>NC_091447.1:40832486-41188511 GCF_964237555.1 Oryctolagus cuniculus | reverse complement strand
GCAGGCATTTGGCGCTGTGGCTTGAGTTACTGCTTAGGATACCCAGATGCCTTATGGTGGTTTGAAGTCTGGCTGCTCAGCTTTTTTTTTTTTTTTTTTTTTTTTTTTTTTTTTTTTTTTTTTTTTTTTTTTACAGGCAGAGTGGACAGTGAGAGACAGAGAGAGAGAGAGACAGAGAGAGAGAGAAAGGTCTTCCTTTTTCCGTTGGTTCACCCCGCAATGGCCGCTGCAGCCGGTGCAGTGCACTGATCCAAAGCCAGGAGCCAGGTGCTTCTCCTGGTCTCCCATGCGGGTGCAGGGCCCAAGCACTTGGGCCATCCTCCACTGCACTCCCAGGCCACAGCCGAGAGCTGGACTGGAAGAGGAGCAACCGTTACACAATCCGGCACCCCGTCTGGGACTAGAACCCGGTGTGCTGGCGCCACAGGTGGAGGATTAGCCTATTGGCTGCTCAGCTTCTGGTCTGGCTTCCTGCGAATGGGCATTCTGGGAGGCAGCAAATGATCCCTGCCACGGAGATGTGAGATCTCGACTGAGTTCCAGGCTTCTGGCTGCAGCCTGGCCTGGCCCTTGCTATTGTAGGAATTTGGGGGAGTGAACCAGCAGATGGAAGATCTTTCTCTCTCTGTGTCTCTCTACCTTTCAAATAAAAGTGAAAATAAATAATAATAATAAAAAAAGTTACAAGTAAGGCTGAACCAATTAAAACCATTCCTTGTCAGACTGGAAGCAGTGGTTCCACCTAAACCAGTACCCTAAAGTGGAGTCAGAATCGAAATATCATCTGTTTCTGTGAGTAAAAGTCATTGGACTTTTAGTTTTGTATTAGTAAAATAAGAAGTCAAACGTGCGATTACAAATATGTCAGGATTAAAAGAGCCTAAGCACTTTTATACTTTCAAAGTATTTGGTGCTTAAATTTTATGATACAACTAAGTAATAAAGTACCTGAAAAATAAAGAAGCCATTTCTGTCCCTTCTGGGGCATTTGTGAAGCTAGAAATGTGAAGACGACCAAAGAACGTTGATAGACAGGTTACCTTCGCCTGCCATTGACCCTTGATTTTTGACGATTTTCTAGGGACAATCACACATGCAAAATTGGTTCTCCTTACATCTGTGAAATTACACTTTTATTTTAGTGTGGCCAAAAATACATAAAATTTACCTTCTTAACCTTTGTTAAGTGTAAGGTACAGTGTTATTAACTATGTGTACGAGTGTCAGGCAACAGAGCACTGAAAGTTTTGCGTTGTGCAAAATGGAAACTGTATCTATTGGATAACTCCCTCTCCCCTGCTGCTCCCCCAACCCCCTGCCTATGGCCACCACCATTTTACTTTCTGTTCTAAGAGTTTGACTATTTAGGTATCTCATATAAACAGCATCTTCTAGTATTTGTCTTTTTGTGACTGACTTGTTTCACTTTATATAAGATCCTCAAGATCTATTCATATTGTAGCATATGACAGGAATACTATCTTTCTTAAAGGCTGAATAATATTCTATGCTATGCATATGGCTCACTTTCTTTATCCATTCGTCTGTTGATAGACATTTAGTGTGTTTCTACCTTTCAGCTATCAAGAGTAATGCTGCTGTGAACATGAATATACACAAATTTCTTTGCCACCTTGTTTTATAATCCTCTGGACATAGATCCAGAATGGAATGCTGAATCATATGGTAATTCTATGTTTAATATTTTTGTAGGAACAACCATAATGGTTTCCATAGCAACCATACCATTCTATTCATGCCAGTAATGCACAAGGGTCCCAGTTTCTGCATATCTTTATCATGTATTTTATTTCCTGTTTTATTTTTTTGACAATGGCTATCCTAATTAGGTGTGTGGTAATATCTCACTGTGGTTTTATTTTCATTTTCCTAATGATTAATGGTGTGAATATATTTTCACTTGTTTGTTTGCCGGTTGTATGTCTTCTTAAGAGAGCTATCTATTCAAGTCCTTTGACTATTTTCAAATTATGTTGATGGGATTTTTGTTACTCAGTTGTAGTGCTTTACATATTTTGGATATTAACCCCTTATTAGATATATACTTATTTTATATATATATATATACAATATATACTTTTAACCCCTTATTAGATATATATTTTCTCCCATTCCATAGTTTTTATGCTATTGATTATTTCCTTTGGCTGTGCAGAGCTCTTTAAGTTTGATGTATTCTCACTCATCTACATTTGCTTTCATTGCCTGTGCTGTACTTTTGGTGTTATGTCCAGAAAATCAACACCAAGTCCAATATCATAAAGTTTCCCTTGTTTTGTTTTAGAAGTTTTATAGCTTCAGGTCTTACACTTGGTCTCTAATCCATTCCGAGTGAATTTTTGTGTATAATATAAATTAAAGGTCCAACTTCATTGATTTGCATGAGGATATCCAGTTTTCCTAACACCGTTTGTTGAAGAGATTGTCCTTTCTCCATTATATAGCCTTGGAACTTTGCCAAAGATCATCTGATCATATATATTGTGATTCATTTCAGTGTTTTCTATTCTGTTCCATTGGCTAAATGCCTAGGTTTATTTTGGTAAGTGCCATGTTGTTTTGATTACTATAGCTTTATAATATGCATTGAGATCAGGAAGCTCTGTTTTTCTTAGGGTGAATCCACATTTTTAAAAAAACATATTTGTTTATTTGGCTGGCGCCGTGGCTCACTTGGCTAATCCTCCACCTGCCGTGCTGGCACACCAGGTTGTCCCGGTTGGGGTGCCAGATTCTGTCCCGGTTGCTCCTCTTCCAGTCCAGCTCTCGGCTGTGGCCCAGGAGTGCAGTGGAGGATGGCTCAAGTGCTTGGGCCCTACACCCGCATGGGAGACCAGGAGAAGCACCTGGCTCCTGGCTTCAGATTGGCACAGCGCACAGGCCGTAGCAGCCATTTGGGGAGTGAACCAACGGAAGGAAGACCTTTCTCTCTGTCTCTCTCAATGTCTAACTCTGCCTGTCAAAAAAAAATTAAAAATAAAAAAAAATTTGTTTATTTGAAAGGCAAAGTTATATATAGAGAAGAAGAGACAGAGAGACAGAACAATCGTCCATCTCTGGTTCACTCCCCAAACAGCCCAACAGCAGCTGGGGCTGGGCAAGGCCAAAGCCAGGAGCCTAGAACTCCATCCGGGTCTCCCATGCAGGTGCAGGGGCCCAAGCACTTGGTTATGTTGTGCTGCTTTCCCAAAGCACATCAGCAGGGAGCTGGATTGGAAGTGGAGCAGCCATGACTCAAACCAGTGCCCATGTGGGCTGCTGGCGTCCCAGACAGTGGCTTACCACTGCACCACAACACTGACCCCAAAAGCACATTTTTTTTTATTTTTTTTTATTTTTATTTTTTTTTTAATTTTTGACAGGCAGAGTGGACAGTGAGAGAGAGAGACAGAGAGAGAAAGGTCTTCCTTTGCCGTTGGTTCACCCTCCAATGGCCGCCGCTGCAGCCACGCACCGTGCTGATCCGATGGCAGGAGCCAGGATCCAGGTGCTTTTCCTGGTCTCCCATGGGGTGCAGGGCCCAAGCACCTGGGCCATCCTCCACTGCACTCCCTGGCCATAGCAGAGAGCTGGCCTGGAAGAGGGGCAACCGGGACAGAATCCGGCGCCCCAACCGGGTCTAGAACCCGGTGTGCCGGCGCCGCAAGGTGGAGGATTAGCCTATTGAGCCACGGCGCCGGCCTAAAAGCACATTTTTAACAATAAAAATTGGCTATGAGGAATTCATACTTTTCATAGTGAAAACTGGCTACAAGATAATACTCCATGCTGGCTTCTTATTTATTATCTAGTGTGTCATGGATAAGTTCCCATTATATAATGAAGCTGTACAATATTAATTATTATATTACAAAGTGATTTTTATATACCAGTAAAATATTTTTATGTACTTAATAATAAAACATTGTTAACCTGTAGCTGTGACAATAATGAGGCATGACTAACTTGCAATAAAACAAATATATTACATGTATAACTTGTGCATCAAAGTGAGTTTTGTTCCCTTCCGAGAATATGCCTTTTCAAAAAAGGCTAAATATCAACCTTTAAAACACCTCTTTTGTCATTAGTGACTATTACCCCATCACTGGGATACTTGATAAAAAGTAGATTCACTGCTTTCATTTCGAATCATATTTGAGTATTAATGACATGAGATTGTTTATAAATATCAAATTCCTTTTCAAAGTATGCAAGTGTTCATTATTGAATAGACTTAGGAAATTGTTTTGAGGTAAGATTCATTTGGATGCAAATTTTGGACTATTTACTTCAAAATTATCCACTGTCTGATATGTGTGTGTGTGTGTGTGTGTGTACACATCCTTATATATGTCTAGAAAAAAATTTGACTATGATGCCTCTGAGAAAATAAAGAAAAAACAAAACCAGGTATTTAGAGAAGGTACCTGCCCATGAGTCCCATCTAATTTTTTAACATATCAAATCAAAGAATTATTCCCTTATGTGTTAATTTATGTTAACTGAATTCCTAAAAGGATTTTAAGCAAGGTATAGTTAACATTAGTTCATGTTACAGACATTTTTGTAAACCCTCAATAGAGAGTGGAATTATTGATTTAATTTTTTAAAGACTTTGTTTTATTTTATTTGAAAAGCAGTTACAGAGAGGTGGGGGGAGTCTTCCATCCGCTGATTCACTCCACAGATGGCCGCAAGTAGAGGTTCACTTACCTTCCCTTTCAGGTTGGGAAGAAGCCATTTTTGCTTTCCCTTATGTGTAAATTTCAATATTCCTAAGTATTATAAATGCCTTTTAAAGAGTCCCTTAACTATTGTAATGTCTTGCTAGTTTACTCAGTAATGAATTAAACAGCATCTTTGACATGCTTTAATTTTTACATCTTCCTATATGAGAGTCACATTCATGTTTAAAAAAATGACTTTTTAACAACATTGTTAATATTTGGGTGCCTCACAACTTCTCAATTTTCTGCCAGAATTGGGATTTTAGTGACTATGAGAAGTCTCCATCAGTTGTTCTGGGAAGTTTCTGACATACCAACTGAAGTAGCTTACGTATTATTCTATTCTCAAATTTAAACAAATTCCAAGAAACTAAAATTTTGCTGGATGGTCTTGAAGTTAGAGGAGAATTTGGAGTGGAGGAGCTCAACAAGAATTCTCAGTTCCTAGAAGTGTGAATATCACATTTACAGTTTTCCTGGCCAGTTTGGGTCCATGTAGAGTGCCAGTTAGGAAAGTAACCACAAAAGCAATGGGTAATACCATCATCCTAACCAAAAAGCCAAGGGGAAATCTCTGTGACAAAATACAGGAGAGTATGCTGGGGCTAGTATGGTTTCTGATATTGCCAGCTCATACTACATAGGCTTCCCCACATATATGACAGCCCTGGCAGACAGAGGCCAGCAAACAGTCATTCAGGAGCAAGCGCTTTAGTGTATCTTAGATATTAGCAATTTATTTTATTGTAGTATCAGTTACATCATCTAGCCAGTGTTTCCCAAACATTCATTCTCCATCCAGCGGCACAATGGAACCATCCTGGCAGCCTTCTGGAGTTCACTGGATCCCACTCAGAGATCCTTTGTCAGAAGAACTGACTTGGGACCTAGGAATTGAGTCAGACTAAGCTGTAGGTGATCGCAATTTTTTCTCAAGGTTTGGAGCCAGTGAATATGATACTCTTAGCAGAGAGTTATATTCTGAAAGTTGCAGTATAATCCATATATTTTCTTTTTAAAAAAAGATTTATTTTATTTGTTTGAAAGACAGAGGTACAGAGAGAGGGAGATATACAGAAGTCTTCCATGTGCTGGTTCACCCCCCAAATGACACAATAGCCGGGGCTGAGCCAGACCGAAGCCAGGAGCCAGAGGCTTCATCCAGGTCTCCCATGTGGATATAGGGGCCCAAGTCTTGAGTTATCTTTCAGTGCAAGGCACATTAGCAGGGAGCTGGATAAGAAGTGGAGCAGCCAAGACTGGAACAGGCACCCATTTGGGATGCCGGCGCTGCAGGCATCGGCTTGATTTGCTATACATCAATGCTGGCCCCTGTATATGGTCTTATATTGCTTTCCAAACATCCTTTACAAAGACAAGATCATCTAACTCTCATCTTTAGTTATCAAAAAATGAAATATACCAAAGAATTAAATGCAGAGAATCAGACATTCTGGTAGCAAGAAACATAATGAGATCTTAGTAGATTCCCAAGCTACAAAATTGGCATTTGGTCTATTTAATAAACAATGCAACCTATTTTTTCAAAAACATCTAAATCCTACCAAGAAGTATTTAAAGTCAATTATGTGCTTGATTTCTACGTGGTGAGCCTACAACATAGTCATGTATTGAAAACACTGTTATTTTTGTTGATCCCTTGGTCAATTCTGAGGTTTTACATACCTAAACATATGGCTATAGAGAAGTCATATCTTTCATAATTGTGACTGCTTCATTTAAAGGGAAATAAAAGTCACTGTGGTATGCAATAACCTTGTAATTTTTAAATCACACTGAAGAGATCAGAACAGTTTTAATGAGGTGATGATGACGTACAAATATACTGCATATGCTTACATTTGTAAATGTGTTAGTTTCTGGGTCAGTATTCATCTAAGAAGATCTTGGTGCCAATTTTAAGCTTAGTGTTAGATTTTTGAGAGTATTTGCTTTTCTGAAACTCTAACTGCATCACATAATAAATAACTATTTATTTACGCATCTAAGTGCCTCATTTGGCTATGAGCCAGCTCTTTGGGGAGCATGCTGTAGTCTATCATTTGCATGTTGCTGGCCTTTGCCTAATTTCTGAGGTTCTTGAGCAGATTCAATGTAGCGAATTTATAAAATATGTATACTTTGCATAAATAACGTTATAGTATACTGTACTCACAAACATGAAATTACAAGAAAATAAGCTTCATAAAATGTCAGATTAGATTGCTAGATTCTAGAACAAGGTGAAATTTTTTAAAAAGTTCAGTTTCTTTCCTTTTAAAGCTACAAAAGGTCAAATGTATCTTTCTGGAAAAGATGATATCTTGTTCCTATTCTTAAAATGACTTAAGCATCTTCTAAAATTATAAAATTTTAATTCATATCAACTGAATTTCATGTTAGTGTGTTTGTTTTTATTCTCAGTATCATAAAATATGAATTTCATTTCCTTTCCTTTGAGGACACATCTAGGTATTAAGTTGTTTTAACTATTCACCACGCTGTTTCTGTATTCACAGAATAAATGCTTAGCAAGCTGTTTATATTGTGAAAATTCAACAGAGAAAATAAACAGCATTTTATATTTTTCATAGACACATGCCACCTTGGTGTGTATAGCTTTCCCCTTTTAAAAGTAACTTGGTAGAAGGAAACAAGCATTTAGTTCACAGAGAATTATCAAATTGAAGACCCCAAAGTGGAGCTCTGATTATCCCAGGGAATCTAGATGTAGTTGATACTCACACTGACATCCTGAGTTGTGCAATTTCCATGTTCACCAAATAATTGTCAACCCATCATTCATTTAATTTGGTCTTGATGTGCTCAGAGCTCCATGCCACAGAGCAACTTATGTGTAGAATTTGAAAGTGTTTAGCTCAATGAAAATAGTACCAAGAGCAGCATTAAGACAAGACTGTCTAAATTCTTTATTTCATCTTATCTATGTAGATATAGCTATATAAATGTGAATTATAGGGCAGGCATTATAGCACTTAATATGCCAGCATTCTATATCAGAGTGCTGGTTCCAGTCTTGGCGACTTGGCTTCTAATCCAGCTCCCTGGTAGTGTGCTTGAGAAGCAGTGGATGGTGGCTCAGGTACTTGAGTTCCTATTACCCACGAGGGAGACCTAAATGGAATTCTGGCTCTTGGCTTCAGCTTGGCCCAGTCCTGGCTGCTATGGCCATCTAGGGAGTGAATCAGAGGATAAAAGATCACTCTACGTCATATGGAATGCTGGTGTCGCAGGTGGCGGCTTTACCTGCTTCGCCACAGTGAGGGCTGTCTCATTTGGGTTCCCCCGTGGTGGCTGGAGGTAAGACGGTGTGGAGTCATGACACACACATGGGGCAGAAGCAAGCTAGTGGGGAGCAGCTCACAAACTCGTTTATTTCAGTTAGTGCAGTAGCTTATATAGGGGTTCTAGCCAATCAGCTCAGAGGGCGTTTCTTTAGTTGGCCTATAGGTGCTGGTTGCTGGGTAGAATACTTCTGTGGCTGCTCCCTGCCGCCATTTCCTGGTCACTCAGTTACATGTCGCTTGTGGCTGTTGGTGCCATCTTCTGTGATGGCTTGTTTTCCCCACAGCTGGCCCCTAGCATTTTCTTAAAATGCAGTGTGTCATTTGTAAATTTTGCATAAAATGGGACTATTATTGACCCTTTGAATGAGATTATTACTAAAACCAGACTGGAAATGAAAATGAAATTACAAGAATCTTATTTATTTGTAGACAATTTTTTTTTTGCTTGCTTGTTTTACTTCAATGGCAATTCATCAAGGCTAATGTTATTGAATAGAAAAACTACTGAAATACCTCTGTTTTTCTTTGATTACTTTACACCAGTTTTCACAACCAAGAGTGCCTTGGCTGACTATTGTCCCTGTCAGTGTTGTGCACAGAAGAGTTAAGTTATCACATGGCTCAGGAACCAGGGTAAAAGGGGGATGATTATGACTTACAGTAAAATGTCTTCAGTTTGACACATTACTAACTGTTCTTTCTGTGAAGGATCACTGTGTCTCTCCCATTTGTTTCAATCTTGAAATAACAAATTATTCTGAAATAGGATTGACAACATGCCACTCTCAAGGAGCCAGAGTTCAGGCAAAACCTATAGATGGAAGAGGCAGACCACCGCTGTTGCAGAGTAGATTACCACTGTCAGACACACTCCTGCCAGATGGGCTGATCTGCTCCAAGCAACAGTGCACTTCTGTAGAAAGAAATACCTTCCACTTGTCTTTAAATGTGAAAATTAAAAGGAATGGGACAGCAGCTGTTGTTTCAACCTTAGAAACACTGACAATAATGAAAACATCATACTGGTCTAGCCCAACAAAAGTCTATATTTTTGGTTTTGTGTGGGTAGGTAAATAATGTGATAGTAGGGAAGAAAGATAATAATGCATCATGTTAGCCAAAAATATACCTGTAGATCCACTATGGCTTATTTGCAGATGTAAGATATTAATAGTAACTTTGAAATAATCTGAAAAAAAATCTCCATGAGTTCTACCTTTTATTTCTCATAGCAAATAACTGTAAATCCTCAGACTTCCCATGAGACATCCTTCAGGGTGAGAATCCAAGGTACTGGATACTGGATGGACCAGGATGATGATAATACACTTTGACTAATACGGACAAGTGAAGCTATTGACAGAAAGCCATGCCAAATCATTATAAATTTATTTAGACACAAAGCACATGTTTAGTTTCCAACTTCTTAGCTCATATCACAAAAACAAGACTGATCATTAGATACCCTGACATGATATTATCAGTGTTTGCCTGAGAACTCCATGACTATTGGAGACATAGATTTTACTCTACAAGGAAGTGTCTGAAATACCATAGGAAAAAAAGATGTAAACCAAAACTTTTACCCTTAAATAAGAATGGCTATTTTACGGAGTTGGCGCTGTGGCATAGTAGGTTAAGCCTCTGCCTGCAGCACCAGCATCCCATATGGGCACTGGTTTGAGTCCCGGCTGCTCCACTTCTGATCCAGCCTCCCTGCTGATGGCCTGGGAAAGCAGTGTTAGATGGTCCAAGTGCTTAGGCTCCTACACCCACATTGGAGACCCAGAACAAGTTCTTGGTTCCTGGCTTAGGATCTGCCCAGCTCTGCCTGTTGAGGCCATCTGGG
Organism: Oryctolagus cuniculus; assembly: GCF_964237555.1. Taxonomy (NCBI): domain Eukaryota; kingdom Metazoa; phylum Chordata; class Mammalia; order Lagomorpha; family Leporidae; genus Oryctolagus; species Oryctolagus cuniculus. The sequence goes on along the minus strand of NC_091447.1, from coordinate 41,178,624 downwards.
TAATGAACCAGCGGATGGAAGACCTCTCTCTCTCTGTCTCTCCTGCTCTCTGTCTATAACTCTGCCTCTCAAATAAATAAATAAATATATCTTTTTAAAATAAATAAGAATGGCTATTTTAAAAGGTGGACCTTTAAGAAAACTGACATCAACATTAAAGGCTGAACTCAACCAAGCTTTTGTAAGACATTTGCAAATGTGAGATAAGCAGCTGTAGCCACACTTGGCAATGGGCTGCCTCAGCTCTATCAACAAGTTTTACTCATTACCACTGGTAAGGCGATTCTGCAATGGTGAACCATCCTCTTATGTTCAAATTATATGTAAATTACCTGCAGGCATTACTTTCACCTTGCTTTGCCTGCTCCATGCAGAAGCTAAGTCTGGAGACCTTTCACTTTGTTCTGTTCTTTTGTCTCCCTCCATGAACTTCTGTGAACACACCACGAGCCAGGAGCCCTTCTGCTGTAAGTCAAGGTGTGATGGGCAATTTTCAGCCCCTGCACAGTTTGCTTTAGTCTCTCCCTCTTTTTTTAAATTACTAATTTTTTTTTTATTCAAAAGGCAGAGACGCACAGATAGACACAGACACAGACATACAGAGAGAAAAATTTTCTACCTGCTGCTTCACTCCCCAAATGCCTGCAACAGTGGAGGCCAGGCTGGGCTGAAACCAGGAGCCTGGAACTCAGTCCAGGTCTCCCCTGTGGGTAGCACAGATCTGGGTACCTGAGCCATCCTGTGCTGCTCTTCAGGGCAGGAATTTGGCCGAGTGGTTAAGAAGCCACTGGGGAAGCCTGCACTGGGTTTGAGGCTTGGCTCTACTCCTGATTCTAGCTTCTTGCTAACACATAACCTGTGAAGCAACAACAGCTCAAGTTCTTGGGTCCCCACCACCCACGTGAGAGACCTCAATTGAGTTTCACGCTCCTGGCTTCAGCCTGGCCCAGACCCAGCTGTTGCGAGCATTTGAGGAGAGGATGGGAGATTTCTGTCTGTCTGGCTCTCTTCCTTTCAAAAAAGTTTAGTACGTAAATAAAAACTTTCAAAAAAGATAAAAATTTGGGCCGGCGCCACGGCTCACTAGGCTAATCCTCTGCCTTGCGGCGCCGGCACATGGGGTTCTAGTCCCGGTCGGGGCGCCGGATTCTGTCCCGGTTGCCCCTCTTCCAGGCCAGCTCTCTGCTGGCACCAGGGAGTGCAGTGGAGGATGGCCCAAGTGCTTGGGCCCTGCACCCCATGGGAGACCAGGAGAAGCACCTGGCTCCTGGCTCCTGCCATCGGATCAGCGCGGTGCGCCGGCCGCAGCGCGCCGGCCATTGGAGGGTGAACCAATGGCAAAAGGAAGACCTTTCTCTCTGTCTCTCTCTCTCACTATCCACTCTGCCTGTCAAAAAAAAAAAAAAAAAAAAAAAAGATAAAAATTTGATTCAGTCTTGATTTGGCTTTAATTTCAGAGCTAAACCCAAGGTCTCATTAAACACATGAATGATTTCTTTGAATAGTTACTCAGACTATCCATTATGGATATTAAAAAATATATATATATTGAGCAAACCTCTAAAACAATGTAGAATGTATTTTATACTTTTTGTTTAACTGATAATCTTGCAGTTTGTTCTTATTAATTATGATCTTATTGGTTACAAAGGGAATGAAAATAATATTCCATAATACCCCACATGATTTATAAAAGGCTGAGAAGTTAGAGATGAAAACTGAAAAATCTCTACCCTATACACCTTTTGGATTCTTTGCATATCAATACTGAAGCTCACCTTTCATAGTCCTTTCCAGTTGAAATATGTAAGAGCTATAGGGTCTAACACCTGCACTAATACGGGTCTGTTGAACTAAGACATCCTTACAAAGTCAATATATGTCTCAGATCTTATAGAAGTGGAAATATTCTCTAAACAGCACTGTCCAATAGAAATGCCTGTGATGGAAGGGGTCTGTATCTACACTGTCCAGTAGGGTTGCCACTAGCCACATGCAGATACCCAGCCCTTCATCTGTGGCTAGTGTGACTGAGGAACTGAATTAAAAATGTTTAATTTTTATTTTGTTAGAGAGAGAGAGAGGCATTCAATTTGCTGGTTTGTTAACCGCCCCATCCCCGCAGCCAAATGCCCACAATAGCCAGAGCAGGTCCAGGCCAAAGCCAGGAGATGGGAACTCAACCCAGGTCTCCCACGTGAATGTCAGGGACCCAAATACTTGAGTCATCTGCTGTCTTCTTAGGGTCTGCATTAGCAGGAAACTGGATCGGAAGGAAAGCTAGGACTCGAACCCTGCGCTCTGATATGTGGATGTACCAAATGCACCTTAATCTCTGGGCCAAGGGCCTTCCCCTGAATTTACAACATATTTAACTGTAGTTAACTTAAACAGCTACATGTATTGGATTAGCTCAGCTCTAGCAGACCCTGTTAGAAGCTGGAGATCCATTATGGGCAACCCAGGAATCTTAAATGATCACCATGATGTTTTAAAAACTCTCTCATTCCTTCAGCATGAATTTTCCCAGAAGTTTCACATTTTCAAAGAACAAAATCCAAATCAACCAAACTCTTCAGGCTGCTTTTCTGTATGAATCATCTTTTTGCAAAGAGGTGTAAGACTGACTTTATTGCCAATTCTGCCCCCTCTTCTACAGACAGAACTTGCTGATTAGATCCTGCATTTATTTAGGTTGTTCCCCTAAAAAAACCTGGTTTCCATACTGCAAATAAATGACAGGAACTTTTCCACTAGATTATCCAGACAGCACAAATGTTCTTTCCAAAAGTGGAGACTGGATCCACGGCCCCCTCACACTGCCTGCTACATCTGTTTATGCTTATAGAAGTGACATCCACTTCATAGACAGAGGATGCCTGTCTTGGGAAAAGATGGAATTTGGGGAGCCTGAAGAAAAAAGAAACCTCACTCTTCAAAATAAAAGATGTAGTATTGATGAGCTACCAAGTCTTTCTGAAATCCAGGGAAAGGCTTTGCTCCTGGAGTACAAAGATTCAGCATTGCATCCTGCCTGGGTTCCTACCATGTCTTAGTCATCTGCTCCCTAATTAAAGGCGGAGATGTTAGGAAAGTTCAACCTCAGTTTTCCCATCTGTAAAATGTGGATAATGATGTTCCCTGGGGAAAACTTGTGGAAGCCTTTGCAATGGGCAAAAGAGGACTATGTTGTCCTTTGTGCGGGAATGCTGGAATATATCTTCAGGCTCTGGAGTTTTGGGATTCTACAAAGGTCTCCACCTTTAACTGCCTTTCACTAGGCTTTACACCACTCTGTAAACTGTAGACTTAGTGTTATGTAAAGTATTCTTACCCACAGAGAAGCAAACTACTTTTCTGCACTAAAGAGACAGCCAGTTACTGCCCTGGAGAGCAGATGGGCCCCCCACCCCTTACCTGCTATTCCCAGGGACCTTGGTTTCAGTTGCCTTTGGTCTACCCTGACCTGTAAATACTAAATTCCCCCAACACTAATTTAAATAACTTTAACAGTCGTTCCACTTTATTATTCTTGCTCATCTCTTATTATGCCTAATCTAGAGGTTCAACTTCATTATAGGTACGTATGCAGAGGAGAAAACATGCAGGACTGGCACTTTCCGGGGTTTCAGCACCCAGTGGGGACCCTGGAGTACATCCCCGTTGGGTGAGGGGAGGGCGCCTGTTATCCCAACATCATGACTCTGTGCCCTGCAGAACATGCAGCAGTTTTTGTCATTTTTCCTGACATCATTCTTCACGTTTCATCTGAGTAGGGTGCAAGATCTTGCTGGTTCCTTGCCCTAATGAGTCAAATAAAAATTTCTGACCCATGTTCTTCTGGGGAGTGTCTTTCTCTCAGGGTCATGCTCTACTCCAAAAATGACCGGGTTTGCGCCGCAGGCTGCTCCGGAGCAGTTGGAAGGTCTATATGGACAGTTGTGATCAGTTGTGTTTTGCAGGAAGGCTGTGGCACTTCCGGTATTCGGGGGCGGGGGAGAGGGAGTTCTGAGCACTTATAAAAGGGCGAGGGCGGGCAGGGGGGCCGAGCAGCCCTCCCCAGAGGAGCAACTCAAAAGAGCTGCCCCAGCCCTTTGCTTTTAGCCGGGAGACCTTGAGGTCAAGGTGGGTAGCAGGCCCCAGGCGCTGGAGGCCACGGCCAACCTGGGCCTAGTCTTGGCCCTCCAGGCCAGGGGCATGGCCCGGGCTGTGGATGCCTGGGGGTCACGGGGTTAACTGCGGCCTCCGTGGGGCTCGAGAGCGAGCAGCCCCAGGACCCAGTGCCCGGTCCAGCAGCCCAGCAGGAAGGCAGCCGGGCCCCGACAGGGCAGGCCGGGTCCCAGGCCCGAGAGGCCCCTCGCCCACGGCCGAGGGGGTGGGGCGGCCTCGCCTCGGGCCGGTGCTTTTCGCCCTCCGTTGGCCGCCAGAGGCTCCCTCTCGCTCTCGCTCCCTCTCCTGGGATTTTGCTGCTGGGCTCCCTCTCTCTGCGGCCCTAGAGTTAATCCCATCTAGCCGAGGTGAGGCACCTGTTACCCCGGGCCTTCCTCACCCCCCACCCCCCGGCCTCTCCTCCCTCACACCGCGGCCTCCCGGCTCGGTCCAACGGCCCGCGCCCGGCGACCGCACGTGCGCCCAGCCCCTTCCCCGGCCGGCGCCCCCCGCCCCGGGCCGGCCCGAGGGTGCGAGCGCGGCGCTGCCCGCCCGGCCGCCGCCCGCCATGGCGTTGGGGAGCGCGGCGCGCCTCCTGGGACCGCCCGGCGCGGGCAGAGCGCGCGTGGGGGCCGAGGCGCGAGTGGCCGCGGCCGCCGCAGCCGCCGTGCGCGCCGCGCCGTGAGGAGCGGGTGGCGGGGCGGCCAGCGGGCCGGCGCCGAGCCGCGGCCACCGTGGGGCGGGGGGCGCCTGCGAGGAGGGGGTGGGAGCCGCGGCGGCGCGACCCTCCCCGCCCGCGGCGCTCCCGCTCGGGTAAGGGGGAGGCTGAGCGCGGCGCGAGGAGCCGGGGAGGGTGGCGATGGAGAGGCGCGCAGCCAGCTGGTACAAAGGCTGAGTTGCAGGCTGGGGTGGGGGCGGCTCGTGGTCTGGGAGCGCCAGGTTGAGGATCGGAGGCTTTATCAGTGGGATCTATTGTTTCCTGGCACGAGGGGAGGGATTTATGTTCATTACCCTGTCATTTTTTTCTTGCTTTTTATTTTATTTTATTTTATTTATTTATTTTTTTACTGTGGCTAGGGAGCTCGTCTCTCCCCGTGCCACCCTGGGCTCCGCTTGGCAGCCGCCGGGAGCCGCAGCCAAGGTGTCAGGACTTAAGGTGCTTCTTGGCACAAAGCTAGACTGCGACCTCCTACCGTAGCGCCTGGCGTCACCTGCTCGCACGGCCCGGCCCCGGGGCCGAGGGACTGCGTCCCGAAGCAGGCTTGGGAACCGGCCGCCTCTCAAGTTGGTGTTATTTATGTTTGTCTTTTGTGAGGGCAGGATTTGAACCCTCCCCGGCGGCCCCTCCGCCTCCGCCCCCTCGGGCTGAGCTGGCGGGGGAGGGAGTGGGGCGGGTGTGTGTGTGTGTGTGTGTGTGTGTGTGTGTGGAGGGGCGAGGGGCGGGTGTGGATGGCTTTAAAAAAAATGTCAGGGTAAAAGGAGATTGTCGATGGTTTAGAAAAAAAAAAAAACAAGGAAAAAAACGAAACGAAACAGGCAACACACTCTGTAGCAGTCCTTGTTTGCATGGGCCTGCATGCGCGCTGGGCCAGGAGCCCAGTCTGGAGGCGATTTAAGCGAAAGTGATTGTGGGCGAGGGTGCCAGGGCTTGGGGAGTCAGAGCAAAACCAAACCAAAACCTAAACAAGACAGGAAACCTTTAGCACCGCATTGTCTGCTGCTCAGTGGATCCGGCAAGTGCTGGATTGCTGGTGTATCGATTGGGAATCCAGCTGTGGGCTAGAGCAGGCCAGCAGCAGGCATTGCCTCGCCGTCTCAGCTTGCAGTAAGCTGGAGGCCAGGAGGCATACACGAATCAGGGCTTTGGAGAGAGGTGGCATGGTGTCCTGATTGCCACAAGCTCACGCATTTATTCGCATGATAGTCCACATCCCACTTCCTAATTAACAGTAGCCACTGTTAGGATACTTCCCCATGCTTGATAGAACTGAACTGGAAGAACTTTTTTTTCCTGCTTGTTTTGGTTGGAAATTGCTTTGGGGATGCGATAGAAGAGTGATACCCTCAAGAGTGAAGAGAAGCCTCTATGGGCATGTTTTTAAGTTTCTAAACTTCATCACTTTCACTTGTTTGCCTCGGTGTGGGGAATCCTGGATGATAATTCTGGACAGTTAGATGATGAGTCTTGAAGGTCTATGAACTGTTGTTTCCTTTTAAGGTCTTTAAGGTCGTTTACAAAAGCAACCAATTCTCAGGCTAATGTATTGTTTTCAGATGTACTTATGTGTAACTGTGTGTGTATGACAGGGGAGAGAGAGAGAAAGAGAGAGAGAGAGAGAGAGAAACTGAGTGGTTGATAGGGATCTCCAAATTCTGATTGAGATATTTTTGTTACCAAAGACCAATTAGAATAACTTTGAGCTTCTTGACTTTTAGCTACCTTTTTCAATAAGCAATGATTTCTGTTTGATGGGTGGCTAAACCACATGGAAAATAAAGTATGTATCAGTAACATAAATTCAAATAAGTCAGTGAGTTCGGAAATTCATTTCTTCTGTTCCAGATGAACTTCAACGTGTTGCTTTGAAAAAGCCATTTTGTGTTAAGGCTTGACTGTGAATGGCCCCCTGATATACCTGTTGGGACGATCACAACAGAGTATGCTTTTTGAGAGGTACTTGGCTTGACCAGATATTGGTACTAGAGAAAAGAGGTATTTTGTGTTTTGTTTTATCCTGATCATTATGAACATTGGCTTTTGACCCCTGAAGTAAAAATGTTGAAAGCTGAGTCTTCAGGTGAACGAACCACTCTCAGAAGTGCCTCTCCACACAGGAATGCGTATAGAACTGAGTTCCAGGCACTGAAAAGTACCTTTGACAAACCCAAGTCAGATGGAGAACAGAAAGCAAAAGAAGGGGGTGAGGGTTCTCAGCAGAGCAGGGGGAGGAAATATGGCTCCAATGTCAACAGAATTAAAAACCTGTTTATGCAGATGGGTATGGAGCCCAATGAGAATACTGCAGTTGTTGCCAAAACCAGGGGGAAAGGTAGACCTTCATCCCCTCAGAGGAGAATGAAGCCCAAAGAATTTCTGGAGAAGACAGATGGCTCGGTGGTTAGGTTGGAGTCCTCTGTTTCCGAACGCATCAGTCGATTCGACACCCTGTACGATGGTCCTTCTTACTCCAAGTTCACGGAGACTCGGAAGATGTTTGAGAGAAGCGTGCACGAGTCAGGACCCAACAACCGCTATTCCCCAAAGAAGGAGAAGGCTGGAGGGGGGGAGCCGCAGGACGAGTGGGGAGGCTCCAAGTCCAACCGAGGCAGCACTGACTCATTGGACAGCCTCAGCTCACGGACCGAGGCTGTCTCTCCAACCGTGAGTCAACTGAGTGCTGTATTTGAGAACACTGATTCCCCTGGGACTGTCAGTTCTGAGAAGGCTGAAAACAGCGAGTACTCAGTGACTGGGCACTACCCCCTGAATCTGCCAACCGTCACTGTGACAAATCTCGATACCTTCGGCCGCCTGAAGGATTCTAATTCGTGGGCTCCTTCAAACAAACAAGGTGTTGATGCAGAGGATGCTCCGAAGAGTGACTCAACCCCAGTGCTAGAAGTGGCTTCTAGAAGTACCTCTGTGGCTCCGGCTCCTACTGAAGAGAACCAGCAGAGCAAGGAAGCCGGGGACTCCTCATCTAACCTAGAGGCTCCCAGCAGAGTCGACGCAGACACTCCTGAAGGACCTTGTGCTGAAAATCGGGCAATGCCGAGGTCTGAAATCCTTTCCCCGCCACACCAACCCTCAGCAGATGCCGAAGAAAATGTGGTCGAGGGCGAGGCAGCCGAGCAACTGAGAAAAGACCCTGCGGGTGGTGATTTCACCTCTCCTGTTGCTTCTGCAGACACCTGTGGAAAAGAAGTACCTGAAGATGCAGACGATTTCGAGAGTTCCCACGTGTACATGCACAGTGACTATAACGTGTATAGGGTGAGATCCAGGTGTAACTCAGACTGGGGAGAGACAGGTACCGAGCAGGATGAGGAGGATGACAGTGACGAGAATAATGACTATCAGCCAGACATGGACTACTCGGAAATCCTTGGACTGCCTGAAGAGGAAGAAATCCCAGCAAACAGGAAGATCAAGTTCAGCAGTGCTCCGATTAAGGTGAGTATGTCCTTTGCATTTGTTTTTAGGCCTAACTGGATGCAGAATAGATTTGAAAAGTGTTAGAAGTTTTTGTTGGCATTCAAGATTGTTGAGATGCACCTGTTGTCAGGTGATTTTAAAAGCTTGGTGTTTGAGAGGTATCAGTCACTTGGATTACATTGAGTTAGAGCGGTATCCACCAATAGTGAGCACTGTTTAAGTTGAGGAAGTTTGGGGATTTTTGAAAAGCATTCCAGTGGCTTGGAGCATTGGTACTGTACAGGCTGAAAACCAGGAGTGTTAGTTTGTAATACAACCACTTTCACAAGTGTATCTAAAGTTACCTATAAATAATTATATTTTCTAAGTCTATATACACTATAGGTTATGAGGAATAATGAACAGTGGAAGAGTTAAAGTAACTTTGAAATAACATTCCCTATGAACTTGCTTCAGAAATCTGATTTATTCCTTACTAAGTGTAAGTGGATTGTGAGGAATGCTGTTGGAGCTGAATTTTATTTTTTGTACTGCTACTTGGTATTGGACATTTGATTTATGGAAATATATTAGCTGACTTAAATACTTGGATTGAAAAACTATGCAAACAGCTTTGAGTTCAGAATTTGTTATGTAGCTTTATAGTGAAATTTTGTGAAAGGAGGTAAATATTGATTTGCCAATTGTGGATTTATTTTTACTTCTCAAAAATGGGATGAGAGCCAGTTGAATTCAGACGCCCTATTCTAGTGACTTCACCAAGTGAACATTTGGTGTAGAACAGTACAAAGCCCATCGGCGCGGTGGTGGCACATGAGCTGGGGGTGATGGCAGCAGGGCCGCGGGTGGTTGGTGAAGTATCTGCATCCCTGGGGAGTCTTCGCCAAGTGCACTTGTGCAGCGGCTCAGCCCCGGGGGAATCCAGAGGGCTACAATGGCACATGTGTAGCTTGACACCACTTTCTAGGGGCTTCTGGCTTACACAGTGTGTGTATATAGATTTGGAATTTGATATCATACCTTTTTAAACCTTCTCAAAATCTAAAAACCACTCTCTGTCATTATCTTCATCTGATGAGTTTCTATGTAAGACTTGTAAGACTACATGGAAACAGCCAAAAGGGAATCTGACGTTTCTTTAATGGTGAAATACTATGTTGAGATGAAGTAATAATCTGTGAAATTATTTGCAGATGTTAGCAGGAAAACTCTCATTTTATTAGTGTCAGACAGAAATTGTGGATCAGAATGGGACATTTCGAGTCAGGGTTTAACGGGAAACATGAGATGTGAATTAGTTTGAAAGTGAGCTAAGTTTCTTTGCAGTTCTTTGCTACTGGCCTTTGTTTTTCTCTCTGTTTTCCCTTGTCATCTTCCCACTCTCCACAACCTCTAGGCACTGTCTTCCAAGGTGCCTCTCCCTTAAGTCTATCCGTGAGTTCCTACATTTCACCATTCATGTTTTCTTTGAACATCATCTCTGTACTCTTTAGGAAGAAAGCCATAAGATTAAATTGCTTCACATAGAACAAGGCAAGGATAATTGAAATGCACTCTTCAAGGAGTATGTTAAACCCAGTGACTTAGTTTTTAATAGGGGGATCGGAGCTTATGAAAATGTATCAAGTTAGAACAATGCCCCCTCAGTCGGATGGGACACCAGCCTTGCATTTGGGTCCTGTGCTGCACAAAACGTACCTGCACAGGAGTAGGTTTATTGGATTTTAAAAGAGTCATCATTGAAATGTGTCTGTTCATATGTGAACAAATTAGCTCTTGGAGTAAGATATTCAGAAATTGAAGTCGTTTTTAATATTATCGCTCTTAATTTTCACATAGGAGACCGGATTCACATAGGAATGAATGAAAACACATACACTGAAGTTTAAGAGACATAGAAGACATTTCATCAAAAATTTAGATCAAGCATCTGATGTGTGAGAAGATGCTAGTGCGTTGCACTTTATTGGACACACACACACAGTGCTAGTTGGAGTGGATTGAGTTTGGAAGCAGCAATTCCTTATTAGCCCCTTTGTAATGAATAAAGCAGTTCTTCATTCTAGTTGCTCCCATTGTTTGCCATGCAAGTGGGTCCACTTGGAAATTTTCAGAGCTGCTTTCTACTGGCGGTAGTGGCAGTAGTAACAGGGTTATTCTCTAATTAAGATTTTTTTTTGACTGGAAGGGTGGTAATAATTAAATTCATTAAGTATTTATTGAAGACTAATCATGTGTGTTCTGTCTTGCTGTCAGCTGTGGAAGAAACACGCGTCTCTAAGTTTTCTCCTTCTGTGAGCTTGTGGAGTCAGTTCTTAAACACATATAGCACAGTGTAAAGAAAAGTGCCAAAATAGCTAATATCCTGTGAGTCCTTTAAAAAAAATGTGGCTGTACTAAATACATAGAATAAAAGGGATTTGATAGATATTTGGAAAGGAATGCACACAATCGTTCCTTATGTGTGTTTCCTTATTCTGCTCATAGGATTTATTCATGAAATGGGAAGTTGCGATTTCCAGCCTAAATCTTTTCCTTTGACACTTAAGCACAGTCCCTCTTTGAGAAGCAACAGGGAATATATTCCTTACAGAAATGAGTTTTGGAGCATTTATATTCTTTTACTGATATCTTCATTTTATCATTTGCTGTGTTTCCAACATCTTTAGTCTTATGTTGTAGGTCTTGCTCATGATGTGTGTGTGTGTGTGTGTGTGTGTGTGTGTGATACTGTCCTTAGAATGTAGTTCAGTTCTGTGGCTGTTTTAATAGGTACTTCCCTAAAATGTCTTAAATCTGCACCTAGAAGAGCATCAAAATGATGCCTGATCTTTTCTGTGTGGCATTTTCCTTCTATTTGTTAGTGGCTTTTAAAAGTAGTGGATTGGATTGCTGGTCAGCAGTTAGTATGACTGCCTAATCTTTCACGGACATGGTCATTTCTTATTGACAGCTTGATGTGTTTTATAGAGTCGTGGAGTATTAGAAAGGGATATAAAACAGAAAATATAAAATCCAATTTTGAGATATGGAATGGAAGACTTTATATGCTATACTAATTGGAGATGTGGAGTTATGCTTTTATTCACTGGAATTTCTAAAAACCAAGAGATGGAATTAGAGTAAATTTGTTTTGGATAAATCAAAGATGGAGAAGATAATGCTGATCAGATTTTTTTTCTGTTGCTTCAGAGCACTTACTGCGCCCCTGCTATGTGCCAGGAACAATGTGAATGTCATAAACACACAAAGTGACTGGAGCCGACTGAGCAGGAGCTGCTGAGTCGGGAAGCAGGCGGCCCACGCAGGGGGCCCCTCAGACCATTCAGCCCGACTCTGCTCCTCGATGATCTTTCCAAGGTCACTGCGACCTCCTTCAGGAAGGCGTTGCTCCCTCAGTGTTTCTGTTAGCTTTATGTCCTTTGGATTGGCATTTCTGAGATACAGTCATATATATATATAGATATGTATAGATATATATGACATACATATATACATATATGTCATATATCTATACATATATCCCCTTTGTAATTAATAATAATAATAAATATATATATATATAGGAGATTTCCCTAATTTCCCGCAGGGTTAATGTTGAGGTGTCTTGTGTTAAACTTGGAGAGTTTCTCAAACTGTGTGGAGCTTTACAGAGCTGGAGCTCAAAGGGGTATGGGAAGGCTGAGACCGTGTCTTTAAACCTTGCAGAGTGGTTGTAGAGAAGGGGGAGAGGGAGTCTATCCGTCTTTGGGGGCTCTGAGTCTTTGCTGGGAGGTCCGTGGTTCTCTGCATTGAGGGTGGCATTCAGGGCCCAGTTCTTCTGAGACACTGCTTTTGTCTGCTGCTTTTGTCTTCCTGGGTGCCTTTCTTTCTTTGCTCCAGTTTTGTCAATGCTTTTTCAATCTTAGTATGCAGATGAGTCACTTGGGGATCCTGGTAAAAGTGCAGGTTCTGATTCTGTAGGTGTTTCATGGGAAATTGCTTGGATAGAATGCTTAACCTCCAAGAGCACTACCCAGCAAGATGCCTCCGGAGGCTACAATAGAAAGGCTCAGCAACCCAATTGAAATGCTTGAATCTCATGATTTATCGAATTAATTTAAAGCCTAAGTCCAGAAGCAAGAGGAATGCCATGGGGTAAGTTAACCCCTTTCAGTAACATGCAAATTAGGCTGGAAGGACCACACCTCCTGCATTTTAGGTGAACAAAGTTCATATGTCCTGTGTCTCTTTCACATAGATCTTCTCCATTGATGGTGTGGTTATGAGGAGGAGAGGGTGGTATTTGAGCCCATACTGTACAAACTCATGATGTCTGAGATCAGTGATAGATACTTACCCTATTGAAGAGATGTGGGACAGGTGCACCCAGGTACGCCAGCAGCTTTGCCAGTTTACCTGCCAATGAGCCATGAGTTTTACTTGCTTTTCTTGGGTTTAGCACTTGGAGATGCAGAATAGGACCACACTAGGTGTCCTCAGGAGGTAACTGGTAGGAGGAGACATACATGTTTGTCCAGAGATGGGATAATAATGCCTTGGTCTTTCCATCCCTTTCTGTCAGTGAACCTTATTTGTTTCATCTTATTTTTTATTTATTCTGTCTTTTTTTTTTGTCATTTCTTATAGGTTACTTACTTACCTAATGTATTTAAGGGGGCGGGGGAGGAAGAGAGGGTGAAATCTCTCTCTCTCTCTCTCTCATACACACACACACACACACACACACACACAGTGGTTCACTCCCCAGATGGCTGCAACAGTGAAGGCTGGGCTAGGTCAAAGCCAGGAGCCACGTGAGTGGCAAGGGCACAGGTTCTTGGCTCATCTTCCACTGCCTTACCGGTGTGTCAGTGGGAAGCTGGCTGAGAAGCAGAGCAGCAGGGACTTGAACTGGCACTCTGACAATGGGGTGTTGGTGTCCCAAGCAGCAGCTTAACCTCCTGCACCACAGCTCTGGCCCCACAGAATTTAATGTTCTTGGGTACTACAACAGACCTGGGGGAGAGGAGGCCTGGCGTGGACCCTGGGTTTGACATTTCCTACAAGCTCCTCTGTGCTGGTGCCACTGATCATGCGGATCATTCTTTGGGATGGGGGTTTGAAGCTCAGTCCTCCTGCTGGTGAAGGGGCTGGCCATGACATGCTGGGGAAGTGCTTTTAATAAGCCTGCTGTCCAGAGGAGGCTGCTGTAACTGGTTGGCTGGAATAGCATTCTTGGAAGATGAAGCCAGGCATAATCTTGTGAGGTGCTTTGCTTATGGATACCAATGTGGACTATGATCCCTGCATTTGCAAGCAGTCTATGTCATTAAAAAGTCACATCCTAGACCCTTGTGTGTTCTGAGTCTTTAATTATAAAAGGACAAAAGAGGAACTTCTTGATAGGCTCAGAGATTCTATTTCTTTTAATCGTTTGGATGCCTAAATTAATAAACTTCTGGAGAGACTCGTTTAACTTGTTTTAATTTGTGTAACTTTGATGGTATGGCATTTGATTTCCTTTTAAACTTTGATGTTTTGTAAGTTATGGTTCATAATGGATTAAGGGAAATATTTTACTTTTAAGATTTATTTATTTATTTAAAAGCAGAGTTACAGAGAGGCAGAGAGAGAGAGAGAGAGAGAGAGAGAGAAAGAGAGAGAGAGAGAGAGGTCTTCCATTTGCTGGCGCACTGGTTCACTCCCTAAATGGCTGCAACAGCTGGAGCTGGGCCAATCTGAAACCAGGAGCTTCTTCCAGGTCTCCCAGTTGGGTGCATGGGCCCAAGGACTTGGGCTATTTTCTACTTTCACAGACCATAGCATAGAGCTGGATGGGAAGTAGAGCAGCTGGAACTTGAACTAGTGCCCATATGGGATGCTGGCATTGCAGGCGGCGGCTTTACCTGCTACACCACGGTGCTGGCCCTATGAAGTATTTTAATTCACTGTGTAAAATCATATCATAAATATTGTGTGAGTTCTAAAGTCCAAATGTAGGCACTATGATATTTTTAAAGACTTATTTATTTACTTGAGAGGCATAGTTACAGAGAGAGTGGGAGTGAAGGGGGGGGGGAGGGAGGGAGGAAGGTAGGGAGAGAAAGAAAGAGGCCTTCTATCCACTGGTTCACTACTCAAATGGCCGCAATGGTCAGAGATGTGCCAATCTGAAGCCAGCAGCCAGGAGCTTCTTCCCGTCTCCCACGAGGGTGCAAGGGCCCAAGGACTTGGGTCATCATCTACTGCTTTCCCAGGCAATAGCTGAGAGCTGGATCTGAAGAGGAGCAGCCAGGGTTCAAACCGGTGCCCATATGGGATGCCAACACTGCAGGCGGATGCTTAACTTACCATGCCAGAGCTGCAGCTGTGCACTATAATATTTTTTAAAAAACTGAACAATGAATGATCATTTGGTATTTAAAAGAGATTCTTTTCTTTTTTCTTCTTTTTCTTTTTTTAAAGGTTTTATTTATGTATTTGAAAGGCAGAGTGACAGAGAGAGATGGAGAGACAGACAGGAAGATCTTCCATGAGCTATTTAACTCCCCAAATGCTTACAACAGGACTCATAAAGATTTTGTTTTTCTTCTGAACTTCCTCACAAATGACACTACTTGTTGGATTCATGAGTTTCATAGATAAGACACTAAATCTGGAGCAAAGCAAAATAACTTTCTATCATGTTAACCATACGTATTTACCTTTTTTTATTTTTATTTTTTTAAGATTTATTTATTTATATGAAAGTCAGAATTACACAGAAAGAAGGAGAAGTAGACAGGGAGAGAGCTTCCATCTGATGGTTCACTCCCCAGGTGGCCATAGCAGCCAGTGCTGGGCCAGGCTGAAGCCAGGAGCCAGGAGCTTCTTCCAGGTCTCTGTCGTGGGTGCCTGGGCCCAAACACTTGGGCCATATTCCGTTGCTTCTCCCAGGCTGTGTAGCAGGGAGCTAGATTGGAAGTGGAGCAGCTGGTGTTACAGGCAGCAGCTTTACCAGCTATGCCACAACACTGGACCCATGCATAATTTATCTTGTTAACCCAATTGCATGCCAATTAAGAGTAACTTGTTTTAAATCTTATCTTCACTGGATTTTTTTGCTAACTTTTTTACTTCATTGCCTCTGAAAAAGAAGAAAGGTTTATGAATTTCTGTGGAGAAATACAATTAGATGTAGGGTAAATTATATATTAAGGTTAGAAAATAACTTGTTGGTTTTGGGACTGTTATCTAACTGCTTGTTTTGTTTTTCCTTAATTTTCTTGTTTAAAAAAAGGATTTTGTTTATTTATTTAAGAGGTAGAGTTACAGGGCTGGCGCCGTAGCTCACTTGGTTAATCCTCTGCCTGCGGCGCCAGCATCCCATATGGGCACTGGGTTCTAGTCCCGGTTGCTCCTCTTCAAGTCCAGCTCTCTGCTATGGCCCGGGAGGGCAGTGGAGGATGGCCCAAGTGCTTGGGCCCTTGCACCCCCATGGGAGAACAGGAAGAAACACCTGGCTCCTGGCTTCGGATCGGCACAGTACCGGCCATAGCAGCTATTTGGGGAGTGAACCAATGGAAGGAAGACCTTTCTCTTTGTCTCTCCCTCTCACTGTCTATAACTCTACCTGTCAAATAAATAAAAAAGAAAAAAAATAGGTAGAGTTACAGACAGAGAAGGGTCTTCCATCTGCTGATTCACTCCCCATACGGCCGCAACGACTGGACCTGGGCCAACTGAAGCCAGGAGCCAGGAGCTTCTTCCAGGTCTCCCACCTGGGTTCAGGGGCCCAAGCATTTTAGCATCTTCAGCTGTTTTCCCAGGCCATCAGCAGAGAGCTGGATGGGAAGAGGAACGGCTGGGGACATGAACTGGCACCCATATGGGATGCAGGTGCTGCAGGTGGAGGCTTAGCCTACTGCGTCACAGCGCCGGCCCCCTTTTCCTTAAATCTCTAACCTCTGCCTTTTTGGACCTGTCTTATTTTTGTCCTTTGGCTTCATTCTATTCTTAAGTACTCACTTTGAAAAAGAAGAAAACTTTGAAGTTATACTTCCTAGTTTTTTTCCTGGTTACTTTTAACATTTTCTCTTGGTTTTTGTTGATTTGTGACATAGAAACATAAGAGATGAGAAATTCTTAGAGGTAATCTAGAGTAAATTTCCCAGTTCCATCAGGAAGCCCCTCAACAGCATATTGCTAACAGGTGACCTTTCAGCTTCTCCTGAGTGATTCCACGTACGGGGAGTTTATTACTGGAAAGTTAAAAGAGAAATTAGGAGGAGGGGCTTGCTGGTGTGTCTGGTGCACCAACGCGCGATCCTTTTTGCTTACTTTTAACTGGTGATTTATTTTAGAGTCAGAATTCAAATAGCATAAAATTCACCCTTTCAAAGTGCCTACTTCAGTGGTTTTCCTTGCATTCACAGTGTTGTACGACCGTCACTTTTATCGACTCCTGGAACCTTTCCGTCTTCTAGGAAGAAATCTCACCCCTGTTGCTAGTCATTGCCGATTCCTCTTCTTTGTCCCTCCTCCAGCAAACACCAGTCTGTTTTCCGTCTCTGTGGAGCTGCTGCTTCTGGCCATCTCCTGTGTGTGGGAGCCACAAGGAAGCAGGCCTGGGATAGTGTTCCATGTTAGATGCCAGAGCGTGGCAGGGTACAGGGAGCCTGGAGACCTGGGTCAAAGGGTTTTCTGGATGGTAACCGAGTCTAAAAGCTAAGTGGCAGGAGATGGGCGCACAATTCCACCTGCCCTTTGATGCGGTTTCTTAGATGATGTGAAGCCAGGGAGATGGCAAAGCAGGGATGAGTCTTGTAACTGAGAAAAAGTAGGTTTCTGTGGCAAAGAATGGTTGGAACAGCTCCCATGCTTGGGACATTGCGCTTCTATTAATATCATCTAAACTTGGAATTGATGAAGCCTGAGGTTTGATTCAGCAAGAGGGTTCTGTGAAGGCACACACAGAGCGAACGCTGATTCTCTTTATGTCAGTCTTTTTAGTGCAAGGCGCCCTTTTCTAGGGCCTGACGTTCAGTTCAGCCCTACTGCCTTTAGGTTGTTGCTTTTTTTACTCTTTACATTGACTGCAGTTGTTCATGGGCAGATACTACTATTTATTTAAAGATGTTTCCTTAAGTATTGCAATATAGATCCTTTTTTTGAAAACTTTTATTTAATAAATATAAATTTTGAAAATACAGCTTTCAGATTATAGTGGTTTTCCCCCCATAACCACCCTCCCACCCACAAGCCATCCCATCTCCTACTCCCTCTCCCATCCCAATCTTCATTAAGATTCATTTTTTTAACTTATTTAATAAATATAAATTTCCAAAGTACAGCTTTTGGATTACAGTGGCTTTCTCCCCCACCCCCCATAACTTCCCTCCCACTCGCAACCCTCCCATCTCCCGCTCCCTCTCCCATCCCATTCACATCAAGATTCATTTTCAATTATCTTTATATAGAGATTAATTTAGTTTATATTAAGTAAAGATTTCAACAGATTTCACCCACACAGAAACACAAAGTGTAAAGTACTGTTTGAATACTAGTTATAGCATTAATTCACATTGAACAACACATTAAGGACAGAGATCCTACATGGGGAGTAAGTGCACAGTGACTCCTGTTGTTGATTTAACAATTGACACTCTTGTTTATGGCATCAGTAATCACCCTAGGCTCTTGTTATGAGTTGCCAAGGCTATGGAAGCTTTTTGAGTTTGCCAACTCCGATAAGATTCATTTTTAATTATCTTTATATACAGAAGATTCAATATAGAGCTCATATTTCTATTTGCTACTGTCTGTACTATTACCATCTGTAGGATGATTGACTTGGGACAGGCATTCATTTATGTACTTATTTTGTTATACATTATTTTGTTTAATTTTCTTTTAAACATAAGCACACACACGCACACACACACACACAGAGACACAAAGATCTTCCATCTAGCTGGCACCATGGCTTAGTTGGTTAATCCTCCGCCTGCAGTGCCAGCATCCCATATGGGTGCCGGGTTCTAGTCCCAGTTGCTCCTCTTCCAGTCCAGCTCTCTGCTGTGGCCCAGGAGTTCAGTAGAAGATGGCCCAAGTGCTTGGGCCCCTGCACCCGCATGGGAGACCAGGAGGAAACACCTGGCTCCTGGCTTCGGAATGGCGCAGCTCTGGCCATGGAGGCCATTTGGGGAGTGAACCAACGAAAGGAGGACCTTTCTCTCTGTCACTCTCTTTCACTGTCTAACTCTATCTGTCAAATAAAGGAAAAAAAAAAAGATCTTCCATCTGTTGATTTATTTCCCCAAATACCCTCAAAAGCCAGGGCTGTGCCAGACCAAAACGAGGAACCCAGAACTGAATCTTGGTCTCCCACATGGTGGCAAGGCCCCTGATAATTGAACCATCACCTCAGGTGATCCAGCATATTCCAGGGTATGCATGAGTAGGAAGCTGAATTGGAAGCTGGATAGCTGGGACTGGAACCAGCCCTGCAGATGAAATGCCCAGTCCTGCTGTGAAATGTTATCAACTGGTAATAATAAAAATGACACTGACAGTTACTTTTATGTTCTGTAAAGTTGAACAAATCTACCTCTTGAGGCTGTGGGTTTCTTACTTGCATTTAAGATCCCTTCTCAGCTTTGTCATCTTGTCATTCTCAAACTGATTCTTAAACACCTTTGTACCAAACCATATCATTAATATTTGTGCTGCTACTGCAATGGGAAAATTTTGGTCATCTGTGGAAATATCAAGAGAAAATTTACATTAAATTGCTCTTGAGAATGTTATTTATGCTACAGATTATAATAAAAACTAAAATTGTTTAAAATATCAAATCCAAGGGAGGACATTTTCATAGAGTGGATATTTGGAGCTATTTGACTTTTGAAAGTATGAGTTGAGCTGCATATTAAACCCCCTGCTGAGGAGCCTAAGAATGAAGGAAGAAATGTTTCGTAATGCAGTTGCTGACATGTTGATTGCATCATTCAGTTTTGTTCTGGAAATAGCTTCATCACATAGTTCAGTGTGATGGAAGTATTGCTAATTTTTTGCCCAATTCCTAAATTTTCTGCCTAACTTGTTATTTCTCACATTCCTGTCCTTAAAAATGAGACAGTAAGATAGGCAATAAGGATTTCTGGGAATTTTATACTTTAGGAGAGGGAAGTTTTATTCTTTTCTTATTTAATCTGTATCATTATAATTTTATTTTTTTTCTAAAAATTTATTTATTTATCTGAAAGAGTTACACAGAGAAGGAGAGGAAGAGACAGAGAGAGAGAGAGAGAGAGTCTTCCATCCATCCACTGGTTTACTCCCCAGTTGGTCACAATGGCGGCAGCTATGCTGATCCAAAGCCAGGAGTGAGGAGGTTTCTCTGGGTTTCCCACACAGGTACAGGGGCCCAAGGACTTGGGCCATCTCCTGCTGCTATCCCAGGCCACAGCAGAGAGCTGGATCAGAAGTGGAGCAATCGGGACTGGAACTGGTGGCCATATGGGATGCTGGCACTGCAGGCAGCAGCTTTACCTGCTGTGCCACAGCACGGGCACCTCTTTGGAATTTTAAAAATGTATTTGTTTGTATAGCCAAAACTGTTCCTTGTTTATTTGTGAATGGTGATAAATGATCTTAAATTAAATGGCTCACAAAGTTGTTTTTTTCCCTCTTTCTTAAGCCAGATAATGACTTGTGTGCTCATCCATGCCAGTTGGGACACAGTGGGTGGGTTGGGATGTGGTCAGGAGGGGAACAATGTCCTGCTCATGGTTTCTCTCTGGGAGGGGTGGATGAGAGGCTTCCTGAGCTGGTATTGTGCGCTTTTCTCCCCGTGCCTTTCCATGGCTCAATGATGAAACTGAATGATGCTGAGATGAGACTGTTACTATAACATGAAGCAGACTTTTTTTTCTTTTATCCACATTAGATTTCTCCTCCAAAAATTTTATTTTTGCTTCTACTCTTGCTGAAACAGGTAAGGATAGAGAGTACATTCACAATGGAAGATTTGTATAATCTTGAACATAAATATTTTAAATAGAGTCAGAGATGACTCTTTAGACATTGCAAGAGACCACCGTAGAGGTTTACTGGATAGGGTCTTTTAAATTAATTAATTAATTTATTTGAGAGTCAGAGAGAGGGAGAGACTGAGAGAGATCTTCCATCTGCTGGTTCACTCCCCCAAATGGCCACAACGACTGGCTGGAGCCGGGCCAGACCAAAGCCAAGAGCCAGGAGCTTCTTCCATGTCTCTCACAAGGGTACATGTACCCAAGAACGTGGGCCATGTGCCCCTGCCTTCCCAGGCTCATTAGCAAGGAGCAGGATTGTAAGTGGAGGAGCTGGGTCTTGAACCAGCACCCATAAGGGATGCCGGCGTTGTAGGCTATGCCTTTAACTCGATGAGCCACAGTGCTGACCCCTACTGGATAGTTTTTTTTTAAATTTATGTATAGTTTGTGTATTTACTTGAAAGGCTGAGTAACAAAGGGAGAGAGAGGCAAAGAGGGAGGAGGGAGGGGGAGAGAGAGAGAGAGGTATATAGAATGTTCCATGTGCTAATTCACTTCACAAATGACTGCAACAGCCAGGTCTGGGCAAGGCTAAAGCCAAGAACCAGAAGCTCCATCCTGGCCTCCCATATAGGTGGCAAGGGCCCAAGCACGTGGACCATCAACTCCTGCCTTCCGAGCATGCATTAACAGAAGCTGAATTGGAAGCAGAGTAGCTGAAATCAAACATCACTCCAGTGTAGGGTGCACGTGTCACAGGTGGTGGCTTTATCTATTATAGCCGCTACTGGTGAATTTTTTTTTTTTTTTTTTTTTTGGACAGGCAGAGTGGACAGTGAGAGAGAGAGAGACAGAGAGAAAGGTCTTCCTTTGCCGTTGGTTCACCCTCCAATTTGAGTCAGTGCTGTATTGTTGGGTTATTTTCCTAAATAAAATGAATGTGCAAAATCATTTTGTAGAAGAAGCAAATTTATCTTTTCATTATTAGCCAAACTGATATAACATGCATTTTTTTTTTAGAAAAACTATTCCTCAGGTAAAACTTATTATAGGGTATATGAATGTCATGTTATCTACCAGTACATGAAATGCGCTTATTTTTAGAGGTTTATTATATAGGTGGAATGATAGAATGTGCTTAAGTTGCCCAAAGCACTTATTCCCTTGGAAATTTTGAGACTGTGTACTGAGTACTAAAACAAACACACATGTAAACAAGTCTTATGAAAAATAAAGGGTGTACTGGAAATGAAAATCTGTGCTACAGTAGGGAAAGCAAAACTCAAGAAAGATTATATAAGCCACGTTTTTTTTTAACTTTTACTTAATGAATATAAATTTCCAAAGTACAGCTTATGGATTACAATGGCTTCCCCCCCATAACTTCCCTCCCACCCACAACCCTCCCCTTTCCCGCTCCCTCTCCTCTTCCATTCACATCAAGATTCATTTTCAATTCTCTTTATATACAGATGATCAGTTTAGCATATATTAAGTAAAGATTTCAACAGTTTGCACCCACATAGAAACAAAAAGTGAAAGATACTGTTTCAGTACTAGTTATAGCATTAAATCACAATGTACAGCACATTAAGGACAGAAATCCTACCTGAGGAGTAAGTGCTCAGTGACTCCTGTTGTTGACTTAACAAATTGACACTCTTGTTTATGCCATCAGTAATCACCCTAGGCTCTTGTCATGAGCTGCCAAGGCTATGGAAGCCCCCTGAGTTCACTGACTCTGATCATATTTTGACAAGGCCATGGTCAAAGTGGAAGTTCTCTCCTCCCTTCAGAGAAAGGTACCTCCTTCTTTGATGACCTGTTCTTTCCACTGGGATCTCACTCACAGAGATCTTTCATTTAGGGTTGGTTTTTTTTTGCCAGAGTGTCTTGGCTTTCCATGCCTGAAATACTCTCATGGGCTTTTCAGCCGGATCCGCATGCCTTAAGGGCTGATTCTGAGGCCAGAGTGCTATTTAGGACATCTGCCATTCTATGAGTTTGCTGTGTATCTCACTTCCCATGTTGGATCGTTCTCTCCCTTTTTTTATTCTATCGGTTAGTATTTGCAGACACTAGTCTTGTTTATGTGATCCCTTTGACTCTTAGTCTTATCATTCTGATCAATTGTGAACAGAAATTTATCACTTGGTCTAGTGAGATGGCATTGGTACATGCCACCTTGATGCGATTGAATTGGAATCCCCTGGTATGTTTCTAACTCCACCATTTGGGGCAAGTCAGCTTGAGCATGTCCCAAATGGTACATCTCTTCCCTCTCTTATTCCCACTCTTATATTTAACAGCAATCACTTTTCAGTTAAGTTTCAACACTTAAGAATAACTGTGTATTGATTACAGTATGACCCGACACCATCAAATTATTAGAGAGCATTGGAGAAACCCTGCAAGATATAGGTACTGGCAAAGACTTCTTGGAAAATACCCCAGAAGCACAGGCAGTCAAAGCCAAAATTAACATTTGGGATTGCATCAAATTGAGAAGTTTCTGTACTTCAAAAGATACAGTCAGGAAAGTGAAGAGGCAACCAACAGAATGGGAAAAAATATTTGCAAACTATGCAACAGATAAAGGGTTGATAACCAGAATCTACAAAGAAATCAAGAAACTCCACAACAGCAAACCAAACAACCCACTTAAGAGATGGGCCAAGGACCTCAATAGACATTTTTCAAAAGAGGAAATCCAAGTGGCCAACAGACACATGAAAAAATGTTCAAGATCACTAGCAATCAGGGAAATGCAAATCAAAACCACAATGAGGTTTCACCTCACCCCGGTTAGAATGGCTCACATTCAGAAATCTACCAACAATAGATGCTGGAGAGGATGTGGGGAAAAAGGGACACTAACCTACTGTTGGTGGGAATGCAAACTGGTTAAGCCACTATGTAAGTCAGTCTGGAGATTCCTCAGAAACCTGAATATAAACCTACCATACAACCCAGCCATCCCACTCCTTGGAATTTACCCAAAGGAAACTAAATTGGCAAACAAAAAAGCTGTCTGCACATTAATGTTTTTTGCAGCTCAGTTCCAGTAGCTAAGACCTGGAACCAACCCAAATGCCCATCAACAGGAGACTGGATAAAGAAATTATGGGACATGTACTCTAGAATACTATACAGCAGTCAAAAACAATGAAACCCGGTCATTTGCAACAAGATGGAGGAATCTGGAAAACATTATGCTGAGTGAATTAAGCCAGTCCCAAAGGGACAAATATCATATGTTCTCCCTGATAGGCGACAACTAACTGAGCACCAAAGGGGAAACCTGTTGAAGTGAAATGCACACTATGAGAAACAGTGACTTGATCAGCTCTTGTCCTGACTGTTGATATACAATGTAATACTTTATCCATTTTAGTATTTTTTTTGTTCTAGTACTATTGGTTGAACTCTGTAATTAACACACAATTATTCTTAGGTGTTTAAATTTTAACTGAAAAGTGATCCCTGTTAGGAATTTGGAAAACATTATGCTGAGTGAAATAAGCCAGTCCCAAAGGGACAAATATCATATGTTCTCCCTGATCGGTGACAACTAACCGAGCATCAAAAAGGAAACCCGTTAAAGCGAAATGAACACTATGAGAAACAGTGACTTGTTCAGCCCTTTCCCTGACTGTTGATGAACAACTTAATACATTATCCTTCTTAGTATTTTTTTTGTTTGTTCTACTTAATACTTTTGGTTGAATACTGTAATCAATACACAGTTATTCTTAAGCCACGTTTTTTCATTGACATTTTCCTTTTTGAAAAAATTTTTTTTTGACAGGCAGAGTGGACAGTGAGAGAGAGACGGAGAGAAAGATCTTCCTTTTTCCGTTGGTTCACCCCCCAATGGCTGCTGCAGCTGGCTCAGCACGCTGATCTGAAGCCAGGAGCCAGGTGCTTCTCCTGGTCTCCCATGCGGGTGCAGGGCCCAAGCACTTGGGCCATCCTCCACTGCCTTCCTGGGCCACAGCAGAGAGCTGGACTGGAAGAGGAGCAACCGGGACAGAAACCGGCACCCTGTCTGGGACTAGAACCTGGGGTGCTGGCGCCGCAGGCAGAGGATTAGCCTATTGAGCCGAGGAGCCAGCCTTGAATTTTTTTTTTTTTTAATTTTTATTAGAGAAGAGAGATACTGAGATAGTGAGGTCCCACCTGCTGCTTCACCTCTGAAATGCCCACAATGTCAGGTGCTGTGTTAGGATGGTTCCAGAAGCCTGGATCACAATCCAGGTCTCCCATAGAGGTGGAGGAACCCAGATACCTGACTCGTCACTGCTCCCTTTTAGGGTCTGCATAATGGGAGTCTTGAGTTGGGAATGGAACTTGGGAATTGAATCCAGGTGCTACCATCTTGGCCACAGCTATCTTGGCCACAGGTATCCTTTTTTTTTTTCTCTAAAGATTTATTTTATTTATTTGAAAGACAGCATTACAGAGAGAGGAGAGAGAGAGAGAGGTCTTCCATCTGCTGGTTCACTCCCTAGATGGCCACAATGGCCAGAGCTGTGCCCATCTGAAGCCAGGGGCCAGGAGTTTCTTCTGGGTCTCTCATGTGGGTACAGGGGCCCAAGGACTTGGCCGTCTTCTACAGCTTTCCCAGGCCACAGCAGAGAGCTGGATTGGAAGTGGAGCAGCCAGGACTAGAGCTGGCGCCCATATGGGATGTTGGCGCTTCAGGCCAGGGTGTTAACCCACACTGCCACAGCCCTGGCCCCTGGCCACAGGTATCTTAAAGCTTCTGCTGCTCCATTGACTTTTGGTAGGTATACATAACACCACATTAACATTAAAAGAGGATTAATCCTATATACATTTTTCCCTCATTATCTAGAATTATTTATGATTATATATTTAGTATATATTCCTAAAACTAAAATTGCCAGAATATTTTAATGACCTTGATGCCTAATGCCTGAATTATTTTTCAGAAATGTTTTATTAGTATATAACTAACTTAATAGTTTTCTCACAATCCCTGCATCAAAATATAGTACTGCTTATACACTTTGTGGTTTTCAGTTTGGTAAGTGACAATGTCTCTCATAATTTCTACATATTGATTTCTTGGTGAGGTCCAGGGATTGCATGTATTATAGGCCTTTTTTGAAATAGAATTCTGAGTAGGTTTTTTTTTTCATTTTTTTTTCTTGGACTGTGATGGTTAGTAAGAACTAATGTTGTTTGCAGTGGTACAAAGTTAACACAATTCACGTATCTGAGAGTAGGGAATGGCTAAGTTCATTATGATAGCTACAGGTGGTGGCATCAGATAAAGCTGTGTAACTCAGCTTTCCTAAGATTAAAGGTGAGAAATAGTTCACATTAAAAAGATTAGCTAAATAATGCTTATTTTATATTTTTATTTTAAAGTAATTTAATATTTTAAAGTATAAATATTTGCACCTAGAACAAAGTTCAAAAGCATGTATATCAAAATGTTAACTCTGGCAATTTCTGGATGGAGAGAATAAAGACAATATTAAAAATTATTTAACTATTTCTAGGATTATGAATTTTTTTCCAATGACATAGGTTACTTCTTTTATCACATTAAAAATTATGGTGGTGAATGGGAGACCAGGAGGAAGCACCTGGCTCCTGGCTTCGGATCTGCGCAGTGCGCCAGCCATAGCGGCCATTTGGGGGGTGAACCAATGGAAGGAAGACCTTTCTCTCTGTCTCTCTCTCACTATCTAACTCTGTCTGTCAAAAAAAAAAAAATACAGTTGAGGGGCCAGTGCTGTGGCATAGTGGGTAGGCTGCTGCCTGCAGTGCTGGCATCCCATATGGGGTTTGAGTCCTGGCTGCTCCGCTTCCCATCCAGCTCTCTGCTATGGCCTGGGAAAGCAGTAGAAGATGGCCCAGGTCCTTGGGCCCCTACACCCACGAGGGAGACCCGGAAGAAGCTCCTGGCTCCTGGCTTCAGATAGGCCTAGCTCTGGCTGTTGCAGCCAACTTGGAAGTGAACCAGCGGATGGAAGACCTCTCCCTCTTTCTCTCCCTCTCTCTCTTTGTAACCCTGACTTTTAAATAAATAAATAAAATCTTTTAAAAAAATGTAAAAAAAGATGCAGTTGGAATGATCAAAATCAACAATTTAAGGAAGTTGACAAAAAGACTTTTTAAAAAAGTTCACTCAAGATTCTGATAGTTATTTTTTAAATGTAATTTCTTTGGAGGACATGTCACAGGAAAAAAAATTGCTTGAAAAGTGTTAATTTATGTAACAGTGAAGGTGTTAGCTTAAGAAAATTGGTGAGCTTTTGACAGTTGAATTCATTAAGTGCATTTTTATTAAACCTTTGATAAAATTGATCTTACATTGGTGGCAAAGCTCACGGGTTATTATGGGACAAGGAAGCCCTTCCCACTTGTTTTAAATTATGACTAATATTTATGTAGGTGTAAGGTACTTTCTTGAATTCAGCCATTACAAACATAATTATGTAGCATGTTTCTTTCTTTTTTTTAATTTATTTGACAGGTAGAGTTATAGGCAGTGGGAGAGAGAGACAGAGAGAAAGGTCTTCCCTCCGTTGGTTCACCCCCCAAATGGCTGCTACGGCCGGTGCTGCCAGCGCTGCGCCAATCTGAAGCCAGGAGCTTCCTCCAGGTCTCTCATGCGGGTGTAGGGGCCCGTGCTCTTGGGCCACCCTCCACTGCCCTCCCGAGCCACAGCAGAGAGCTGGACTGGAAGAGGAGCAACTGGGACCAGAACCTGGTGCCCATATGGGATGCCAGCGCTGCAGGCAGAGGATTAACCAAGTGAGCCATGGCACCGGCCCATAGCATGTTTCTTAAAAATATGTTCTTCAAAGCCAGGTATATTGAATTTGAAGTGAAACATTTTGTTTTATTTTATTTTAAGATTTATTTATTTATTTGAAAGTCAGAGTTACAGATAGCCAGAGGGAGAGAGAGAGAGAAAGAGAGATCTTCCATCTACCGGTTCCCTCCCCAAATGGCTGAAATGGCTGGAGGTGGGCCAATTCAAAGCCAGGAGCTTCTTCTTGGTCTCCCAAGCAGAAGCAGGGGCCCAAGGACTTGGGCCATCTTCCACTGCCTTCCCAGGCCATAACAGAGAGCTGGAAGGGAAGCAGAGCAGCTGAGACTTGAACTAGCAGTGGGTATGGGATGCCAGCACTGCAGGCGGTGGCTTTACCGGCTATGCTACAGCTCTGACCCCCAAAATGAAACATTTTCAGGAGTCGTCTCTTAGAACACAATGAAAATTTGTTTAAAGAAAGCCTAACTGTGGTCCCCTGTGAAATGAAGTCTTTTTCAGCTGGTGGATTACTGAGCCTTAGCAGGCTTCCTTTCTCCGGAGAGTGGAGGTGCCAGGCCCAGTGCCTTGCCCTCCTGCAGTCCTGTGAAAAAACTCAGTTATAAACAGGATTTTAGTTATGGGCCTCTCCAGAGTCTTTTTGAATATGTTTCCTGTTCTGAAACACCAGCCAGTGTGTCACTTCCTGTTGTTCAAAGAGGAGAAAAGTATTAGCTGAAAAGAGATTCGTTTGATGCATGATTGGATTCTATGGAGCATATAATATTTTTAGTGAGAGTCAAAGGTAAGTTCCCTCCTATATTGGACACTTTTCCATCTGTGAAAGCTTTGGTAGATAAAATTATAGACCTGAGAAGCATATTTTGTTGGGTAGCGGGGTTTTCTAAAGTTAGAAGTTTAAAATCCTAATTCAGCTGGTAATTGTATTCTTACAGTTTTAAGAAGTTCTAGCATTTCATAGATTCTGGTGAAGGCCTAATTAAATCAGTTTACTATACAATCTGGTGCTGCACTATCGTTTTTCACTGGGTATATTTAAAACTTACTATAATATGGCTAATAACTTCTATTAGTATTGTATTGAATATTGTTTCTGGTATGGACACTTAGATGATTATATGTAATTAATTAATTGTAAGGATAATTTGAAGGGAAAGAGACAACATTAAAAGGTGAAACATTTAGTTTTTTGCTATAAAATAGTTAGAGTAGAAGTTCAAGATAATTACTTTTACTGGTTGTGGTTTCAAATGTTTGTATACATTTGTCTTCATAAATGATTGGAAGCAGTGATAGCTTTGTTAGCTGATTATGTACCCCAGTTTGAGATGAGACTTGTGTTTTTCTGCTGGAGATGAGGAACTCTGGGATTTTTGTGTTCTTGGCTCCTCTGAGTTCTGGGAGCAGGACCTTAAAGAACTAAAAACTCTGGGGAGATCGCTCCATTTGCAGATGGAGTGATCAGAAAAATTGTAGCTTGTGGTTTCGAGGCTTTGGCTCTGATTTTCATACAGAATTCTTATCCTCAATGTAGAGAGAGAACCGCTGTCTAGAGTTGACCTGTTAGAGCCATTGAGAATTCCTCCCTTCTCAATGGAAGGCAGAAAAAACTGAGAATAATTAACATGATGTGGTTACAAAGGTCTGTTTCTTCTTGTCCTTCTATTGCCTGTTAAGTTAGTGCATTAATCGGGTTCTGCAGAGGCACTGGACCGCTAAGATATACACAAACACACAGAGAGATCTATTTTTAGGGAATTGGCTCATGTACTTACGGAGACCTGCAAATGAAAAGTCTCCAGGGTGGGCTGGAAAGGGTAGCCTTGGGCTGAGCTGTTGCAGCACAAGTTTGATCCCTTATTTCTCTGGGAACTCCGTTGTTCTACCCAGACCTTAAACTGATTGGGTAAGGCCCAGACACATTACAGAATGAAGTCAGCTTTACCCAAAGTCCACTAATTTCAATGTTAATCTTTTAAACATACCCTCAGAGAAACATGCAGAATAATGTTTGATTAAATATCTGGGCACTGTGGCCCAGCCAAATCGACATATGAAATTAACCACAACAATCACATTTTTTTTTTCTCCTTTGGTTGCACCCTTTTATAGCAGCAGTTTGCAGAAAAAAACTCTTTCCCCCATGTATCTTACTGGGGGAGTTGGTTCTTCTGTTCCTCTTATTCTTAGAAAAACTGCTGAAAGGGTTCCTTGTCTTTGTGAGATGTGTTGTGATGGAAGATCACTTGGTTTGGAATCAGGGACCTGCATTCAGATCCTGCTGACCTAGGATTTCCTTAAGAAAGTTTGTTGGGGCCAGCACTATGGCATAGTAGGTTGAGCCTCTGCCTGTGGCATTGGCATCTGATATAGGGCCCTGTTCGAGTCCTGGTGATAACACTTCCAATTCAGCTCCCAGCTAATGGCTGGGGAAAGCAATGGAAGATGACCTAAGTGCTTGCTTGGGCCCCTGAACCTGCATAGGAGACCAGGAGGAAGCTCCTGGCTCCTGGATTTGGATGAGTCCAGCTCTGGCTGTTGCAACCATTTGGGGTACGAACCAGTGGATGGAAGACTTTCTCTCTCTCTCTCTCTTTGTCTGTAATTCTGCCTCTCAAGTAAATAAAAAAGTCTTTTTTTTTTTTTTGAAGTTTGTTGAAACTTTGAGGATGAAGCCTTTGTATAATTCTTGTGTCTCCAAGATTCTCATCAGTGGGTGTTGATAACTTGTTTGATAACTTGTTGATAACTTTCTCATCAGTGGGTATTGATAACATGTTTGTCATCCATGGACACCTTCTCTTCCTCTCTCACTTCCCATCTGGACTCGAAGTTGGGGTATTGGCATTAGTATTTGTACATGTATACTGAGATGTGATTTCTTCATAGTTGGCAGTTGTGAGTGAAGGCTAAGTGATTCTGTTACAGGTTATACTCTTCTGGCAGCTGCTCTGGCTCGCTGGAGCAACTTTGCTCTCTTTCATTTAGGAGATCTTGGTCCGTTGCTGTGTGAAGTAACGGTGATTCCTGAGTAACCAGCAGCGGTCATTACAGTGTGGCTGTGTGCCACGTGGCTGTAGAGGTTGAGGGGGAAGGTAATCATTTTTGCATGAACTTTATTTCTGCTTTAGGCGATTCCCCTGAGTTTGTAATTACTTGTGAGAGAATCAGGAAGTTGAGCCTCCATCATGGAGTTTGCACAGCAGATTAAGCTTCCACCTGCGAAGAGCAGCATTCCAGTGGAGTGTTGGTTCAAATCCCTGCTCTTCCACTTACAATTCAGCTCCCTGCTAATGCACCCAGGAAGGCAGCGGAAGACGGGCCGAGTTCTTGGGCCCCTGTTATCCGTGTGGGAGACCCAAACGGAGTTCCTGGCTCCTGGCTTTGACCTGGACCAACCTGGGCCATTGTGGCCATTTGGGGAATGAACTAGTGAATGGAAGATCTCTTTCTCTGTCTCTGTGTTCCTCTCTCTTTCTCTCCTCCTTTCCCTATACCTCTGCCTTTCAAATAAATAAAAAATAAATCTTAAAGAAAATTGAAGTCACCACAATTTGAGTATGTGAGTGAATGAGCATACTACAAAATTGTTTTAGAAAATGAGATTGAAAGATAAGTATGCTTTGGTTCAGAATATTTTTTGAGATTTATACATAGTTTTTTTTTTTAAATGTGTATTTTCCATGACCTTTTTGAAGACCCTTCATATGCATGATTTAAAAATTTTTTGCATCCGAATACACTTAGCTTTTAATTCCATTTTTCCACAAACTCTGTGAAGTACCCTCCTATCTATATTCTGGAAATAGAATTTATTGCGCATTTAATTGAACAAGAAAATTGAATGATTTCTTATGATTCTATCTCTTTCTCTTTTATTTATAGATCTGTTTACTTAAATGCGGTTTCTTTTGTTGTTTTCAGTAATCAGGGAAAATTACATCTTTTCATAATTACCATCCCCCAAGTCCCAGTTGTGCTTGGTTTTACTTCAAGGGTGATATTGCAGCTTTGATACAACCAACTACCAAAATAATTATATTCTTTAATCAGGCGCTTGCTGAGTATGACCTCTATTCATCCAGGAAAGAATTTTCCATTTTTTTCTGTGATTTTAAGTAATTAGTAATAAATTGCATAGGATCAAATAATCCAAGGCCTTGGAGTTATATTTTTTCCTGTTTGTTTCCTCCATGAATTGCACTATCTGGTAGACATCTGCTGATTGTTATTATTCTAAAATATGGACTGACTTTGCTTGTTCATGCAAATTTGTTTATGTACAAACACATTTTCCCTAGGCAGAATTAGCTCTTAACAGTACCCTAAGGAAGACAATGGCTAAGCTGTTTTCTGCAATTTTCTTTTTAAATATGACAATAACTTTTGGCATTGATGTTCATTTCTGGAGATATACAGAAAAGTGTTCTGTAAAAGCAGTCTACACTGTGTAGACATTGAGATAGGAGAATAAAATTAGTATTTTCAGAGAGCCTGATAATGTCTTCTTTGTTTAAAAATGGAACTATAAAGTTATTATTTCTCCATTTCTAAAATGGATGTGATAAAAACACCTTTTAGAAAGATGTCGATAAGACTTCATGTGAGAGCTCGTGTTATTTGAATGAATTGAGCTGGTATGTGAGATGTGATTTTGTTACTGCTGATACTTTTCATTTTGATATTAATATTTTATAATTATTATGTAGTCATTAGTCAAGGCTGATAAGTCATCTATTAGGAGTTTGTAAATAACTGCTTATAATACAGCTGTTTAATGAAGTGTTGTTTTTGGTAGATAAGTCCAACAAATACTGAATATGCATACAGTGTGCTGAGCTTGGGGTTGTGCTGTGTGGATATTAAGGTAAATAAGACAAACTGGCTCTTCAAGAAATTTGTAGCCTTGTGAAGAAGGTAGAAAAGAAGAAATTTATAGGGTAGTATAATAAATGCTGTGATGTAGGTATATGTATAGGGTGACAATATATAATTTATGGTCCAAATGGACTCTTTTGCAAATAAAAAGGGGTGGAGCTGGCATTGTGGTTAGCGGGTAAAGTCATCACCTGTGATGCCAGCATCCCATGTAGGCACAGGTTCCTGTCGCAGCTGCTTCATTTCTGATTCAGCTCCCTGCTAATGGCCTGAGAAAAGCAGTGAAATGGCTCACCCACCTTGGAGACCTGGAAGAAGTTCCTGGCTCCTGGCTTTGGCCTGGTTCAACCAGCAGATGGAAGAGCTCTGTCTTCCCTTCTCTCTCTGTAACTCTGATTTTCAAATAAGTAAGTAAATTGTTAAAAAAAAATTAAAGGGGATTAATAGTAATTACAAATGTTGGAGGCTTTATATAGTTTGATTTTTTTCTTTTAAAAAGAAGTGTAGGGCCTGGTGCTGTGGCACAGTGGGTTAAAGCCCTGGCCTGAAGTGCTGGCAACCCATATGGGCACCAGTTCTAGTCCCAACTGCTCCTCTTCCACTCCAGCTCTCTGCTATGGCCTGGGAAAACAGTAAAAGATGGCTCAAGTCCTTGGGCTGCTGCACCCACATCGGAGACCCGGAGGAAGCTCCTGGCTTCGGATTGGCGCAGCTCCAGCCATTGCGGCCATCTGGGGAGTGAATCAGGGGGTGGAAGACCTCTCTCTTTATCTCTACCTTTTTTTTTTTAAAGACTTATTTATTTATTTGAAAGTCAAGAGTTACACAGAGAGAGGAGAGGCAAAGAGAGAGAGAGAGGTCTTCCATCTGCTGGTTCACTCCCCAGTTGGCTTCAACAGCCGGAGCTGAGCTGATCCCAAGCTAGGAGCCAGGAGCTTCTTCCAGGTCTCCCACGCAGGTGCAGGGGCCCAAGGATTTGGGCCATCTTCCACTGCTTTCCCAGGCCATAGCAGAGAGCTGGATCGGAAGTAGAGCAGCCGGGTTTTGAACAGGCGCCCATATGGGATGCTGGCGCTTCAGGCTAGGGTGTTAACCCACTGCGCCACAGCGCCAGCCCCAATAAAATAAATATTAAAAACAAAAAAAAGAAGTGTAGACTGCTGTTTTGTCTTCTATCATGTAAAGTCTAGGGTGACCATAGATTTTGTTCTACAGATGGGGACAGGTTTTGTGAGTGAGGGGGGTGCTGTTGATACTTAGGCTTGAGGCAGCTGGCGTGGCCTAGGTCTGACCCTGGGAAGCCAGTGCCTGTCGTCATCTTGGATGAAGCAGCTCCCAGGGATACTGCTGAGCAGGGTGTCAGCCTTCATCAGTGGCGGGGGTGGGGTGGGGTGGGGGGGTGGGTGGTAGTGGGAGGGAGAAGGGAGGGGGATCATCTAGGAGAGAGACACAAAGAAGGCGGTGTTTGAGTTGAAGGTTTAAGATGAGTAAGAGCTAGGTGAGGTGGGAAATCCTAAATTGAGGAAAAGGCATATTTTAGCTATCTAAGAGTAAATCAGATCAATTGGAGTGTGTGCGTGTGTGCGTGTGTGTGTGTGTGTGTGTGTGTGTAGTATAAGAATGAAGGCAAGTGGGCAGGCATCTGTCCTTGTAGTTAAGGTGTTCACATCCCGTGCTGGGGTGCCTGGGTTTGATTCTCCACTCTAGCTCCTCACTCTAGCTTCTTGCTAATGCAGACCCTGGGAGGCAATGATGATGACTCAAGTAGATGGGTCCCTGCCATCCATATGAGACCTGAATTGAATTCCCAGCTCTGAACCTCAGCCCAGACCAGCCCTGGCTGTAGTGGGCATTTGGGGGAGTGAAGCAGCAGATGAGAGCTCTCTTTGTTTGTCTTCTGTATGTCTTTCTCTTTGTGTCTTGAATTAAAAAACAACAAAAAAGAGTACATGCAGGTGGAAGTTCAAGAAGGGGCTTACCTGCAAAGGCTTTGTAAATTAAATGTAAACTAATTTTCAGGGCTAGATGACAGCCTCACTTTGCTGTATACCTTCATCCTACATTGCTAGCGTTTGGGTAAGGTCAAAGGAAACCCACTGATTCTCCATTCTTTCCCCCTGTTCTTTCAGTAAACATTTATCCCAGAAGCTTTCAGTCAGCTTCTGTTGAACCAATTTGGTAGATTAACTGATGTCCTTTGTGTGCCGGGTAGAACATGCTGGCGTTGCCCAGCTGAGCTGGGGATGCCTGTCTGGATGATTCTGGTCTGCAGACTGTTCTTAGCATGTGCTTGCCACTTAGCTTGCCACACTGAGTTCTAGTCCAGCTAGGAGCTGAGTGAGACACTCCTAAACCTACTTATGCTGACTTCATTTGTCTTTTCAAGTGATTTATTCAGTATTATGTAAACCGATGAAACATGCGTGTTGAAAGATGGTTTCCCTATCAAGATATAAATTGAATTTTTTGGAAAGTTCAGATAAAGATGTCATTTAAAAAAATCTTCCTGTTGAATTAGGTGAGGGTGATATTGGCGACTACAGCTGCTTTAATAAATGTCTAAAGTGATTTTCCAGTTACCTTTAAAGTATCTTCAAGTTTTTGATCCATGTTAAAGAAAGCCAAGTTGGCCTTGATAACTGATGAATTATGCAAGAAAGAGAATGCCCCTCATTATTTTTCAGATCTAAACTCAAAGGCCTTGGATTGATACAAACAGTTGGCAAATGAATGTACTTTTAGGTATCTTACACTGATGTAGGTATGTGAAATATACATCAGTTTTTCTGATTCCTCAACTTTAACTTCCCTTTTCAATTGTCTGACAAATTCTTAGTCCAAATTGCTCTGAAGAAGTGGGCATCTTATTGTGAGCAGTGTCTTCTCTAAGCCAGGCACCATGCTCATCAGCTAAACTGCGTATTTGAAAGTTTCCCCTATCAGAGAACCTGAAATCCAGCGGGAGAGGTGGGCATGGGGGTCATTAGTTACCGTGCAGTGACAGTGGCACTGTGCTAGAGTTGTGGTCAGGACACTGAATGCAGAGAAAGAGTCCTGGGGTCTGAGTCCAGGAAGGAGAACCTAGTGAGGGGAGAGAGGTTCCATCTAAGCAGTGAGGAGGAAGTGAATGTTAGCAGATAAATGTTTCAGGAAGGCAGAGGGGAGAAGAAAAAAGCTATCTTTTTCAGATGTCAGAGCAGTTTGATGTTATTGGTACATGGTAAGGCAAGGACAGCTCAGGAAGGTTTGTGCTGGACCTAAAAGCTTGCATGCTGTCTTGAGAATGTCTCAGTCCTTGGAGGAGGTTCTGAGCACAGGAAGGCATAGTTGAATTTGTTTAAGGAAGACCACCCTAACGGAGAGTGGAAGACCGGTTGAAGGGACAGGTATGGGGTGGGTGTGCAGGAGTTCAAGGAAACAGGAATTATATTAATGAACATTTGTAAGACTTGGGGTAAAAACAGGCAAAAAGCAGGTTGGGGCAAGTTGGGTTAGGCAGAAGATGATGAGAGGTTCTATTTTGTAAATAACTTTATTTTAAAAAAAGATTTATTTATTTATTTATTTGAAAGTCAGAGTTACACAGAGAGAGGAGAGGCAAAGAGAGAGAGGTCTTCCATCCGCTGGTTCACTTTCCAATTGGCTACAATAGCTGGAGCTGTGCCGATCTGAAGCCAGGAGCCAGGAGCTTCTTCCGGGTCTCCCACATGGGTCCAGGAACCTAAGGACTTGGGCCATCCTCTGGTGCTTTCCCGGGCCATAGCAGAGAGCTGGACTGGAATTTGGGGCAGCTGGGACTCGAACTGGTGCCCATATGGGATGCTGGCACTGCAGGTGGTGGCTTTACCAGCTATGCCACAGTGCCAACCCCCCCCCCCAATTAACTTTTAAGAACAAAAATGACGTGCCACTATTTTCTTACTCATTTATGTATTTCTCCTACTCTCCATACAGGGGATCTTGCATAGCTAGTGCTTGGTTCCTAACAGATACTCAGCAAATGAGAGGCAGTGTGGAGGCATTAGGTAGACACAAACAGGGAGTTGATGGCCTTTATCCAGTAATTGCAGAAATAGATGGCATGAACCGATGGAGTCTTTACAGCCGAGACTGTGGCTGTTAGCGTGAGACCCAGGGATCTCTGTCACTGGGATACTGTGAGCAGAGGGAAGATGAGAAGACAGGGTATTGCAGCACAAGGGGTAGGCTCCCTTTTGGATAAATAGAATTTGGGAAATAGTGCTGAGGAGAGCTGTGCCATTTATGGATTGAGACTTGGGAAAGAGCATTTCTAATCAGGAAGGAGAAAGGAGACAGAGAACTTTAAAGACACCGACTTACATTTATTTCTGGCAAAGTAGGTCACTACTGTTGGACCATTTAAAATATGCGGGAGTAACTCAGGGCTGTATACAGGCATGTCTTGGATTAGAGATCAGGCCCTGCAAGAGCCACCGCTGGGCCCAGCTGCCAGTCTTGCAGGCGAGGCTAGACTGTCATCGTGTCCATATGTAGTAGTCAGGTGTCCATGTGGCTGTTACCTTCTGCAGAGTTACTTTGCATGGTCCACTGGAAGTCTTTGCAGATTTCTGCATCTGTCTTGCCCTCTGGAGGTACTCAATTTGCAGTGATCCTCAACAGAGTGTCCAAAGAAATAAACATGAATATTCTTGATCAGCAGTAGGCTGAAATTTCTCTTTCAATCTTAATTTGCATTGAAAAATAAGTGCTCATCAGTAAGATATTTTCTTTCTTTCTTTCTTTTCTTTCTTTCTTTCTTTCTTTTTTTTTTTTTTTTTTTTTTTTTTTTTGTATATTTGTCTGAAGGTATGGTGAGCTTCAGGATGGTACTCCTGTAACTCCTCACTTACCCACCCAGCTGATGGCAAGCACTGGTTCTTTGACAGGTCACTGTAAATTAAAGTCTGTTTTCTGTTGGCTTGATGTCACACAGTGAGATTTTGTTCCTGGAAACATAGTTCACCCTACAACAATGCTAAAATTAGTCATGAAAATGGATAAAAAGCACAATGTAATGTGTGTTAATGCAGATACCAGGTATTCTAACCAGCACAACAATAATGTGAATGTTCCTTTTAGAGAATTTTTCTGCATGAATTTGACTGTGAGTTCTTAAAATACCATTCCTGTGCGTGCCTCTGAACGTGTCTACATGGTGAATGTGAGGGAGTGCCTGTTGCCATGGCTGTTTCTTCGTGGAGTTTTTGCCATTGAGTCTTCACTGACCTGGCCATTGGTGTGGACTTCACCTGGGATGGTGTTGAGGCAGTCAGCCATTGGCAGTTTAAAGACAAGTTAGTTTTCTTTACTGTTCTATAAGGTAAACTGGCCAGTGCTTGCGATTGAGCTTTTTTGCTTCAGGGGTGGCCAGAAATAGATCTACTTAGTGTTGACAATTTTTTTCCTTTGGCAAGAATACATTAAAAAAAAAAAAACAACAACTTGTATTTACCAGCTGAAAGGTGCTTTGGTTTCTTAAAATGAGATTTATTATTTAGTTAATTTAAAAGGTAAAGTGACTGAGAGAGATTGTCATATGAGTGTGTCATAAAGTGACACAGAGAGATTGTCCATCCAGTTCTTCATTCCCCAAATGCTAACAACATCGAGGGACGGGTCAGGGTGAAGCTAAGAGCTGAGAACTCGGGTCTCCTAAGTAGGCTGACGGGAACCCAAGACCTTGGGCCATCTTCCGCTGCCTCAAAGGTGCATTATCAGGAAGCTGGATTAGAAGTGGAGGCAGGACCTGATCTCAATATGTGCCCAGCCTACTGGATCACAATCCCTGCCCCAAAGGTGCTTTGGCTTTTGTGTTGTAATGAGCTGTTTTGTTTTGTCCTTTGTATGGTATCAGAAAGATTAAATTGGTGCCAGCTCGATATTTGAATTCTGTAAAGCAAAGCTGCTGGTACAGCCTTTGTTATCTTCAAATTCCATCAAGATAAGGGTTTTTAAGAAAGATTTATTTATTTGAAAGGCACAACTACAGAGAGAGAGAGAGAGAGAGAGAGAGAGAAAATGAATCTTCCATCTGATGGTTCACTCCCTAAGTGGCTGCAACAGCCAGGGCTGGGTCAGACCTAAACTAGGAGCCAGGATCTTCATCCAGATCGCTTATGTTGGTGCAGGGACCCAAAGACTTGGGCCATCCTTGGCTGCTTTCCCAGGCACATTAGCAGGGATCTGGATTGGAAGTGCAGCAGCCAGGACTCAAACCAGCACCCATATGGGATACTGGCATTGCAGGCGGCAGCCAAAATGCCGGCCCCCAAGATAAGGATTTTTTTTTTTTTTTAATTTTTTTGACAGGCAGAGTGGACAGTGAGAGAGAGAGACAGAGAGAAAGGTCTTCCTTTGCCGTTGGTTCACCCTCCAATGGCCGCCGCGGCCGGCGCGCTGCAGCCGGCGCACCGCGCTGATCCGATGGCAGGAGCCAGGAGCCAGGTGCTTTTCCTGGTCTCCCATGGGGTGCAGGGCCCAAGCACCTGGGCCATCCTCCACTGCACTCCCGGGCCACAGCAGAGGGCTGGCCTGGAAGAGGGGCAACCGGGACAGAATCCGGCGCCCCGACCGGGACTAGAACCCGGTGTGCCGGCGCCACTAGGCGGAGGATTAGCCTATTGAGCCGCGGCGCCGGCAAGATAAGGATTTTTTAAAAAGAGTTATTTATTTATATTTATTTGAAAAACAGAGTTACAGAGAGAAGAGAGTGAGAGTGAGAGTGAGAGAGAGAGAGAGAGCAGTTCTATCCACTGGTTTACTCCCCAGATGTCCACAGTATCTGGGCCTTGGCCAGGCCAAAGCCAGGAAATTCGTCCAGGGTCTCTCATGTGGGTCCGGGGGCCCAAGTTCTTGGGCCAATATTTTGCTGCTTTTCCTAGGTGCCTCAGCAAGGAGCTGGATCAGAAGTGGAACAGATGGGACTTGAACTAACACTCATATGGGATGCCAGTGTCACAGGTGGCAACTTAACCTGCTAAGCCACAATGTCATCTGCTAAAGAATTGTATGCATTTATTACAGAGTTTTTCCTACTGTGCTACAAGAATTATCAGACTCCTTTTTGTGAATATTGTTTTAAGATGTAAATTCAATATTTATTAGAACTGAGACCAAATTTTGGCAACGCCGTGGAGAGCTAACTCTGGAGGTTAAATGTATGCCCATTGAGAGGGTATGTATCCACAGCACTCGGCCTTGTCATAAGAGGTGGGAGTGGTGGGACTCAGCATCATGGCAGTCCGTGAATTGAATTAGTCACTCTACTACTAATAATTACAATGTATCCTTTTTGGTTTGCTGCTCTTAATTTACAAAGATGCAGGAGAAGATTCCAGTATACCGAGGGCATATGCTTTGTTCATCAAGAGAGGTAATAGGGTTTTGATCCACTCACAAGCCATGGTCTGATCTCCCCGTGACTGGTAGCACACTCCTGTGGAACATGTGGTTGGGAATGTGGTTATGTTGAACAGAGTGAACCAGCACTTTGTGATAAAATACATGATTATATGATTAAAAGACACAAAGAATTAACTTTGTGTGTGAACATACACAGACATAGATCTTCTTTGATGATGTATGGATAGGCACATCTATTACAAACACAAGCATACGCACTCATGTGTATCTACCTCATATATAATATCCTGCCATCATGTAGGAAAATTTGAGTGCTTTAATTGTTAAAAATTGTTACATTATCATTTTTAAACATTTATTCATTTATTTATTTTAAAGGCAGAGTTACAGAGAAAGGGAGAGGCCGAGAGGTCTTCCATCTGCAGGTCCACTTCCCAAATGGCCACAGTGGCCGGGCCTGGACCAGGCAGAAGCCAAGAGCCTGGAACTCCATTTGGGTCTCCCACATGCCTTGCAGGGGCCCAAGCGTTTGGGCAATCTTCGACTGCTTTCCCAGGTACAATAGCAGGAACATAGATTGGAAGTGGAGCAGTTGAGCCTTGGACTGGTGCTCATATGTGATGCTGGCGTCACAGGCAGCAGCTTAACTTGCTATTCCACAATTCCAACCCCAAGAACTATTGCACTATCAAGCTACAAATCTAAAAGAAATTTAGGAATGTAGTTGGTTATCATCTCATTTGAAATGTGCAAATTTACAAGAAGATTAACAGATAAATTTATTATGAGTTTTAAACTAAGGCTGCTTCTTCTCCAGAAAGTCAGAAATACGACTCAAGTGAAGTTAAAATATTCTGAACTATTTGCAGAAATGCCACAGAAGCATGTGAAGTATCAAAATGCTTCTTCAGTCATGATTGCATTTATGGAGACAGGCAAGGGGATGAGAATAGAAGGTGAGGTGGGAGGCTTCTCCTCCCTTCTCTCAGCCAAAGGGAGATTCAGCTCAAGGTGCTTAGCACTGTGAGAAGGAGGAATCCTCAGTTTCATGCTGCTAATGCTAGGGATGAGTGTGTCTCTTACCCCAGAAGGAACAAAGCTTTCATCCATCCCCCCCCCCCCCCACCTGGGATATTAGCACATTATGATGAAGTAAAATCAGCCAAGATGGGCCATCTATCTGAGGCACTGTTTAGAGGCCTTTGTTCTTTTTAAATTCACTTAGTCCTTCTAACAGCCAATGACTTCAGCAGCATAAACTCATACACAGAGGACGTCGGGCCTGGGCCCGGAGTTCATGGGTGCAACCAGCACATGACCCGGGCCATGTGACCTGCACTTGTCTCCCAGCTGATGCAAGATTAGGTTTTAGAATGAGCCCTTCATGATACTATGACTATCTCCTTTTCTATAAATTTAACCCACTTGGAAAATACTTTTAATGCTTTTCACTGAGTTTAGAGATAATTTTCATTGAAAAACCTGATCAAAGTAAATAAAAGCAGATGTTCTCAATTTGGGAAAATGGAATTCTAACATTTTTCATTTCCTTGTGTTAGTGTTATTTTATTGGCTAGACTTTGAACGTGTCTGTGACATAGTTCATACTTAACAGATGGGGAACCGGAGACAGATTGTTCGGTCCCACAAACTCAGGGTACATTAAGAGGGGACCTGGGAGTAATTTGAATGCAGGATGCTGTTTGGGCATCATGTTGGCCTTTTAGTGGATGTCCATATAGAGCAGCAACTGCCTGTCTGTGTCTTCACTCTATCAGACCCACAGTGGCGGCTGTGAACTGTTGGGTCACAGCAGTATACCCTTAGCAATCTGCACATCACGTCCTTCCTTTAATCTTGTCTGATGTAGCCTTGTGCAGCCCTAGCACGCTCTGTGAATTTGAGAGCTTCTCGGCTTCTGCTGTGCAACTCTGTCTTGTACTTAGCATCTAAGTACGACCCCTCTTGCTTATAGAAAAGATTTTTTTTCTTGTCGGAAAGATCTGGTCTTTGAATTCAGAGTGGATTCAGTGTAGGTAAGAGATATGTCAAAACAAGTGTAGTCAGCAGTTCATAGTGCCTTTGTGTTCTGGATAGTCTGTTATCTGAGACGCACTGCTTTGCTCTTTGTTTTGTTTTCTAGCTTATCTGTTAAAATATATACAGGCTTCTGAAATAATAGAATTTTTGATAGACAATGATTGTAACAGAATATTACATAATACACTGTGGGAATAATTGGTGCAGTGGTTTGAACTTAAAAACATGCAGCTTGTGTAGTCGTCAGTGACATGCACTGTGCTTCGTGTCTTCTAAGTCTCCTGACATCGCTCCCCTGGAGCTCCTCCTCTTGTCTCCTGCAGGACTGAGTCATGGCTGAGCACTGTTTCCTTCTTTCACAGAGCACCAGCAAGCAGGGCTCCATACAGGCTGGGGTTGGGTGACAGGGCGGGGCAGTGTGCTCCAGAGTTGTGTCTTACATCCTTAGGAAGCGTGGGAAAAATGGCTCTGGGTTTGAATATGTTTGGGAAACTTCATGACATAGCTCCTGCTTGGAGAATCATGAGACTCTTCACCTATTCAATGCTTCTCAGAGATCGCACCATTTAGTTTCTTAATGAATATGTTAATTTATTTTTATTGTTTTTATTTCTCTGAAAGGCAGAATGACACACACACACACACACACACACAGAGAAATGTCTTCCATCAGCTGATCTCCTCTCTGCTCCTACCCCACCCCACCCTCTCCCAAGATGCCTGCAGTAGCTGGAGCTTGGCCAGGTGGAAGCCAGGAGCCAGGAATTCCATTTAGGTCTCCCATGTGGGTTGCAGAAACTCAAGTACTTGGACCATTTGGACCATCATCTCTTTTCTCCCAGGTGCATTAGCAGGGAGCTGGATCGTAAGTGGAGGCAGGTTCTAGCCCAGGCAGTCTTGAATGCAATGTGAATGTACAAGTGCTGTGCCACAACACCTACCCATACATTCTTTCAGTTTTGAAAAAGTGATCTTCCTGCCTTGTTCTTCATCATTGTGATATTATTTGGCAGTCTATGCTTGTGAAACACACTTTGGGGGAATGTTGTGTAATTTTTAAAACAGAATTCTTTTATTGCATTTCCAAAGTTACTTTGTTCTTATCATCTCCCTCCCCCGCCCCATTTTTTTCCTCATGGTTAGCTCATAAACCCGAACATTTGTAATGATGAATGTGGGTTTGTGATATGGTAATTTCAGTGAATGGAAGTACTGTTGTGATAAAGTTGGTCCAACTTTGGGTCAAACCTGCTGATTGCAGCAAGTAGTCTGTCCACTTTTGCTGTTTCATTCCAGAAACCAGAAATTCTGGATTTTACACTTTGGTTTAATCTCTGGAATCAGCTGGATCATGCCATGCCACACCACACTTATGGTCTCATGGTAACCATGCTGCTGTAAAATGTAAGAAAATTTAGAAAATATTCCTTTTTGTTTACATAATTGATAAAAGTAAATGTTTTAGGCTATGTTTACATTGAGGAAAGAAGATTTGAGTGCAATTTCACCCCCTTGAGATAGCCCATTTGGATAATCAAGCCTAAATTAAAGTAATTTTCATCAACAACTAGGTTTAAGTGGTGCTGTGTGGGCCCCAGAAAAGACAGTAGATTTGTGTGAGGCTAAACTTGGCCAGTGCACCTTCCTCTTGGGAATCCTTAGTGGTGGGTGACCTCTCTGTGGGCCTCAGTTTCCCCTTCTATAAAATGGAAAAGTTCTATTTCATAATCTCTCTAAGCTCCTTTTTTTTCTTCTAAGACTAGCTTTCTTTAATTCTGTGTCTAAACCATAATTCTAGTT
Source organism: Oryctolagus cuniculus (assembly GCF_964237555.1). Classification (NCBI taxonomy): domain Eukaryota; kingdom Metazoa; phylum Chordata; class Mammalia; order Lagomorpha; family Leporidae; genus Oryctolagus; species Oryctolagus cuniculus. Next base: position 41,135,408 of record NC_091447.1, on the reverse strand, counting down.
CTCATTCGTGTATTGCCTGGAAAAACTTTTAGCACCAGCTCAGGATTAAACCAGTAACATTCTCTGTTCTTTAGTAACTTGGAGGTCTAGGGGAAAAAGGGCTTCTCTGTTTTCATCCTGACATTTTCCATTTTATTTCATGCACTGTATTCCTTATTCTCTCCTTATGTTATTTCTTATTGGATTTGAACTGTCTTATTTCTGTTGGATTATTAACAGGAATACCTGAGCAAAGATGGCATGATAAAATCTTTTAAAGTACTTTGCCCTAAATTGTGTTAAAGAGCAATACATTGAAGAAGTCTTCCACTGAGTACAGAGGTAGTATATATATGTACACTCACATGTGTTGTTTTCAAAAAGTACTTTAACAACTCAAATAATTAAGAATTCTAAAAATACTTACTAGTGGAGAATGTTACTAAATGGTAAAACATTAATTCTGTAATATGTTATGTTTAATAAATGACCAGCCCATAGTCATTAATTGCTTCCTTCACTTTGGACAAGTCATTTTTTTTTCCAGTTGTTAGATTTCTTAGTTTTTACTTATATTTTAAATTACCTAAATAAATTTACATATCTAAAAGTAGAAGTAGGACCACACTCTTTTTTTTTTCTTCAGGTATCTTGCTCCTTTCAATTAATAATATGACAGCAGCTATGTGAGTTCACTCATATCTGATATCATCATTTTTAATAGCTCTTTAAGGTAAATTATACTGTAATTTATTGTGTACATTCCCCTGTTGATAGATATTAGATTATTTCCAGTTATTTTTACTTCTGTGAGTAGTGCTATGTCCTGATACATCTTTTGCATATATGTGAGAGGTATTGTGGGACAGTCATGGAAGCAGTGCTACGCAGAGTCCTCCTTTGCATTGCAGGCTGGGTTATGCCCTCTCTCCTGCACTCCCAAAGCTCCCCATGCACCCCTCTGGCATGTACTGAACCATATTTTATTGAAAGCATGAGGCTGTCCCCTTCAATAGATGTTCCCAGAGGACACAGATTTTTCATTTATTCATTGAGTGCACGGTAGCTAAAAATAAATCTGATCTGAACTTGAACATCAGTTTCCAATTCCTGCATTTTCATCTTCATCTGTGTTGCAGACTGGTTTACCTCTGCAGTAATTTTCTTCTTTAGTTGTACTTGTGCCATAACATAGCTCTGCTGGAGTCCACAGCCATCAACAGACAGGGCGGTTCATCCATTGCAAGCAACTTCAGAGTCTTGTCATGACCCTTTTACAGGTGTTGTTTCCTGCAGAGTGAACGTTTTACACGTCTCTTGAGATAATTCTCCTAATTAGAAATGAGAGGACAAGAACTGTTATGTAATCAGCAGTGTGGTAGAGTGAAAAGAATGCAGGTTTTAGAGTGAGAATTTTGAAAGCATCTTCTCCATGGCATACTGTAGCCATTTCTTTCAGGCAATTCCTGGATGTCTGTGAGATCCAGTTCTTTTTATCTGTAAAATTAAGAGACAATATCCTATATTGAGACAGGGTAAGGGAGCTCCCGAATGTAGGATTTGGTGTGTGGTATGTTCTTGGGAAATGTTAGTTCTCTTCCTCAGATACTTGGAGAGTTTTCCAACCTTGAGGGGACCTGAGCTGACAATACACCCATTGTAGTTATACACTTGGGATATTCTAGTAGAGTAGAATGTTGGTCTAAGTGACAGGCATATCAGGGATTTTAGATTGTTGATGTTCATTTTTTTTTTTTTTGCATTCAGAAATATCTGGTATTTCCCTTCGTTTTCTTCCTCTTTAGGGTGAAAGTGTACTGTAGCAGTACCATCATCACCAAGAAAGACGTGACCCTCATTTATCACTGTTAATGATTCCGTGTTCTCATCACTAGCCTTTGCCTTTTTGCTCTATCTGTCTTAATATGGTTTCTTTGAAAATTTCTTTGGCCCTATTTCAGTTAGTTGGCCCTATTAGAGTTAGATGTGCTGATCAAAAGGTCAGAAGTGGTGTTGTTTCTCATCTTTCATGATCAAACCCATTTTAAAACTGACCTGCAAGCTTCATCAGGTCAGCTTGTCTATGGGAACAACTAGTAAAGCCACTTTCAAAAGCACCAGCTAGCAGAGATGCAGTTAACTGCTTTCCTCTGATTAAGGGTCTCCTTTTGGAAGTGTAAAATGGAAATATGCCATGCTGTGTGTCTGATAATTGAAAATGTTTGGGTTGTGTTTTCCAGTATAGTCCTCGAAACATAGCATGATGTGGATTCAATACTCCTATGTTTATTAAAGGAGAAATAGACTATTCTTTCTCAACTGCTGAAATAAATGAACATGAATTTTTGTAAGCATCTACTGTTATTTGCTTTCTGTGTGATGAAGATGAGTCACTGAGGAGTAGAAAGGCTGATGGATTTGGAGTGAGCATATCTGGGTTTGGGTTTCAGCTCTCCTGGTTACCCGTTGTGACACTTTGTTTCAGCTCTTCTCATCCTCAATTTACTCATCTGGGAAAGGGAATAATAATAATAATACTCTTTCACAGTGTTGTTTTGGGAATTAAATGAATATGTGAAGGTACATTCTTAACTTAAAGTCATTGTCTGCATTGATTGAATTGTTATTATGGCATTGAGAGCAGTGTTGGCAGATGGTGGAATACCATAAATACTTGTGGAAAATAATTTTCCGAGGGAAAATTAAACTGGAAGATTTCTTAACATAAACCATCAGTTTACCCTTTTTTCTTTGTTAGTTCTGTATGTTCCAAGTCAAGGAAGGAAATGTTAATCTTGTAATACTTGTATATAGATTTTTGACAGAGGCAGGATTTTGGTAAGAATATACTGTTCAATATTCCAGAGGAATCCAGAGCATTTTAGTCAACAAAGTAGACATAGTATACAAATTATTTATATTATCAGACAGTCTACATATGTCCTTATCCTGTAATCAGTTATATAAACATTGATTGGGATACATACCATTGTATAGTGTGACAGGAGCAAAGATAGCTCACCCAATGGTCTGGGCAGCTGGGTGCACTTATTTTTTCTTCCTCCTTTGCCTTGATTGTGCCAATTACCGAATGCAAATTCCACAGGTTTTGTTGTGTTTATTCCTACACCACCAGCACGTGGCATGGTGTCTGGGATGTGATAACTGACTCGTTAATATTCGTTGAATCATGAATAGATGAAGGCTGTGATCCAGTGATACATGTGTAGAAAGGAATTTGCAACATCACAGTTATGATGATTAATATTAATTAAATGCTTATAATGTGTCAGATCTCTGCTATGTAACTTACAGATAATAACTCATTTAATCCTCATTACATCCTGCGAAGTTTACCATTATTATTCACATTTCACACATGAAGAATTAGACTCTCGGAGAGGCTGGGTAATTTGCCTGATGTCATGTAGCCGTCTCCCATTTCTCCCTTTCTTCCATTTGGGAGGATCAAGTGTATCGTGGGCTCTCCTGTTTCTTTCCCTTTTGTGCCATCAGAGGTGATCCAATCTGAGCCCATTTCATCCTCCTCACTTCCCCTCCCACTTCGTTTGTAACTCATTCCTCCTTAAGGCACGATCTCTCTTCACCCTTCTACTTGATCTGTGAGCCAGTGATGGAATTAATCATAGCTCATAAGCTTGAGTTTGGTGTGAATGTAATATTTGTGTGAAGGAGAAGAAAACTAAACTTGGAAGTAAAATGAACCAGTTCTGTTAGTCTCTGGAATCCTTGAAAAGAATTAAAAGTCTCTTTAGAATCTCCCTGAAAGTCTTCATTGTCTTGACTGAAACCTATGTCTCTTCAAAGACGAGAATGCTATGTTAACTCAGTTAACTAGCTCAACCTTACCTCCCTCCCCTCCCTTCTTCCTTTTGGTGTAGGCTGACCCATTTCCCAAAAGTAAAAGCCACCTGTGTTTGGCTGTTAGACTTTGGTGGACTGGCAAGAGTGGGAACCTAATTTTCATCTGAATCTTGAGGTTTTTGTTTTTTTTTTTTTTTTTAAGATTTATTTATTTATTTGAAAGGCAGAGTTACAGAGAGGCAGAGGCAGAGAGAGAGGTCTTCATCCACTGGTTCCCTCCCTAGTTGGCCCGAGCTGGGTCAAACTGAAGCGAGGAACCAGGAGCTTCTTCTGGGTCCCCTACATGGGTGCAGGGGCCCAAGGACATGGGCTATCTTGAGCTGCTTTCCCAGGCCATAGCAGAGAGCTGGATCAGAAGTGGAGCAGGTAGTACTCAAACTGGTGCCCCCATGGGATACTGGCATGGAAGGAGGCGGCTTTACCCGCTATACCACAGCACCAGCCCCAGAGTGTTGTTTTTTACAGTTATGCTATCTATTCACCTTATAAATCTTTTAAATTTTTAAAATTCATCCTGATGATAAAAGTTGCAGTTCTATCTATGTTTAAAGTAGACAAGGAAATAAAAAATCATTAATTTTTAGCTTATTATATTTAATGTTTTTGTAGTAATTTTCATGTACTTGAAAGATGGAGCTAGAGCGAGAAAAGAGAGAAGGAGAGAGAAAAAGAAAGCTTCCATTTACTGGTTCACTCCTCAAATGCCTGCAATAGCCAGAGCTGGGCCAGTTCAAAGCTAGGAGCCAGGAATTCCCTCCAGGTCTCTCACATCCATGACAAGGGCCTAAGGACTTGGGCTATCTTCTGCTGCTTTGAGTTAGTCCCAGGAGGCGGAGGCTAGGAGTGGGGTGCAGACAGTATCTATTGAGTTCTTTCAGATACAAAGCTAAGTCCCCTCAGTAATAACATTTAAATAGTTGGTTAATGAATAACCATCATTTCTATGCATGGTAAAGTGATAGCTTATAATAAAAGAGATTAGAAATGTGTTTACAAATTCAAATCTCCTGCAGTGGAGTATAGTGATGAGAAAATCAATGAAGGCCAAATTGTGACCTATTTTTATCAAACTTGAAGTTATTTTGTTTTTCAGGATTTATTTGTTTATTTAAAAGGCAGAGTTACAGAAAGAGAAGGAGGGAGGGCCACTGAGAGAGAGACACTGAGAAATCTTCCATCTGCTGGTTCACTCCCCAAATGGCTGCAACAGCCAGGTCTGGGCTAGGTTGAAATCAGTAGCCAGGAACTCCATCCCAGTCTCTCATAGCAGTGGCAGGGGCCCAAGCACTTGAACCATCATCTCCCATTTCCCCAGGTGTATTAGCAGGGAGCTAAATCATGTATTTCATGTATACAGGTTTTTTTTTTTTTTTTTTTATAGGCAGAGTGGACAGTGAGAGAGACAGAGAGAAAGGTCTTCCTTTTGCCGTTGGTTCACCCTCCAGTGGCCACTGCGGCCAGTGCGCTGCGGTCGGCGCACCGCGCCAATCCGAAGGCAGGAGCCAGGTGCTTCTCCTGGTCTCCCATGCGGGTGCAGGGCCCAATCACTTGGGCCATCTTCCACTGCACTCCCTGGCCACAGCAGAGAGCTGGCCTGGAAGAGGGGCAACCGGGACAGAATCCGGCGCTCCGACCGGGACTAGAACCCGGTGTGCCGGTGCCGCAAGGCGGAGGATTAGCCTATTGAGCCACGGCGCCAGCCCATGTATACAGTTTTAAGATCATAATAATACTTCCCATACTACCTGCCTGCCCTCCCTCATTCATTCCCATGCTCCCTTGTTATTTTTCTTTTAATTTTTACATTGGTGTACTTTGAATTTGCTTTATAATCACAAGTTTAACCACCCATTAAGTAAATAATTCAATAAATAGTGAGTAAAATAATCACTGTTCCTCCAAAGTATAGATAAGTGCTATAAAAATAATCAAATCTTAAAATGTCAGTTTTGGTCATGTATATGACATGTTCTTTTGCATTCTGAATATTAATTATTACAAATCAGGAAAAACATACGTCTTTTTGGAACTGAATTATTTCACTAAGCATGTGATCTCCAGTTGCATCTATTTTATTGAGAAAGACATGTTTTCATTCTCTTTTACAACTGAGGAGTTTTCCACACTGTATATATACCATAATTTCTTTATCCAGTCATCAGTTGATGGACATCTGCATAAATTCCATACCTCAGTTATTATAAATTTAGCTGCTAAAAAATGGAGTTACAGATAACTCTTTCATGTGCTGATTTCATTTCTTTTGGGTAAATTACCAGGAGTGGAATAACTGGGTCATATGTTAGATCTATTTTCAGATTTCTGAGGAATCTCTATACTGTCATCCATAATGGTTGTACTAGTTTACATTCCCACTGATAAAGTATTAGGGTACCTTTTCCCCCACATCCTCACCAGTTATTTTTTGATTTTTGAATGGTAGCTATTCTAACTGGGGTGAAGTGAAACCTCACTGTGGTTTTTATTTGCATTTCCCTGTTGGCTATTCTTCGAAAAATGCCTGTTCATGTCCTTAGCCCATTTCTTAACTAGATTGCTTCTTTTGTTGTTGTTGAATTTCATGGGCTTCTTATATATTCTTTTTTTTTTGTATTTTTTTTTAATTTTTTTTATTTATTTTTTAATTTTTTTTTTTTTGACAGGCAGAGTGGACAGTGAGAGAGAGAGAGACAGAGAGAAAGGTCTTCCTTTGCCGTTGGTTCACCCTCCAATGGCCGCCGCGGCCAGCACACCGCGCTGATCCGATGGCAGGAGCCAGGAGCCAGGTGCTTTTCCTGGTCTCCCATGGGGTGCAGGGCCCAAGCACTTGGGCCATCCTCCACTGCACTCCCTGGCCACAGCAGAGAGCTGGCCTGGAAGAGGGGCAACCGGGACAGAATCCGGCGCCCCGACTGGGACTAGAACCCGGTGTGCCGGCGCCGCAAGGCGGAGGATTAGCCTAGTGAGCCGCAGCGCCAGCCTATATATTCTTATATATAAGATAAGAATATATATTATATATTATATTAATCCTTTATCAGACATATAGTTTTCAAACATTTTCTGTCATTCTCTTGCTTGCTTCTTTCTTGAGTGTTTCCTTTGCTATGCTGAAGTTTCTTAGCTTGATGTAATCTCATTTGTCTATTTTTGCCTTTATTGCCTTTGCTGCCGGAGTCTTATCCAAGAACTCCTTGCCTATGCCAATGGCTTGCAATGTTTCCCCTATGTTTTCCTGTAGTAATTTGATGGTTTTAGGTCTTAGATTTTGATCCCTGATCCATCAGCCTTTTGGCGAAGATCAATTATAGTATTTATTTTTAGATATGTACTCTCAGTCTATTATTCCCTTTGTAAAGTGTGTCCTTACCTCATCTCATCTCTGTGAGTGTCCTGTCCACACTTCAAGTTTTTTCTTCAAGTCCACCTCCTCATTGAGTGTTTCCTGCCTTCCCTGTCCTCCTGTTCCAACACATGGTCCCTTGATCATGCATTTGTTGAATGTTGTCTAACAACGTTTACATGACAGGACCCTGGATGTTGTCTCTAGTAGTGCTTAGCACCATTTTGTCTACATACTAACTGCTTACTATATAATTAGTAAAGTAGTGTGTGATTATAGTAGAAATGTGCCCCATTAACAAAAATCACTACTACCTGTTGAGTTCCTTAGAGTTGATTAGATTTGCCATTCTTTGAGGAGTAAGTAGTCCCCTCATTTCCTAAACGTGCAGTTAAAGTTAAGCTTTGACTAAAAACAGAGTGGTGACTTAGTGATCAAAGACATTTTCTTGACAGCTTTGTTTGTTTGTAAAGTCCCAGTTCCTTTTCAGAGAAGTTTCATGGCCCACTTCTTATACATATTGTTGGGCTCTCTGGTTCTTTTTCTCAAGATTGCGAATGGCCTAGATTTGTGATTCTGGATTTGTGGTTTTGAGAGCCACTGTTGCCTTTAGTTGAGTTTCAGGGCTTTGGGAGTAGTGCTTTTCAGAAGTGTATGGAAGCTAGCCTCCAAGGATTCAAAATACGGAAATTTTTTTTATCACATTTTGCTGTCTAAATCCAGATTTTTCAGCTTGTTATACAGTTTGAGGGGATGATGTATGATGTCCATGTTGTTAAGACTGTGCATAGAATACTTTTTTTTTTTTTTTTGACAGGCAGAGTGGACAGTGAGAGAGAGAGACAGAGAGAAAGGTCTTCCTTTTGCCGTTGGTTCACCCTCCAATGGCCGCCGTGGCTGGCGCAATGTGGTCGGCGCATCGCGCTGATCCGAAGCCAGGAGCCAGGTGCTTTTCCTGGTCTCCCATGTGGGTGCAGGGCCCAAGCAGTTGGGCCATCCTCCACTGCACTCCTGGGCCATAGCAGAGAGCTGGCCTGGAAGAGGGGCAACCAGAACAGAATCCAGCACCCCAACCAGGACTAGAACCCGGTGTGCCGGTGCCGCAAGGCAGAGGATTAGCCTATTGAGCCATGGCGCAGCCAAGAATACTTTTAAAAGAGTATTGCAGCCCAGAGACAGCCTTTTGCTCCTGAAGATGTGTAATTGCTTTTATTTCTACTCCTTATGCAAGATGTGTGCCTTTACTTAACTTGCATAAGGTTTAAAAATATCCTGTGTGCATGTTTGCATGCACATGTATATTCCTATCATCTGTGCATATTTGTGTGCGTATGTATAGATGTCTGGATATCTAAAGACGATGAGAGTAGGATGGCAGAAAAGGCATTTAGGATTCAGGGAGGTCCCTCCGCTCTTGCCAGCCTGTGTCATCTCGTGCAGGGACTTCACCTCTGGTGCTTCTCCAGCTTCTTGCAGAATGAGGATGGTTACTCCTTAAGTGAAGATCCGGAGGCTTCGTTCATCACACATAGAAGCAAAGAGATTCTTAAGGTTAGATTAACACAGTTCAGGTTACGTGGGTAATTAAAGCTTGGGGAAAAAACATTTTGCAGGGAAAGAAGGATATTTTGTGGGGGTGTTTAAATAGCTTGAGTCATTGTATTTGTCTCAGCTTACTGAAAAATTGCCAATTGTTCGTTTTGTTTTGCATGAAGTTGGCATAAAACCACCACTGTAGCCACTTCGTGTTCCAGCCCATTTCACTGACATCCTCTTGTTGTTTAGTCACAGTCAAGAGACAATAACATTCCATTAAAGTCTATCAGCTACAATAGACTGAAATACTTATGAGCATATATTTTAAAGTTTGGAAACATTAGAGGAAAAGATCAATGAAAATATAAAGTTGTTTTGCTGAAACACTTTGAATTTTTAAAATATTTTCTTAGTAATCTAATTACTTGGCATGCACAAATGACTAGAAATAAAATAACTTGTTAACAAAGAGATTTGTTTATGTATGGAATTTACTTCTTGGATTTTCGTTTCATTTGTTAGACTATTTTAATTTATTTTACTGGATTGGGGACTTACAAAGTATTAATTCTGGGAACTTTATCATCTTCAGAAAGCTATTGTAATGCTAATAATATCAGAGACTCTTCCAAAGCTCCAAATTACACATGAAAATAAGTCTGTAGGGGCAGGCTACTGGCACAGCGGTTAGGACGTCACTTGGGACTCCCACATCCTACATCAGAGTGCCTCTTAAGACAGTTCAGCTTTTTGCTGATAGATGCCCACTCTGAGAGGCTACAGTTGATGGTACAAGTATTTGGATCCCTGACACCCATGAGGGAGACCTGGATTCTAGCTGAATTCAGGGTTCCTTGCTTCTACCTTGCCCAGGCCTGGCTGTTAAGGACATGTGGAGAGTGAACAAGAAAATGGGGTCCGTCTCTCTCTCTCTCTCTCTCTCTGCCTTTCAAATAAAATAAAAATAAATAAAAATAAAGAATCTGTAGATTTTAAACTGTGATTAGAAAGATAAGAAAATTTGTTTTGGTTAAAGATAAGTTCAGATCCAATGTGCAAAGCGGGATACACAGCACACTCATAGAATGACAAATGCCCTAAACAGCACTCTGACATCAGAATCAGCCCTTAAAGCATTTGGATCAGGCTAAAAAGACCATGAGAGTATCTCAGACATGGAAAGCCAAGACACTCTGGCAAAAAATGACCTAAATGAAAGATTTTTGTGAGTGAGATCCCAGCAGAAAGAAGGGGCCATCAAAGAAGGAGGTACCTTTCTCTGAAAGGAGGAGAGAACTTCCACTTTGATTATGGCCTTGTCTAAATAAGGTCAGAGTTTGTGGACTCAAGAGACTTGCATAGCCTTGGCAGCTGATGACAAGAGCCTAGGTGATCACTAACGTCATAAACAAGAGTGTCAATGGTTTAATCAACAACGGGAGTCACTGTACACTTGCTCCCCTTGTAGGATCTCTGTCCTTAATGTGTTGTACTATGTGAATTAACGGTAAAGCTAGTACTCAAATAATACTCTATACTTTGTGTTTCTGTGTGGATGCAAACTGTTGAAATCTTTAATCAGTATAGAGTTGATCTTCTGTATATAAAGGAAATTAAAATGAATCTTAACGAAGAATGGGATGAGAGAGAGAGTGGGAGATAGGATGGTTTGTAGGTGGGAGGGTGGTTATGGGGGGAAGCACAACTATAATCCAAATTCATACTTTTGAAATTTACATTTATTAAATAAATGTTTTCTATTTAAAAAGAGTAACATGTTATCTATGTATAAAAGAGTAAATAAGACAGTGTAATTAAAAAAGAGGTAAGTTCAAGCACTTAGATAAAACGCTTTATAGACAGATGAAATCTAATAATATAGGGAGACCACACTGATGTAATTGGCATTTTATCTTCTGATATCTCCAGTTTACATAGGTACCATAACTTGGAGAAGTTAGAGGGATTCCCTCTTCCCCCAATTCTCTATAAAGGGAAATATATATGAAAATGTATACTGAAGTACCAAACAGTTTCCTCTACCTGGTTGTGCTTACAAATGTCTTCCCTAGGAATTTTGGGAAGAGCATAGGATTAGGGACTGCCTTTTTTGAAGTCCTTTAGAAGTTACTATAGCCAGGAACCTGGGTTGGATAATCCCTGCATTTATGGAAGCTGTGTGTAGAGATCAGTGTTGCCCTCAACAGTGAGGTGAAAATCCCTTAGTTAAAGTCATCCTCAGCAATCGCATCTAACACAGTAGCTGATTTTATGTTACTTTCCCTTTTTTCAGTCTGTATTTCTATTTTTTGTTTCCTTTTTTTTTTTTTTAGATTTTATTTATTTATTTGAGAGACAGAATTGCAGACAGAGACAGGCAGAGACAGAGAAAGAGGTCTTCCATCCGCTGGTTCACTCCTCAGATGGCTGCAGCAGAGCTGCAGGAATCTGAAACCAGGATCGAGGAGCTTCTGGGTCTCCAACGCTGGTGCAGGGGCCCAAGGACTTGGGCCATCTTCTACTGCTTTCTCAGGCCATAGCAGAGAGCTGGATTGGAAGAGGAGCAGGCAAGACTGGAGCTGGCATCCATATGGGAAGCTTAGCTCACTATGCCACTGCACCTGCTCCATTCAGTCTCTATTTCTATGTGTTCTGTTTCTTCATTTATTTCACAGGAAATTCATTAATATTCATTTGCACGTGTCATTTCTTAGCCTTAGTCAGAAAACACTTAAAATCATTTATCTATTCTTTCCATAAGATCCAGCCTGTACACTGTGCCTGTCATACATTATCTGGGGATCAAGGGATACAGTGGCCCACATGACTGATTCCATAATTTAATTGACCTTTTATTCGCTGAAGATGCCACTTCACTGTCTTGATAATATCTTGACTTTATCTTAGTGGCTGTGTTTTAATTGCTTATATTGCAAGATCATGGGAAGATGTCTTTTTGCTGTCTTGAACTATTGTAATACTTAGAAATATGTGTGGACTTTTGGTTCTTTGAATAATCATGTTGATCTGATTTGCCCTTTCTTTGAGAAGTGTGTTTATGTCTTTTTAGTGGCTTGATTATGAATTGTGTGTTCTATTATTTTTATTATATTTATTGTTATTAATAAATGATCATTCTTTTTAACTGTTTTCTGCAGGGAGAGTGCCACTATGTTTCTAAAATGGTATAAAGAAAATATATGAAACTTGTATAACTTAAATAAAATATATAAAAAAGTTGTTTGCAGTGTCAGAATCCCAGGAGCAGCTCGGAGGATTCTGCTTGTAGCCCATAGGGCCAGGAATAATGTACAAGTTCACCCTTGTGAGCTGGGCCCAGGACACAGCACCCCTTGTGCCGCCCATCCACCAATTCTGGACATGGAGTGGAGGTCCAGAGTTGCCCATTGCCTTGAATCTAGTTGCTGCCATCCTTTCTGGAATGGATTTCTGTTATCCTTGCTTCTGCCCATCACGATCTTCTGATGCAAAGACCCAGGAGCTATTTGGTTGGTTGGCTGGGTCCAGGTCCTATGGCTATGTCCTAGTTTGAAAGAAGGCTGGGCTGTGGAGTATCTGGCATTTTGTAGATTTCCAGCTATATGTAGGCTCTGCATCTTGAAATCAGAGGTTGTCTGTATACAGACAGTCTTTTCAGAGGCTGGATAAAGCCACAAAGCTCTCCCAGGGGAAAGTAAAAGTAGCATTCCCAGAGAGCCAACAGGGCCTGTCCTGGAGACAAAAAGACCCTTTGCTATAGTGTAGGTGTCACTTGAGTTTGAGAAGTTCAGCACATATTTGAAGAAGGCAGATTTCTGCTAATTTATTGCTCTTCTTAGTGTTTTGAGTGCATACAATAGTAACATATAGTTATATATGTTTATATATAGTTTATGTTATATGTTCACAAAAAAGTAAGCTAGAAAGTGAAATAGGAAGGAATGTTTGTGCCAATAACGCACCAGGTAAAAACAGTACCATAAAAGCTTGTTTGTGAAAATGTGGCCTCCTGATAGGGTTGGCAGCCCACAGTCAGGTCCTTGGAACACTGAGACTGCGAATGTGAGTATGGGTGTTGTGCTGCTTGAATGAGTGTGCCTGTCCGTTGGGTGCCCACCCCTGTGTCTGGTCATGTTGTCCCTGTAGGTGGGTTCTCCTTCCCCGGAGCAGGCCTCTCATGCTCAGGGGCATCACTAAGGATATACTGGTTTGTATCATAATAAGAAAGGGGTGAATTAATAGTAAAACTTCAGGGGGCCGGCACCCTGGCTCACTTGGTTAATCCTCCGCCTGCGGCACCAGCATCCCATATGGGTGCCAGGTTCTAGTCCTGGCTGCTCCTCTTCCAGTCCAGCTCTCTGCTGTGGCCCGGGAAGGCAGTGGAGGATGGCCCAAGTGCTTGTGCCCCTGCACCTGCATGGGAGACCAGGGGGAAGCACCTGGCTCCTGGCTTTGGATCAGCACAGCGCTGGCCGTAGCGGCCATTTGAGGGGGGAACCAACGGTAAAAGGAAGACCTTTCTCTCTGTCTCTCTCTCTCTCACTGTCTAACTCCACACGTCAAATAAAAAAAAAAAAGTAAAACTTTGGAACATGACAAACAGGATGAATTAGAAATCTGTCACCTACTTGGTACGGGGTTGGGCAGACCACATCAGAATGATCTGGCAGACCCTTAATTAACTACCATTAACTTCATTTACCACTACAGGGGATTTCATTTTTGAATTTTTTCTCTTTGTTCTCTTTCCTGACCAGAGAGTCACTAGCATTTTTTGCAGCTGGTTGCATTCCTGCACTTGACTTGTAAGCCATTGGAATGGGGGAGGGGCATGTACCTCTGACACATTTTCTCCAAGAAGTCAATGATCCAGTTCTGAAGCCAGTTTACAAAAGCTCACTTAAGCTCATGTGTCTCTGAGATGTATTAAGGGGTCAGACGGAAGGGGAAGCTAGTTTTTCCTTGTTTCCTAAGTGCATGGTTAGTTCCAGACATGATTCATAAAAATTAATTAATTAATTCAAAGGCACAGAGACAGACACATACACACACGCACACACACACACATACACACACACTCACTCACACGCAGATCTTTTTTTCTGCTGCTTCACTTCCTCAGATGACTGAGATAGCCAGGGATGGCCCAGGCCAAAGCCTGGAGACCGGATCTCAATCCAGGTCTACCACATGGGTGGCAGGGACCCAACTATTTGAGCCACCTGCTACCTCTATGGGTTGCCTTAGCAGGAAGCTAGAATCAGAAGTAGAACTGGGATCTGGAACCCAGGCACTCAGATATGGAATTTGTGTGCCCCAGTTGGCACTGCAACTGCTGGAAATGGGCAGATGTTTTTCTTCCTTCCTTCCTTCCTTCCTTCCTTCCTTCCTTCCTTCCTTCCTTCCTTCCTTCCTTCCTTCCTTCCTTCCTTCCTTCCTTCCTTCCTTCCTTCCTTCCTTCCTTCCTTCCTTCCTTCCTTCCTTCCTTCCTTCCTTCCTTCCTTCCTTTCTTTCCTGTTAAGATTTATTTAAGGAGAGAAAGAGGGACAGACAGAAATAGAAACACAGAGAAAGATCTTCCATCCTCTGGTTTACTCTCCAAATGGCTGCAACGGTCACGTCTGCGTGGAGCTGAGGCCGGAGCTGGGAACTCCATCCTGGTTCTCCACCTGGGCCCGTCTTCTGGGCTGTGTTCTGCTGTCTTCCTAGGCACAGAAGCAGGAGTGCTGGACTGGAAGCAGAGCAGCCCAGCCTGAACTGGCATTTAACCCCATACGCCACAGGGCCAGCTCCTTCGCGGTGTTTTTGCCGTTTTCCTCTTGTGCTTGAAAGGTTTGTGGTTTCAAGGTCATGACTAAAGTTTTGTAGTTATTCACAGTAATTCAAGCTAATTGCTGAGGTTGTTGAATATTGTCTCTGCTAAGTGTTTTATTAACATTATTCTGTTTTACTAGTGAGAAAATTTTTATTATTTACATATTTTTAGGCTTTTAATTATATATAATTTTAGAGTTATATCATCCTTAGTTATTTTCTAAACTATTCTTTCATTTCCTATGTATATGCCATTTCCTCAATTCCACTTAAGGTCTATTATATCTGATGCAGATACAGCTGTATCAGGTTTCCCTAGAAGTCTTGGTACCATTTTATTTTCAGCTTTTTGTGTCCCACTGTTTCAGGTACTCCTTATGAAGAGTATCATTGGATCTCTTAAAATTTTAGACTTCAGACTTTTGTTTTAAATAGTGGGTTTGGTCCACTTGGATTAATTATGATTAGTCCTGTATTTATGATTATTTTTAGCACTTTTTGTGTACCGTGCCACTTATTGTTTTTCAATTTTTCCTCTTTTTTTGTGAGTTCTAAAATTTTCTTCTCATTTGTTTTTCAATAATGTAGAAATTACAAAGTTACTTTAAAAATTGGTTACTCTGGAAATAGATATATTTATTTGTATTTATGTGGATGTAGATGTGTGAGGGTACTTCAAAAGGTTCATGGATAATGGAGTTAGAAGATAAGCTAATTTCAGTGCAGAAAAATCTTGAAATCCATACATATGAGGAGTCTTCAAAGAGTTCATGAAAAATATATATTTCAAGATTTATTTATTTATTTGAAAGTCAGAGTTACACAGAGAGAGAAGGAGAAACAAAGAAGGTGGGGGGGGGGATCTTCCATCTGCTGGTTCACTCCTTAATTGGCTGCAACGGTCAGAGCTGAGCCAATCCAAAGCCAGGAGCCAGGCTCTTCCTTCGGGTCTCCCACGTGGGTTCAGGGGCCCAAGGACTTGGGCCATCTTCCACTGCTTTCCCAGGCCGTAGCAGAGAGCTGGATCAGAAGTGGAGCAGCTGGGACTTGAACTGGCACCCATAAGGGGTGCTGGCACTGTAGGCAGTGGCTTTACCTGCTATGACACAATGCCGGCCCCAGAAAAATATATATTTCAAAAACACTATGCATTCATTTCAGTTATTTTGTGCCAAAATAAGTATCTTTTAATTCCATTTTCCATAAACTTTTTGAAGTACCTTTATATATATGTATAACTTAACAAAATTTGGAATTATTTATTATTTTTTATTTCTCACTTATACCATACAAGTAATTTATGTTACTCTTCCTAGGTTCAAAAATTATACACTTTCATTTGTTGCAAAGTTGTTTTATGTTTTAAAATCTTTATTTTTGACAGAAATAGGACTTTGAGTTTCTTCATTTGTGTATTTGTAGTACTAGTATTGTGATAACTTGTAAGATTGTCAACAAATTCTACCAGTCTCGCCTAGGCTTGTCCTACTTCCTAGGTCAGTCCTGGTTTAGAATTACAGTAAGGATGAGTTTTATAAACCAAACTTAGAATTCAGTGCTAAAACCTGATATATGAGTCTATAGCATTGAAAAGTTATAGTACTTTTTAGATTGAAATAACCTCTGGATGATGTTTGTGTCCACAACCAGTATACTCAGGAGCACCAGATTATATCATATGAAATAAAGCAAGTTAATGACAAGCTTTGAAAGTATCTGTTTTTTTTTTTATATATTTGAACATATACAGTCCTTCCAACTATAGAGTACTATAAACTTCAGTACTAAAAACTGAAGGTGTAAGTAAATGACTCTTAGCAGAGGTACAATGGAATATTTACTAATCTTGCACACTTACGCTTTTTCAATAATATACAGGCTAAATCTAAGGTCTCCTATTATCATACTCTAGATTTATTAGAGACATAATGAAAACTTTTTCCTACTTTCAAGTGACTGTCTATGAATGGTTCCTATTAATTTTTTAGTAGTTGTCCATTAATATTTTTCCTATTTCCTATTTTCCAAAATATGTAACTGTATTCATCCTGTTGTAATAGCTTTAAAGGAATTTGAGCAATTATACAGAAAATGCCTTTTTTAAAATAGCCAGGTCAATTGGAAAAGAAATTATTTATATGATCTGAGATTTCAGCCAGGTTTCAAATTTTACAAATGGAAATAAATGTATAATCATTGTAATGAGAAAGCCAATGCAATCTCAAAATTTAATTTAATATTGCTAGTAACTTAAGACTACATTTGTCTCATCGTTGATTTGATGTGGCCATTCATTATGTTTTAGGGGACACCTATTATTTATTCTCATAATAACTCCAATAATACCACTGTAATAAATAACAAAGAAGAAAAAATTGGTTTGAGTGAGGAAAGGTATCCATTCACTTAGCAAAATTTTTTTTTAAAGACCAGGCATTGATCTACACACTAAGGATAAAGAGGTAAATGAAAGAGATAAACTTCCTACTGTCTTTGAATATAAATTCTAATATGAAAATAATAATCCTAAAAACCACAAAAATAATAATCCTAAATCTCACAAACTTACACAGCAGCTTCAATTACTTAAGACTCTATTTTATAAATTTTTCTGGATTTCTTAAATACTTTTCTGAGAACTGAAATCATCCTTATATATCTCACAAATTAAACTTATAAATTGGTAACTCTAATGTTCCTTAAGTAAGTGAACACAGTTAATAGAGTTGGTAATATTTCTACTTACAATCATGAGTCTAAATCAACTTTTCACATTTTAATTTTAGTTGGAATTACATAGAATTATTGACCTGTCACTCCAACATGCCAACTTCTGTTATTAATTGCAAATCCTTAAATTAGGGTTGGTTTTGTAATAAAATATTAGAATTGGATTCCCCTAAATACTTTGATGTTTCATTTTCAGCCTTTTCGGGATTATATCACTCAGAGCAGCTTTCTACACTATTTGCAGTTGCATGAAGCTGCTCATTGGATTCTACTCAGTTTGTTTCATAGCTTCAAACTGAACTTTACTTAGAACAGTGTTGTAAGAAGTTACTCCACATCCCTGTTTTACTCATGTATAGGATTTTATCTGTAATACTTGACTGGGTTTTGTAATTCATTGGCTCTTAAGATAATCAAATAACAAGCCGGCGCCGTGGCTCAATAGGCTAATCCTCCACCTTGCGGCGCCGGCACACCGGGTTCTAGTCCCGGTTGGGGCGCCGGATTCTGTCCCGGTTGCCCCTCTTCCAGGCCAGCTCTCTGCTATGGCCAGGGAGTGCAGTGGAGGATGGCCCAGGTGCTTGGGCCCTGCACCCCATGGGAGACCAGGAAAAGCACCTGGATCCTGGCTCCTGCCAGGATCAGCGTGGTGCGCCGGCTGCAGCGGCGGCCATTGGAGGGTGAACCAGCGGCAAAAGGAAGACCTTTCTCTCTCTGTCTCTCTCACTGTCCACTCTGCCTGTCAAAAAAAAAAAAAAAAAAAAAAAAAAAAGATAATCAAATAACTTCTCACCAAGCTTTGAAGGTCTTTGAACTTGCAAGAATTTTCTGGGTTCTTTTTTTTCCATTGTGTGTGTGTGTGTGTGTGTGTGTGTGTGTGTGTGAGTGTTCTTTCTATCTGGCAGGAGCACAGAAATCTTACTGTTATTAAAAATATCTGATTCACTTCTGGCATTCTCTCAAGGCTTTGTTCAGTCTCAACTTTCAGGGTCATTTACTGTTATGTGGAAATGATCCATGAACTCTGTTAGTCCTTGACTGTTCATCTAGGGTTGTATGTCTCCTGTACTAGGAGGAAGAAAAAGAGCTCTCTTAAAAGGTGCACTGGTACTAATACTATGGTTTCATTTGTGTTATAAATGATAGCCTGTGTTCCTTTGGGTTTGAAGCAAAATACAATAAAAGGGGAGCTTCTGAAATGCCTTGTCAAAGCAGAGATATGTAACTGCAGTAACACTAGATTTCTACACTTTGCTGGGTATTTCCTAGACCATTTAGAGTTAACTCATTTCAGGGGCAGGTGTTTGGTTCACCTGTTAACGCTGCTTGAAATGCCCCTATCACAGTGCCTCGGTTCAGGTCCTGGCTCTGCTTCTAAGTCCAGCTTCCTGCCAGTGTGTGCCCTGGGAGGCAGCAGGTAATGGCTCAAGTACTTGGGTCCTTGCCACCCATTGGGAGACCTGGATTGAGTTCTGGGCTTCTGTCTTTGGCCTGGCCCAGCCTCTGCTGTTGTGGGCATCTGGGGAGTGAGACAGTGGATGGAAGTTCTCTGTGTTTCTGTCTTTTGATAAATAAAAATAAATAGCTAAAATTTTAAATTTACTTTATTCTTACCACAAATCTGCCAGGTAAGTATTATCAGTCCCTCATAAAATTTATTTACAGATAAAGAGATAGCCATTCAGGAAGCCAACAACTTGCCAGGGGTCATAAACCTTGTAAGTGATGGAGCCAGAATTCAAATTGAGATCTGCGTTTTATTTGTTTTTGTCCAGATCTCTTTTCCTGCCTTGTCACAAGATAAATAAATGAAAAGAAAATGAAGATTGTGTTCATTTGAAAAATATGTTTCTAGTGGCTGATGTGTTTCCTCACATTTGCTTGTTTTCCCTGTGAATGTATTTAGTACGGAGAAGCAAGTTCCAACACATGTTCTAAGTTGTCCCCATTGGTTTTGTGTGCTCATTTGTTGGCAGGGAAAGATGTGTGTGCTATAGAGCTGGCATGCCTTGCAGGTTTCCTTGGCCTCTTCACTACATCAGTTACCTTGACAGATAGAGGAGAGAGTTGAGTGATGATACACACTTTGTTTGGGAGGGAAAATCCTAAATCACTACTTTACCTACTCTGATTTGGCCTCTTTTCCCTATGCTTCCTAAGAAAACAAAGCTTGTTTGTAAAGTGACAGAGTTCCACTAAAATAGAGAAACTTGGACCTTACCTAAGGTGGTTCCAGTTTTTCAGATAATTGCTGTATATTTTGATTTTGTTAAATGTTTTATACTTTCCAAAATGGTATCATGACTAATAAGATTAGTATATTACTTGAGTAACCTGGTGGATTATCAAAATAGTAATCTAGGTATTATTCCTATTTAATAGAAAAATGGATAGCCTAAATCACTTTCAGAAGTAAAAATCTATATATAAGAGGCATGATAATATAAAGTTAGATTTAGGAATTCTAGCTGATTATATGAAGTTGAAACAATGAAGGAGTTAAGGTTATTTTTAGAAATGACTGGTGGCTTTCTGCAAAACCTATTTTGAAATGTTTATACCCACTTTTTCAACAAATAGTGCCAAATTTGGATACAAATATCCTTTTGGGAAGCAAATTACTATTTAAAGTATGAGTTAAAGTATTTGGAAGATGTTTGCCCTTAGCCCTTCAACACACTTGCGTTACTTGTGATCTGAGCATGTGCCTAGAACAGAATTGTTTGGTATGGCCAATGTATTCAGGCAGAGCCTGAACATTGGCATGTCAGAGGATGGTCATTTTTCCTTATTTCATGAGTATTATTGGCTATTACAGACATGTTTGAATGCTCACTTTGTCCCTAATATGTGTCTTATGAGAAAGATATTG
This sequence comes from Oryctolagus cuniculus, assembly GCF_964237555.1. NCBI lineage: Eukaryota > Metazoa > Chordata > Mammalia > Lagomorpha > Leporidae > Oryctolagus > Oryctolagus cuniculus. The sequence continues at coordinate 41,115,249 of NC_091447.1, read as the reverse complement.
AATATACTTTTTGAATTACTTGGGTTGGAAATTTACTTTAGTTTTAAATGAATTTCCTGAGATTAACTGCAGATCATCTAAACCCCTAATCTTAATTTAAATATTACCAATTCACAGGAGTGAAAGAACTCATTTTCCTGGAATCTTTTTTTTTTTTTTGGGGGGGGGTGCAGTTTACCTGAATATTGATTCTTTAGATAGAATGAGTTGTTAAAAAACTCTCTGATAAAACAGAGTTGCTAGATATTATTATGCTGAATTGTCATTTGAAATTAGTTTTAAAAAAACCTGTATTCAATACTTTTATAAATATAAAATATTCAGCATGGTTTTTTTCTGCATGGTATGAGTTCATGACATATGACACTAACTTGGAATTCTTTCAAATCTCACTTTTTTGTTTAAAGACTTGTGGAATTCATTCCTTATAAGGAAAAAAAATCTAGAATTCTATTTATAAGCATATGGTATTCAAGCAAAACACTCATGTTGAAAATCCAAATAAGTAACTTGCAAAATCACCTTGTATTAATACATTGAAAATACATCAAAATACATTGAAATGATACACATCTAATCTAACAAATAAGTATAAAATTTAAATGCAATGAAATTCTCCTTAATTTTAAGCTTGAGAGTCTGAGTGACTACAGTGTCATTGACTTGAGCATAAAAGGACTAAGTATATTCCTGTTGGAGTCAAGCTCCCATCTTAACACAGCTGCCTTTGAATTTCAGTATCTGTGGGTTTCAGTGTAGGCAGAAGACTTGCCACAGAATAATAAGATAATACATAATCGGTTTTTAGAGAAAGAAATTTCCTTTTCTGGCTTTGCTTCCTCCTCACACATGTGTTATCAGAGAAGTGCCTTACTTTTGAATATATGAAGTCATAGCATTTAAAATTCCAAATAGAAATTGCTTAAATATAGAAAAATGCCCTCTTTCTTCAGGATGCTTGGGGAATCAATCAGACATTCAGGTTTGAGGAACCAAACAGGCTTTCCATGGACATCCAATGTGAAGATATTAAATGGGAGGTGTCTAATGCCAAACCTTCTTCAGGGGGTGGTGTTGTGGCGTAGTGGGTAAAGCAGTCTCTTGTGATGCAGGCATCCAATATGGGCGCTGGTTTGAGTCCCGACTGCGCCACTTCTGATCTAGCTCCCTGCTAATAGCCTGGGAGAAGCAGCAGAAGATACCTCAGGTGTTCAGGCCCCTACCACCCACATGAGAGATCTGGAATAAGCTCCTGGCTCCTGACTCCTGGCTTTAGGCTGGGCCAGCCCTGGCTGTAGCGGCCATTTGAGGATTGAACCAGCAGATGGAAGATCTCTCTCTCTCTCTCTCTCTCTCTCTCTCTCCTCCTCCTCTAACTTCGACTTTCAAATAAACAAATCTTAAAAAAAAGAAAAACCAGAATGCCTTGTCCATTTCAGATGCAATTTCTAGACTGGCAAATGGACTAAGGTTTTCTCTAAAATCTCCTTTCAAAAAAAAAAAAAAAAAAAAAACCTAAGCAAAACACCTTGTTCGAATACATAGCTTTATTTTCATATAAATATGAAAACATTTAAGTATTTAAGTGCCTGAAATGAATTTTGAATTTACTAGTTAAATAACATTTAATTTATAATAGTGAAGTATAGAAATTAAAGTTTATTACTTAGAGTTCTCAAATTCTAATATGCCGAATAATTTGGTGCTTAACTATAAAAGTTACTATTTTTAACTGCTTTATTGAGAGACAGTTCCCCTACCACAAAGTGGTACAGAGGGTTGAGCTTCAGTCTGTAGTGCCTGCATCCCTCATGGGTGCTAGTTAGAGACCTGGCTGCTCCACTTCCCATCTTGCTTCCTGCTAATATGCCAGAGAAAGCACTAGAAGATGGCCCAAGTCCTTAGACCCTTGCACCCATATGGGAGATCTGAATGAAGCTCCTGGCTCCTGGCTTTGGCCTGGCCTAGCCTGTCGTGCCATTTGGTGAGTGAACCAGCGGATGGAAGATCTCTCTTTCTCTCTGTATCTGTCTCTGTCTCTGTTAGACTGCCTTTCACATAAATAAATCTTTAATGAAAAAGTTCTCAGTCTTTCTGTATGAGTTTCTGTCTCTCTCTCCACTCCCTCCTCATCCCACCCCCAATCAGCAAACGTTTGTCAAGTATTTACTGGGTGGCGGAATTAGTTCAAGAACTTGGGGATGTTGGTTCTGAGTGTTGATGGACCACTGAGGAGTCTTCCATGGGGGGTGGGTGGGGCAGGCCGCCAATCAGGGGTCTGGGAAGATTTCTTCGTGGAACTGACACTTGAGCAATCCTCTGGAAGTCAGCCAAGTGGGTTATTGTGTAAATGGTATTTTATGACAAAAGCTAGTTGGCAATTATTTCATGCTTAAAAGTTTGAGTCACTGAATTGTTAAATTTGACCAAGCAAGAAAAGGTCGCAGCACGTTTTCCTCCTTCCCTATACATTGCCAGACTTCCCAGTTACTTTCTCATTGAAAAAGAATGTGAAACAAGCTGATTAAGCTTAAAATAACTCTAATTCTCACCTCTCAGACCTGTTCTGTCCACCTTCAAAACTCCTTGCTATCAGCAGGAGAGAATTCACAGTTTTCCATACTTTTTTGTAGCTGGCTGGTGAAGTGCATGGGACTTGAGGAGCCCCTGTAGGAAGCAGTCTGTAGTGGGAGTGTTTGCAAGAGGTTGTCCCTCCCTGGAGAAACAGTCAGAACCACAGCCTAAACACACGCTCCAAGAGTTGCTGTCCTAACTCATGAAATCCAGAATGTGATTGAAATAGATCTTTAAACGTCTCTTCACTGCTATTAAAAAGAAAAATACAGTGAACTCGGTTCATCTATTGAAATTAACAGGATTTTCAAAGTGGTCAGGATGTAAGAACTCTTTCTGCACTCCCAAATTCTTCCCTGTCTTTTGTAGTCTCACTTGCTTTAAAGCCAGATTTAAGGCTCTGGTTTGGAGAAATTACTGTTGTGAAAAAAAATCTCTCTTACTCTGTTGTTTGGTATGTTCTTGTACAGCTTATTATCCAGTTTTAATTCTGCTAGTAAATTGTCTTAATTTAAAATACAGAGATATTTCTGTTGTGAGCTCAAGGACCCAGGCCCACAGAGAAGGTGGCTGTGGACTTGAATGATAATGCCTAATTTTAATTCATGAAAGCAGTTTCCTGGTTCTTCATATGTCCTTAGTTTTGTTTTATATATATATATATATATATACACACACACACACACACACACACACACACTATTTATGATCTTGTTATTTTTAGTAGGCTGTTTGGCTCTTCTAAGTTTTAGTTCTAGATATGTAAGTAGATAAAATTCACATTGACTTCAACTTTCATGATTTATTACATTGATGGAAATCAAACAGGCCAGAGAGAAGGGAAATGGCCTTTCTTAGATGAAGCAATGCATTCCTAACTTAATGCTGTTAAGACTTCTTTTAGCTACAAATGTGACAGGCTGCTCATTCTCTGGCAGTGACCTCTACCTTGGCCCTGACTCAGCTGGTATGATGGTTCTTTGTGCAAATATTTTCTCAACCTTCAATTTGTCACAAGTAGCTAAGCATTATCCCATGAATAATAGATTTATGATTTTCCTAGCATTAGCCGAGTGACTTGGATACTAACTTATTCCAGCTGTGTTTCCTGGATTTGGTTTTTCTTCCCAGGAACTAGCCCTTCTGAGCAAGAAGAAAATGAATGGCCAATTAAATAGATTCTCAATAGACGTGCACTGGTTGGCCCTGAGAAAGATGAATCTGAAGATAAGTTGCGAGTACTTGGAATACTTTAAGCTTTAGGTGATCTGAATGCTAAGTGTTGCCAAGTCATGGGGCCAAGCAACTGTCGTGTTACTGGCAGAGAGACTGACTCTGGGATAGAGGGACTTGCCAAAAGACATCCCATTCTGAATGTAATACACACCTGTGACTTCAGGTTCCATGTTCTCTCCATTTCATTGCAGAATATGAAGACCAGCAAAACGAACAGATTTTTAAGGGCAAGAAACTACTTCTTGGGCATAATCTTTTTTTTTTTTGACCAGAAGTTATTTAAAATATCACTTTCGTTTTTTGCTTTCTGAAATTTTTGTTGCTTGTCTTTAAGTAGTATTTCACAGTAGTAGTATTACTGTGAACACAAGGATTCTTCTTAAATGCTTAAGTAAGAAATATGCAATGTGTGTGTTTGTATATTTTGGTTACTGTTTCTTACCACAGTATTTTTTCCCCCTAGGTGATAATTTCCCAGAGTGGAAGGGGGCTCAAATTGTCTATTTAACCTAACAGTGCTGAATTTTGTGCTGTGTGATCAGAGAAACTCAGGGTTTGGATTGGAAAGGGGAGAAAAATCCTTCTGGAAGAAAATACCTTGAGCAGAATCACGTCAGCCGTAAGAAACTCTGACCAACTGGAGTTCATTGATTCAATGTAATGGATGAGGCTTTGCGTCTTGGCTCTGGAACCTAGATGAAGACCTAGTGCTGGCTGGCATTGAGTTAGGGAGAGTTTTAAAAAAGAGTTTTATAAAGATTATTTTCTAGGAGAGGTTGAGTGAATGGTAGACTAAAGAATGTTTGTAGTTGTAGTAATGCAGTGTGTTGAGAGTCCAGATTGGAGTTTAGGACTTCAGCTTTCCCATGAGGGATAAACAGAGATGAGAGAATGGGAATTATGGATTTTTGAGGAGATGAGTCCATGGTGGTGGGGGATGTTAGACTAAGATGAATATAGTTACTGAGGTAGGAATTAGTGTGTTTACTGAGCATTTGTGACCAGCATGGGAAGTAAGAGAAGGAGATAGTTTTGAATCAGATTATAGGAAATGTCAAAAATTATGAAGATGAGTTTTAATCACAGCATATCAAGACAAGCTACAGAGCAGAGAAGTAAAAAAAGGTGTTTCAGAGGTTTTGATTTGAGGAAATGTAGATGATTTTTAGTAAATTAATTGTAATGGAAGGTGCTGGATCTTGAGGTAGCAGCAGTAGGATGTGAGGGAGGTTGGTGGTGATGGTGGTGATGGTGGTGATGCTGGTGAATGGAGTGAGTTAAGGATGAATGACGTAGAGGCCCTCACACTTCCTTGTGCATTGGGCTCACCTGAGGAGCTTATTAAACATCTTCCCTTCCCCCACCCCCAACTTTTGAAGGTCTGGTTTTGGAAGGGTGGGTCCAGGGCAGAAATCTGTATTTTCAAGAGCATTTTTTATATAAATGGTAAATATAAGTTCCTAGCCAGAGATACTGGGATCATCACAGTGAGAAATGGAACTTAGGGGACTTGTTTTGTAAAGTGAAATGGTGAGTTTGGTTTTGGACAGGTCAAGTGTAATCTTTGTATTTAGAACTTCCAAATGGAAAGAGCTGTCTGGGAAAAACAGATGATCTTGCATTGAGATGGAGTACATCTGTTTAGTCGTGAGAATGGATATCATATCACAAGAGGATGCTGGAAAAAGAGCCAGAGAAGGACCTTTTCTCGTGACTGCCTCGGAAACACCGGGCACTAAGGGATCTCTTCAGTTAGCACAGCTTCATTCCTGTTTCTCTTCTGAAAGGACCTTGGCATTACTTACTTTGCTTTTCTAGCTCCTGGGATATGTACATAAATGTCCTTGGCATAGCCAAGCTGGTCTTGCCATACCTAACAGTATTTCTAGCCACTGCAGACAACCGTTTGAACTGCTAAGTAGAGCCACATTAGAATAATTCATAAGTAAATGAGGCGTTAGTACTAATAATTATAGCACTAGTCTGTGATAGTATATGTGTCAATGACTTATTTGGCTCTGTGCCGAGTACTCCTTACTGTTTCAATGTAGGTGTTAACATCTTCATTTTATTTGTAATATCTGATATACTTCCATATATAAGTGACTCTTAACTCATATTTTTCAGGACCCCCAGAAAACATCTCAGGTAATTTTAGCAAGTCTTTTTAAAATGTTAAAAATGAATTCTGATGTCCCATAATTTGAAAAACAAGTACCATGTTGCATCATTTAGAAGTGTCTGGGTATGTCTCTGTTCTCTAAATCACAAAAGCAATGACATTGTACTTCTACCTCAAAATTTATGTGAATCACTCTGAGAAAGGAAATTTGGTCTAGTCTACTCCATTTGTAGATGAAGCAAAGAAGCCTAGTAGCTTCTTGAAGACTTTATTTTAGTTTTCTACAGATTTTATAAAATGTTAAACATGTCCATTCAGCCTGTGGATAAGCTGGAGGTATTGGAACTGCACCATCTGAGTGGAACAGGCCTAATGTAAAATGACTCACTCTAAAACACATTCAAAAATGCATGGGCCAAATTGGATCCCCTGAAACCTAACCTATATACAGATAGCTTCCAGCAGATGAGCTGGTTGTGTTTCAAGTTTGTGTATAAGGCAGCTGTTTGGAACTCAGAAAACATTTTTTTTCCTCTTTACTGAAACAGCCTAAAGAATATTGGCAGTATTCCCAGGCCAACTCACAAATCTTTTTAACCCAAAATGTGCCTTAAGGATTAACTGTACAGTTTCACTTTATTAAGTTGATATTTTTGTTTCTATGGGGAAATACATCCCAAATCAGTTTGAAAGGAATGGGTATTATCTTTGCTAGCTGGGCCCAGGTCTTCTCAGAAGACGTCAGTGGTCATGCTGGGAACCAGCCTCTTACTGACTGTACATACTAAGTATGACCCCTCACCTTACTCACTCGCATTTCTAGGTTTTTCATTCCGTAGGTGATTACCATTTCAGAAGCATGGCCTGGGTTCCTTTCTTGTCCTGTGAGTGATTATTAAACCTATGTTTGTAAATCAGGGGTTGTCTATAGGCTTGGCTATAAAATAGCTAGAATGCCTAAATTCCTGTGTTTTATAACCATCATTATTAGCAAGATTAATCACTTGCTGTCTTTTTTTGTTTTCAGTTGAGTTTTTTTTTTTTTAATTTATTTGAGAGTTAGAGTTATGGAAAGAGGGAGAGAGATGTTCCATCTGTTGGTTCACTCCCCAGATGGCCGTAAATGGCCATGGCTGGGTCAGGCTGAAGCCAGGAGTGTGGAGCTTCATCTGGGTCTCCCTCATGGGTGGTAGGGGCCCAAACACTTGGGCCATCTCATACTGCTTTTTCCAGGCCATTAGCAGGGAGTTGGGTCAGAAGTGGAGTGGCTAGAACATGAACCGGTGCCCATATGGGATGCTACAGCTTTACCCACTATGCTATAACACAGGCCTCTCACTTGTTGTCTTAAAAAGGGACTGATGGTTTGTTGTATTTTTTTTTGCCAGGCAGGATTAGACAGTGAGAGAGAGAGAGTTATAGACAGTGAGAGAGAGAGAGATAGAGGGAAAGGTCTTCCTTCTGTTGGTTCACCCCCCCCCCCCAAATGGCCGCTATGGCTGGCGCGCTGCGTGCACTGATCTGAAGCCAGGAGCCAGGTGCTTCTCCTGGTCTCCCATGCTGGTGCAGGCACCCAAGCACTTGGGCCATCCTCCACTGCCTTCCTGGGCCACAGCAGAGAGCTGGACTGGAAGAGGAGCAACCGGGACAGAATCTGGCGCCCCGACCAGGACTAGAACCAGGGTGCTGGCGCCGCAGCTTTTTGGCCTAAGCAACAGGAAGTATGTTATTGGCTTTTCCTAGTATGGATGAGACTTTTGGAGATAGGAGCTTGGGGTATGGGAGGGGCAATTAAGAATGCGATTTTTATTTATTAAGCTTGTGGTGCCTGTTAGACATTCTGATCAAAATGGTGGGCAATGCTGGGTAGAAGTTTAGGTTGAAAATGAAATGTGACAGTTGTCATTAGAGTGGTGACAAGAAAAGAGCAATTTGCAGATAAAAGCTCTGGAATTCTCCCATATCAGGGTATTGGGAAGGTGGGAGTTAACAGAGGAGTCTGGGATGTGCAGTCTGTGATCTAGAGGAACCTAGATGGATGGTGCCTCAGAAGCCAAGTTAAACAGGTGTTTCAAGAAAATGAGAATGATCCTTTCTGTTCAGCGCTGCAAATGGTTCACCAATAGGAGAATTGACCATTGATGGAGCCACACTCAGAGCATCCATCTTCATGGAGAGGTGGAACAAAAGCCTGAGCCGAGTGGGTTCAGAGAGAATTTAGAGGAGAAAATGAAAAGCTCACAACCCAGTCATCAGTCTGTAGAGAGTTATAAATGGTGACTCCTGAGGACACTGTGGCAGTGTTGCAGGAGCTGAGGAAGGATGAGAGGTGGGACATAGAGAGACCTGTGGGCATCCACTGAAGTGAAGTGGAGCAAAGGCCATGATGTGCTCAGCTCCAGTCATCTGGGAAGGAGACGGTGATGAAAAGTCTGAGGGTGTGGAGGGGTGCGAGAGGGTGGATGTCCATGGACAATAGAGTGGTTTCTTACAGGACATTTTGCTGAGGAATAATACAGGAAAGTAAGTTGCTTCAGTTTGCCTGAGATTAAATGGTACCCAAAAGCTAAACTATGGCTGTCCAGTAAATATAGAGCCTGTATGCTTTTACCCAAGTTGTGATTATAGAGTAGACTGAATTTTTATGGGGCATATAAATGCCTGTTTAAGAATAAGTGCCTGAAAGTATAGCTTCCAGTAAATTTCTGAAAGGCTGATAAATAATTTTAAGCATGAATGGTAATTTTCCTTTATAATTTACTCCTTTTCTTAGGGATTGACAAAAAGTCTGTATTGCTTATTCAGTCTACTGGATTTTTCTCTGTCTTGATCTGTTCTTGGTGAGGCCTCATTCATTTTCATTGAGTGATGTTTGTTTTTGTTTTTGTTGCAAGCTCTCTCCCCGCCAAAAAAACACCACATATATTAAAATTAAGTAATAACCCAGTGTCAGTTTTCTGAATATTTCTTTTAGCTTTAAACATTTCTGAAACTTATAGGCTGATTTATTTATCAGCATTCATTTGATTTAGATGTTTAGAATAGTATCTCTTCTTAAAGCATCAAACATTTTAATGACAGAATTTGATTATTTAAAGTTTATTTAGCTTCCTGGGGGAACTCTAAAGGAAGAGATAGTTAGATAGTTCATTCATTATTAGAATTTACTTGTTTGAGTAAACTATCATTATTTTGTAAATTGAATCTGTCATATGTGTGTTATTTGTAATTCCAGATCATAGTTTCAGTTTTTCAACTATAAAGTTGCATTAATTTTGGTTTACTAATTGTCAGGAATAAACTATAGATCTCTTTCAATGAGTCTGTATAGGACAGTACAATCGTGGATCAGTGCTGTCTTGTGAATTTTGTTGGAGGTCTCTCAATGGGATGTGTGGTTTGAGTGTATCACCCATGTGTTTTTACAGAAGATAATAAGCACTAATGTTAAATGCTATTTAGCAAATGGATGCAAAGGTCTGACAGTAATTTTAGGTTATTTCTAGATAATGTAGACTTGCTTTTTTTTTTAGAAAGCTGTTTTCAGTTGACTTGCAGTTAGTGGTAATCTGTTATTATCAAGGTCATCGCATGGAAGTTCTTTGAATCCCCATTGAGCTGTGTGGTTATTACCTCTTGGTTGTCTTCAGAGGCTGCATCACATTCTGCGGAGGCTTAGGTGGAAGATTTAGGCCCGTTTGCCAGGTGTAGTTTGAGTTGCAGCTGTGCAGCTGTCTCTTGTGCCTGGTGGCCAGTTATTTAACACAGTGGAAGACGAGTTCTGGCTTTGTGTTACATGGGCAAAACTCCATGATCTAGGAGAATAGTTGTGTGTAATTCATACTGGATTATTTTAGCTTTGGGGGCTGAGAAGGTTGAATCTTTGATCTGAAAATTTGCAGTACTTGAGAGTTTGTGTTATTGTCAGGCTTGATGATCGTCTTACCATCGGTCGATTGTCTAGATGGAGACTAGTTCAAAAAATTCGACCACACCTCCTAATTCATAGTAATCACTTTTTCTACATTCTAACCCAACGCACTACTGTTTGACAGATTTATGTGTGTATCATAATTTATGTATGTGTGTTAATAACTAGTTATATGTAAAAATGATACACATATAAGTTTCATTTTTTTAAAAATTTATTTGACAGATAGAGTTAGACAGTGAGAGAGAGAGAGACAGAGAGAAAAGTCTTCCTTCCATTGGTTCACTCCTGAAATGGCCACTATGGCCAGTGCTGTGCTGATTGGAAGCCAGGAGCCAGGTGCTTCCTCCTTGTCCCCCATGTGGTGCAGGCACCCAAGCACTTGGGCCATCCTCCACTGCCTTCCCAGGCCACAGCAGAGAGCGGGACTGGAAGAGGAGCAGCCAGGACTAGAACCCGGCGCCCATATGGAATGCTGGTGTCGCAGGTGGAGGATTGATCAAGTGAGCCAGGGCGCCAGCCCCAAACATTTCATATTATTACTTACTTTCACATTGAGAAGTAGAGTCTAGAGTTTTTTTCTATTCTGATTATTTTTTCTTTTAAATGTTTGATGTGAACTAAATGATTTCATAATCCCTTAAGCCAAGTCATAACTTGCTGTTTTGAAAGATATGGCCTCGGAGGTGGCCATGTGGCCCAGCAGGGTAAGTCTCAATTATGATGCCAACATCCCATATGAGAGCACTTATTCAAGTTCTAGAAGTTCCGTTTCTGATCCAGCTCCCTGCTAATGTGCCTGGGAAATCAGTGGAAGATGACCCAAGTGCTTGGGCCCCTGCATCCTTGTGGGAGACTCAGAGGAAGTTCTTGTCTCCTGGCTTCAGTCTGGCCCAGCCTTGGCCATTGTGGCCTTTTGGGGAGTGAACTAGCAGATGAAGGTCTCTCTGTTTCTCTCTGTCTCTCTCTCTCTCTGTCTCCTCCCATCCTCTCTCTATCTCTCTGTCATTCTTCCTTTCAAATAAAATAAATCTTTAAAAAAAAAAAGATAGAAAGAAATAAAAATAGATCTGGCCTAGCTGTTCTCCAAGGTGCTCCATGGCTGTGGAATATTTCACTATGACAGTGTGCCTAAAAAGAACTTCATTGTAGTTTTTGGTTCTTTTGAGAATGACAAAAAATGTTAAATATAACTCAAGTCCATTGAACATAAAATGTGATCTTCACCAACAGATAATTTAAGAAATGGACTCAGCAGAGTCATTGTTTATGCACCTGTCATTGAATGACAATTGTGTGTCAGGCTCTGAACTAAGCACCACATAGTCAAAACTGAACAGAGGCTTTCTATGTTTCTGAGAACTTCCAATGTAGTGGAGGAGACAATGACAAGGAACTATTTGCAAATTTCTGTGAAACTCTGAGAATAATAGGAGATAGTTGCTTACTCAGTTTTTAAACAATATATTTTATTAGTAATGCAGAGAGAGACACACACATACAGAGAATGAGACCACAGTTGCAAGAGCACAGGCACTTCCATCTGCTGATTTATTCCGCAAATGCCCACAACAGCCAGGGCTTGCCAAGGCTGAAGCCAGGGTCCTGGAACTCAAGCTGGGTCTCCCATTTCATGGGTGGCAGAGGCTCGAGTACGTGAGCCATCATCTGTTGCCTCGTAGGGTCTGCGTTAGCAGAAAGGTGGAATTGGAAGTGGAGCTGAGACTAGAACCCAGGCAATCCAATATGGGTTATAGACATCCCAAAGAGGATCTTAACTTCTGTACCAAATGCTTGCCCTGGGCTTGCTTAGTTTATGTTCACTTCCTTTGTGTGGAACGGAGAGATGAGCTCGTCAGCTAGAAGCTTAGGATTTTGCTCTCAGGTGTCAGGTCCCTGTTCTTGGATGGGTTCTCTCCTCCCCATGTACTGTCTTAGGAGGCCACTGTATGGTGTTTTAAGAAGCTTATTATTACAGAGAATTTTCTTTTGGGCAACTTTTCACTTTGTGTTACAAAGGCTTTTATTTTGTACCTTTTTTGTTTGTTTTACTGTTAATTTTCTTTTTAACATCTAGTTGGTGTTCAGTATTTTCAGATAAAACCCTCATCTTAGAATATTTGTGATAGTTAGCTCACAGTTATACATATCTATATATATGTGAATATATATGTATATTTAAATATTATAGTACAATTTTCTGATTTTAGTTTTTTTCACAGTAATTTCCATATTTTCTTTTTTTAACTTTTATTTAGTAAATATAAATTTCCAAAGTACAGTTTATGGATTACAATGGCTTTTCCCCTCCAATAACTTCCCTCCCACCCGCAACCCTCCCATCTCCCGCTCCCTCTCCCATTCCATTCACATCAAGATACATTTTCAATTATCCTTATATACAGAAGATCAATTTAGTATATATTAAGTATAGATTTCATCAGTTTGCACCCACACAGAACATAAAGTGTAACATACTGTTTGAGTACTAGTTATATCGTTAATTCACATTGAACAACACCTTAAGGACAGAGATCCTACATGAGTAGTAAGTGCACAGTGACTCCTGTTATTGACTTAACAAATTGACACTCTTGTTTATGGCGTCAGTAATCTCCCTTGACTCTTGTCATGAGTTGCCAAGGCTATGGAAGCCTTTTGAGTTCGCCGACTTCGATCATATTTAGACAAGGTCATAGTCAAAGTGGAAGTTCTCTCCTCCCTTCAGAGAAAGGTGCCTCCTTCTTTGATGGCTCGTTCTTTCCACTGGGATCTCACTCGCAGAGATCTTTCATTTGGTTTTTTTTTTTTTCCCCCAGAGTGTCTTGGCTTTCCATGCCTAAAATACTCTCATGGGCTCTTCAACCAGATCCGAATGTCTTAAGGGCTGATTCTGAGGCCAGAGTGCTGTTTAGAACATCTACCATTCTATGAGTCTGCTATGTATCCCACTTCCCATGTTGGATTGTTCTCTTCCTTTTTAATTCTATCAGTTAGTATTAGCAGACACTAGTCTTGTTTATGTGATCACTTTGGTAATGTCCATATTTTCATAGCACTCATGAAGAAAATTGAAATCATTACAAATCATTGTGGTTGTTATAAAGGAATGTTTTTCATGATTGAAGGCCTTTGCCCAAATTTCTCTGTGGATTTCTACATATTTTTCAATTTAATTTTAACAACTGATGCTATTGCGATGTACGGATGGATATGAGAACCTTTAAAGAATAATGAGATATTTATCCTGAAGAAGATTTGACAGGTTGGGAGAGAGGAACTCGTAGCCTTTTTGAGATATTAGTGGAAGAGGGATTGTATAATATTTTCTTTTTTTAAAAAAAGATTTTTTTATTTATTTGAAAGTTAGAGTTATAAGAGAAAAGGAGAGGCAGAGAGAGAGAGAGAGAGAGAGAGGTCTTTCATCTACTCGTTCATTCCTCTATTGGCCCAATGGCTGGGGCTGAGCTGATCCGAAGCCAGGAGCCAGGAGCTTCTTCTGGGTCTCCCACATGAATACAGGGACCCAAGAACGTGGGCCATCCTCTACTGTTTTCCCAGGCCATAGCAGAGAGCTGTATTGGAAGAGGAGCAGCCAGGACTTGAACTGGCACCCATATGAGATGCTGTGGCTTCGTTTGCTACACCACAGCACTGGCCCACTATTTTCAATCTTTGCTTACTAACTTGAGTCTTGTAGCCAAAAAATATAAATGGAGCAGATTTGGATGGATGAGGGAGTATATTAGTCAGATTTTTTTTAAAGTTTATTTATTTGAAAGAGTTACATAGAGAGAGGAAGAGACAGAGAAAAATCTTCCATCTGCTGATTTACTCCTCAAAAGGCTGCTATGGCCAAAGCTGAGCCAGGCCGAAGCCAGGAGTCAAGAGCTTCTTCTGAGTCTCCCACGTGGGTACAGGGGCCCAAGAATTTGGGCCATGTTTCTGCTGCTTTCCCAAGTGCATTAGCAGGGAGAGGGACAGGAAGTGGACAGCTGATGCTCGAACTGGTGCCCACACAGGATGCTGGCATAGTGAATGGGGGCTTTACCCTCTACGCCACAATGCCAGCCCCAGTTAGATTTTTTTTAAAAATTTCATTGAATTATTTAAAAATTTTTGTTAATATAAAGAGAACAGATTTTATGCATTCCATAGGTATAGTTCCAAGACAACCACAATTCCCTCATTCTCTTGCTTCCGTTATAATCCCCCACCTTCCCCTCCATCAGTTTTTGCAAAGATATAGTTTTAATCCACTCTGTATTCATAGGTTTAATTCACCATTAATCGTGATATTCAACAAGTAAAAATTAGGAAGACCACAGTCCCAGGGACATAAATAAGGGCTAAAAATGATAATTATATCCTAAAATGACCATTTCATTTCTATACATTTGTTGGTATTCTGTATTAACTGACTCATATCAGAGAAAACATATTTGTCTTTTTGAGACTAACTTATTTCACTAAGTGTAATGGTTTCCAGTTACATTGATTTTGTTTCAAAAGACAAGGCTTCATCTTCTTGTATCCCTGAGTAGTATTGCATAGTGTATGTATACCACATTTCTTTATCCATCAGCTGATGGACATCTCAGTGGACTCCATATCCTAGCTATTGTGAATTGAGCTTCAGTAAACATAGGGGTACAAATAACTCAGAGGCTGATTTCATTTAGTTTGGGTAAATTTCCATGAGTGGGATTGCTGGGTCGTGTGTTAAATCTATTTCCGGATCTCTATGGAATCCCCATACTGTCTTCCATAATTGTTGTACTAGTTTACATTCCCACCAACAGTGGGTTAGGATACTTTTTCTGATTTTTGGATGGTAACCATTCTAACTATGATGAGGTGATACCTTATTGTGGTTTTTATTTGCAGTTCTCTGATGACCAGTGATCCTGAACACTTTTTTTCAAGTGTCTGTTGGCCATCTGTAGTTCATCTATTGAAAACTGCCTGCTCATATTCTTTGTCCATTTCTTAGCTGGATTGCTTATTTTCTTGTTGTTGAATTTGTTGAGCTCTTTATGGATCCTGGATGTTAACCCTTATCAATTACGTAGTTTGCTAATATTTTCTCCCATTCTGTCAGTTGCCTTTTCACTTTGCTGACTGTTTCTTTTGCAATACAGAAACTTCTTAGCTTGATCAGTCTCATTTGTCAATTTTGGCTTTGATTGCCTGTGCTTCTGGGGCCTTTTGCAAGAAGTCTTTCCCTATGCCAATGTCTTGCAGAGTTTCCCCAATGTTCTCTAGTAATTTGATCATATCAGGTTGTAGATTTAGGTCTTTGATCCATTCTGAGTGGATTTTTGTATAAGGTGTAAGGTAGAGGTCTAGTTTCATACTTCTACAGACATAGATCCAGAGTCCCCAGCACCATTTGTTGAAGAGACTGTCCTTGCTCCAGGGATTAATTTTAGCTCCTTTGTCAAAGATAAGTTGGTTGTAGATGCATAGATTGATTTTTGGAGTTTCTGTTTTGTTCCATTGGTCTACATATTTGTTTCTGTGCCAGTATCAGGCTGTTTTTATTATAATTGCCCTTTTGTATGTCTTAAAATCAGGTATTGTAATGCCTCCAGCTTTGTTTTTGTTGTATAAGATTGGTTTAGTGATTTGGGTGTCTCTTGTGTTTCCATATGAATTTTAGCATAATTTTTCTAGATCTTTGAGGAATGTCGTTGGTATTTTGATAGGGTTCACACTGAATCTATAAATTTCTTTTGGTAGTATGGGGATTTTGATGATATTGATTCATCTAGACCATGAACAATGAGATTTCTCCATTTTTAATGTCTTCTATTTCTTTCTTTAGTGTTTTGTAATTTTAATAATAGATTTTTGACATCCTTGGTTAAATTTATTTCAAGTTATTTAACTATTTTTGAGCTATTGTGAATGGTATTCATCTTAAAAGTTTTTTCTCAACCATTGCATTATGTGTATATACAAAGGCTATTGATTTTCTGTGTTGGTTTTTTATCCTAACACTTTACCAAACTCTTCTATGAGTTCCTATTGTCTCCTACTGGAGTCTTTTGGATCTCCTGTGTAATCATGTGATCTGCAAATAGGGATAGTTTGACTTTCTCCTTCCCAATTTGTATCCCTTTGATTTCTTTTTCTTTCCTAATGGCTCTGGCTAAAACTTCCAAGACTATATTGAATAGCAATAGTGAGCTTGGACATCTTTGTCTGGCTCCAGATCCTAAGGGAATGCATCTAGCTTTTCTCCATTTAATAGGATGCTAGCCATAGGTTTGTCATAATTTTCTTTGATTATGTTGTGGGATGAATGAAAATATTTCCTGTGAAATAAAGATTTTAATGAGAATTCAAAATAAAATATTGAAAGTGAAGAATTCAGTAGATCAAAAATAAAATGCTGTGGAAAGCCTTAACAACAGACTCAGTGGGGCAGAAGAAAGAATATCCAAGTTAGAAGACATATTTCTGGAAATATTACAGTCAGACAAAAATAAAAAAGAAGAAATTAGAAAACTAAAAAAACCGTGTTTGAGAATTATTGGATACTTTCAAACAACCCAACATACAAGTCTTAGAGTTCCTGAAGGTGTGGAAAGAGAATGAAAAGTGAAATAATTATGGAAAACTTCCCTAATTTGGAGAGGGAAAGGGACATCCAAGTATAGGAAGCACATAGAACTCCTAATAGACATAACCAGGAAAGGTCCTCACCACGACACATTGTAGTCAAACTCTCCACACTAAAACATAAAGACTCTAAAATGTGCTTGAGCAAAATGCCAGTTTACTTTCAGAGGATCTCCAATTAGACTCACAGGCTAGAGGAGAATTGTGAGATATATTCCAAGTCTTAAGAGAAAAAAACTGTCAGTGCAGATTATTGTACCCCGCAAAGCTCTCATTTATAAATGAAGGTGAAATAAAGACCTTCCATAACAAACAGAAATTTAAAGAATATGTCACCACCTGCCAAGCCTTAAAAAACATGCTTAAGGATGTGCTACACACAGAAATGTAGAAACATGTTCATCACTATGAAAGAAAGTAAAGGAAGAAAATCTCCCAGTAAAAGTACAAAGGAAATCCAGGGTAAACAATAGGAATATTTATGGAAAAATGGCAGAGCCAAGGGGTTGCTTATCAATAGTCACCTTGAATATAAATGGCATGAACTCTCCAGGTAATAGATACAGACTGGCTGAATGGATTAAAAAACAGAACCAATCTATTTACTGTCAGCAAGAAACATATCTCACCAACAAATGTATGTGCAGAATGAAAGTAAAAGGATGGAAAAAGATTTTCCATGCTAACAGAAACCAAAAAAGAGCTGGTATGGTATCATATAGACCTTAACACAAAATTGTTAAAAGAGACAAAGAAGAGCACTATGTTATGATTAAGGGATCAATTCAACAGGAAGATGTGACTATTATAAATGTATAGACACCTAGTTACAGGACACCTGGCTATTTAAAAGAATTGTTAATGGATTTAAAAGGAGACACAGACTCCAATACAGTAGTAATGGGGGACTTCATCACCCTACTTTCAGCAATGGACAGATCAACCAGACAGAAAATCAGCAAGGAAACAACAGACCAAAGGAAACTATAGATCAAATGGACCTAACAGATAGCTACATAACTTTTCATCCTAAGTTGCAGAATACATATTCTCACCGGTGCATGGAACTTTCTCTAGGGCAGACCACATACTAGGCCATAAAGCAAGTCTCAGCAAGTTAAAAAAAAGTTGAAATCATAACCATACATCTTCTCTGACCAGAATGGAATGAAGCTGAAAATCAACAACTCAGAAATCTCTAGATCATATGCAAACACATGGACACTGAACAACATGCTCCTGAATGAACAAAGGGTCATAGACAGTGTCACAATGGAGTCAAATTATGGGACATGCAGTTGGTATCTGCTGGAAAATGAAATTGAATAGGAGGAAAATGTCATACATTTGGTGCTTAGAAGTGTAGGTTTGAATCATAGAGAAAAAGCATGAGTTTTTTCCTATAGCATATATAGTATAAGTTAAATTTGCCATGCTCAGGAATTGTTTTGTTTTTCTGCACTTCTGTATCACTGCTGTAACTGTACTGTTAAGTAATAGTTGCTTACTGTTATTTATGAAGCACCTATACCCACTGTTTAAAGAACTTTGTGGGTATAAACTCATTAATTAAATCTGGAAACGACAAAAAAAGCATTTATATTTTTGTAAAGCAGAATCACAGAGAAAAACAGTGACTTCATCCTCTGGTTCATTGCCTTAATGGCGGCAGCAGCGAGGGCCAGGCCAGGTGGAAGCCAGGAACTTCATCATGGTCTCCCTTGTGGGTGGTAGGGACCTATGTTCTAGGGCCGTCATTTACTGCCTCCCAATGTAGATTAGCAGGAAGCTAAATTGGAAGGTGGAGGCGATACTTTATCCTAGGTGCTCTGATATGGGATGTGGACATCTCAAGTGGCCGACAACGCCCCACCCCCACCCCCTGATTTATTTTTCTTGCAAAAAATTAACTGTCCATGAAGTACGATTCTCATTACCTTTTATATTCTAAATAGCTTGGTATCCTAGCTTAAATTACATCTCTCTATGTATAAGCTTTTGTTTGATAAAAAAAAATTAGCTAACACAGTGAATAGTTGGCATTGGGTCAGAGCGTCATTACTCTGGACACTTGTGGGAAGGAGGCCTAGGAATTTGTCATTGGTGTTTCCAGATGGGAAACTCTTAACCTTCCTATATTTGGTCTTCATTATAACTAAAATCCCAGAAAGTTTTGTTAGAAGCAGATGTTGGAAATGTGTAAATATAACTCAAATGTGTGTTTTGCAACACTGGAGGAAGTAGTACATTTAAAACAATACATATATCAAGAATATTAAAGGCACTTTATAATTTGGAGATAGAACTTTGATATCTTTTCATATTCTCATGTTTATTTTAGATATTTGTAATTTAACTACTTAAAAGAAACCTTTCCAATTTCTGAAAAATTGCTGGATAAAACACCAGCTCGACAGTTTTGTAAATTGTTTATTTTTAAATAAATTCCCAAGTGATAATGCTGTGTATACTTCAGTAATTAATAAATTGGAGAGATGAGCCAATTTTCACCACTATCATTAAATCAGAAATCCAGGCAGAATGATATTTATGGAGTATAAAAACAGAATTTGAGCATCTGAATTATATGAATGTTTTCTTGTATTACATTTTATTAATTTTTCTTCAACAGTGAAAAAGTGAAATAAACTTCTACTTTATAAAAGATGAAAATAAGAGTATGTGAATCAAAATATGTATTGAGAGTATACCATTCTATAGGTGTAGTAAGGGTCTAAACTTTAGAATTATATATTATATATATAATTCTAATATGCTGTTCCTTTTCCTAATATCCTGGAATAGACTGACACCTGCTTCCCCATCTCTGCCCCATTTGGTGGTAGTGATAGTGGAAGTGATCACCTGAATTTTTAATATTGCATAACTCCTAATTTAGTCAGATTTTTGGTCAGTGTTTAGGCGTTTGGTGCTCTTAAATGTGCCTTAAATAATTTAAGTTATTATTTATATATTATCTATATAATATATATATATTTATATATTATTATTTATAGAACTACCAAGTAAATATGGCAAACCTTTTCACTTTACAATACAAACTAAGCAAAATGAATATAGTTAACCCCCAAACAGTATGCAGCCAATGCATTATTTGAAAAAACCTAAGTCAGATTATTCTTTTTTTTTAAGATTTATTTTATTTATTTGAAAGACAGAGTCACAGAGAGAGGTAGAGACAGAGAGAGAGGTCTTCCATCCGCTGGTTCATTCCCCAGATGTCCGCAATGGCTGGAGCTGTGCCGATTGGAAACCAGGAGCCAGGAGCTTCCTCTGGGTCTCCCACACGGGTGCAAGGGCCCAAGGACTTGGGCCATTCTTCTACTGCTTTCCCAGGCCATAGCAGAGAGCTGGATCAGAAAAGAAGCAGCTAGGACTAGAACCAGTACCCATATGGAATGCTGACGCTTCAGGCCACGGCTTTAACCCACTGCGCCACAGCGCCAGCCCCCGATTATTCTTATCAGCTGAAATTTTTCACTTTTTTTATTGGCTGTAAAGGAATTTTTTAAGTATTTATTTAATAAGGTAGTTGTAGAGCACTTATATATAATTAGAATAAAGGTTCTGTTTTGAGCCAATATAAAATGTGCTTCTCAAAGCTTTTGATTATTTAGAATATTGGAAATTTCAGTGAAGATTCTTAGTAAGATTTATCATTTATCTTGAGTCAGCCTTTTTGCCCAAGAATCACCTCTCAATTCTAGAAGGACTCAGTTATTTTGAGAGGTGGAGCGATGTAACGTAAAGAGCCTTGGAATCAGGAGTTCCACCTCGGCTTATTCTCCTGTACGGTTATGTAATGTATAATTCACAGTGGTGGTGAGGACATGAGGGTGAATGGATCAGGGCTCTTGTGATGAAAAGAACTTGCTTTCTGGACCTCCGTTTTCTCAAGTACAAAACCAGGGTGACAGAGCCAACCGAGATCCACCGTCATCTTACGCACTGAGATCGTGTGGTACTTTGGATATTGCATTGCAGGAAACATTCTCTTTTCTTATTTTCCTGTTGCTTTTCAAAGCCTATATGGTAGTACTATCTTCTTTTTAAAATAACTTTATTGAGGTATAGTTGATATCCAACATACAGTACATGTTTAAAGTATAGGATTTGTTAACTTTCAACCTCATGAGACCACTAGAACAACGAAGATAATGAACTTATCATCATACTCCAGTGTCTTTTGAGTCCCTCTGTAATCTTCTCCCTCCCCAGCTTCAGACAAGTATTGATGCCACAATTTGTTGATCCTTTCACCTTGTGAATGATATGTGGACTGTTTCCAGTTTTGGGTCTTCCAGGTGGGGCCACACTTAACATACACGTATAGGTTTGCATAAGCATGTTCTTTGTTTTTGGATCACCACCTGGTTTAGGACTGACTGGATCATTTGGTAGATGTATGTTTAATTTTGAAAGAAACTGCCAAAATGTTTGCCAAAGTGATTGGGTATGGTTTTATGTTCCCACTAACATGAGAATCCCGTTCCTTCACAACCCTGCTAGTGCTTGATAGGGTCAGTCTTTAAATGTTAGTCATTTTAATAGACGTGTAGGAGAATGTTCATTTGGTTTTAATATGAATTTCTCCAGTGTTGCTGATGTTGAGCATATTTTCATGTGCTTTTTAACTTTTGCAGCCATGTATCTTCTTTTATGAAAAGTCTGTAAGAATATTTTCTTGGTTTTTAAAATTAAATTATGTGTTTTCTTACTGTTGAGTTTTAAAAGTTCTATATATATTTTGGATATAAATTCCTTATCAACTATAGGCTTTTGTAAATATTTTTGCCCATTCTGAGGTTTGTCCTTTCATTCTGTTACCAATATCTTTAGGATAAAGTTTAATTCTGATGAAGTTTAGTTTAGCTGTTTTTCTTTTATAAAGAAAATCCTTTGGTGTTGTATCTAAGGAGTCTTTCATTAACTCAAGGTAACCAAGATACTCTCCTATGCTTTGTTCTAGATGCCCATTATTTTACTTTAAGTGTAAAATACATTTTGAGTTAATTTTATATATGCTGATAATTTTGATTAATGTGATTTTTTTCTGCAAAGTTTTTATATCTTTTTTAAATAGAAAGACTGCCTTCTTTCAACTAACTTGCCTTTATAAAAAATCAGTCGTGTGTTTATGTGAGGATCTGTTTCTGGGAGCTGTGATTTGTCCCTTTGGTATATTTGTTTTATGTTGATGCCAATGCCATATTGTGTTGATTATGATAACTTTATGATGTTCCTTAAATCTGGAAGAGTTAGCCTTCCAACTATGTTCTTTTCCAAAGTTGTTTAGCTCCTCTTGGGTACTTTGCATTTCTTTATGAATTTTAGAATCAGTTTGTCAGTTTAAACAAAAGAACTTGCTGATATTTTTGTTAGTGTTGTTTGGATTCTCTGAATCAATTTTGGGAGAATTGACATCAAAACAGTACTGAATTTTCATGAACAATCTGTAGCTTTCCATTTCCATTTCCATAGATCTCTTTAATTTCCTCCAGCAGTTTTCTTTCAGTGTACATGTCTTGCATACCTTTTTTTTCAGATTTATCCCTAAATGGTTCATATTTCTGCTGCTAATATAGTAGAAATATGACTTTTAGGAGCCAGTGCTGTGGTGCAGTGGGTTAATGCCCTGGCGTGAAGCGCTGGCATCCCATATGGGTGCAGGTTCGAGACGCGGCTGCTCCACTTCTGATCCAGCTCCCTACTAATGTGACTTTCAAATAAATAAATCTTAAAAAAAAGAAATATGACTTTTAAAATTATTAGTATTACTGACTTTTAAAATTTAAATTTCTGGCTGTTAGCATCTAGAAATACAGTTGATTCTTAATTTTTTTATACTGTATTTTTTTCAAGATATATTTATTTATTTTAAAGGCAGGGTTACACAGAGATAAGGACAGGCAGAATAGAGATCTTCCATCCACTGATACTCTTCCCAAATGACTGCAGCAACCGCAGCTGTGCCAGGCTGAAACCAGGAGCCAAGAGCTTCATCTGGGTCTCCCACATGCTTGCAGTGGCCCAAGGACTTAGGCGATCTTTCCTGCTTTCCCAGGCTCTTTAGCAGGGAGCTTGATAGGAATTGAAGCATCCAGGACTCAAACTGGTGCCTGTATGGGATACCAGCTGTGCCACAGTGCCGGTCCCATGTTTAGCTTGATTTTATTTCTATTTATCATGGACACAGAGTGATTGTACGTATTTATACATCTTGATTTTTTTGGTTGGATATTGAATATTGTGACTACCCTTTGAGTGTTTCTGGATTTTTAAAAAATATGTATGTAATTATTTGAAAGGCAGAGTTATAGAGAGAGAGGGAGAGAGAGAGATATCTTCCATCTGTTGTTTCACTCTGAGCTTCATCCCGTTCTCCCATGTTGGTGGCAGGGACTCAAGTACTTGGGCCGTCTTCCACTGCTTTTCCCAGAACATTAGCAGAGAGCGGGATCAGAAATGGAGCCTGCAGAATGTGAACTGATGGACTGATGGCTATATGGGATCCTGGTGTCACAGCTGGCAGCTTTACCTACTGTGCCACAGTGTCAGCTCCATGCCTTGGTTTCAGGTTGGAGTAGAAGCGATATGCAGTCAGTGGAAACTGGAATTTCAGTCCTTTCTTGGGCTGAGGATGCCATCCTTGAGACTCTCCTGACGGGGAGCAATGGCAGTGAGCTGCAGCTCTGGACTGCTAAGCTCTGATATTCTCAACATCGGCTGTGTTAAGTGCGTTTCTGATCCAGTGTAATTTCAACTCCTGTGGGTTTGTTAGGATGGATGGCACCAATCCTTCTGTAAGTTGAGGGTCATTAGTACTCGTCATCAAATTGAAAAGGTTCCCTTCTATCCTTAGTTAACAGAGTTTGTAATAAGAATAAATGTTGAACTTTTCCCTATGTTTAATCTGCATCCATTGAGATGATCATTTATATGATTTTCAGTTGTTAATATCATGGTACATTTGAAAAAAGACTAACTGATTTTTTTATGTTAAAACCACCTTGTGATTCTGGCTTAAATCTCATGTTGTCATAATACTTTTATATTGTCCTTTCTACATACAAGATGTCTTAAAAAAAGTTTGTGGAAAATGTATATTATGAAGCAAGTATGCATGGATTTAAAAATATTTTTGCAGTAAAATAAACTTACCATTTGATTCCATTTTAACCAATTTTTAAGTGCCTATATACTCTTTGATATAAATTGCTAATTGTCATGATGGATTCTTTCAGCTTTGGTATGTCTGAAAAAAATTATCTTTGTTGCCTTGCCTTTATTTTGAAAAGATGTTGTCATGATTTTAGAATTCTAAGTCGATAATTTTTCCCATTACTGTAAAGATGTGGTTGTGATATCTTCTTACTTGCATGATTTTTCATGTGAAATCTCCTGTCATCCTCATCTTTTAGCAGCTCCTAACTGTTTCTTTTTATTGTTAATTTTGAGTAATTGTGTACCTTGGTATTTTTTTTTCCTTGTTTCTCATTTTGGGATTTGTTGAGTGTTTTGGATCTATGAGTTTCTTGGATCTACTTTTTGTCAAGAGAGTGGAGCACTCTTGCCATTCAGTTCTTTAAATATTGTTTTCCCTCTCCTGGGAACTCCAATCACACATATGCTGCGTTGCCTCAAGTTTTCCCACATTTTACTGATGCTCTTTTCATCTTTACAACATTATTTGATTTTTCTACTTGTGATTCATTCTGGATGGTTTCTATCGTGTCTTACGTTCACTAAGCTTTTCTTCTGCAGTGCCTGATCTGCCGCTCATCCATCCAATCTGTTTTGCATCTCAGACACTGTAATTCCATCTCTGGAAGCTTGGTTGCAGCCTTCTTTGGTATCTTTCATGCCCCTATTGAATGTTCTGAGCATATGAAGCAATTTTAATGCTGATTTTACGTCCTATCTACCATTTCTAATATTTGTGTCAGTTTTACATTGTTTCAATTGATTTCTTTCACCAAATTTTCCTGCTTTCTTGTGTTTTTGAGAATCTTCGAATGCTGAACATTGTGAATGTTACCTTATTGAGGTGCTGCGTATTTCTGTATTACTATAAATATTCTTGTGCATTTTATCTGGAATACCTTTAAATTACTCAGGGATAATTTGATCCTTTAGAAATTTGGAGGCAGGACAAGAGCAGCATCTGCTCCATGGCTTACTGTTTTTCCCTGCTGAGGCAAGGCCCTTTGGAGCACTCAGCACAGCGCTTCATAAATTATGATATTTCCCAGTCTTGCTGGAATGATTGGATATATTTTTGGGAAAAAATGTACCTTGACCTCTAGTTCATGCTATACAAAAATCAGTTAGTGATGGATTATAGACCTAAAAAAGATAGTTAGAACTTTGCCATTTCTAGAAAAAACACAGAAGAATATTTTCCTGTCCTGAAGATAAGAAATGATTTATTACACGGGATACGGAAAGCACTAAGCACAGACAAAAAAAATTGATAAATTTGACTTCGTAAAAATTAAAATCTTCTTATGAAAAGGGACTGTTAAATAGATAGGAAAACAAGGGAGTAGGAGGAAATATTTGCCATATATTTGACCAAGAAGAGATGTAGACGTTCCAAAGAACTTCTGAGGCTGCTTGCAGATTTTCTGTTCATTGCCAGGTTTTAGTAGTCTGATGTTGATGTCCTCTGGTGTGGTTCTCATTATGTATATCTTACTTGAGCTTCATCTGTCCGTGAGTTATTGTCCTTATGAAAATTTAGGAATTATTGGCTATTATTTTCTCTAGTGCTTTTCTGACCCTGTCCTCCCTCCTTCCTGAGTTCTAACTACACATGTGTCAGATGGTATAATGCTGTCCCACAAGTTACTCAGTCTCTATTTTTCCCATTTTTTAGTGTGATTTACTGTGTTCTAAATTTATCTTTAATTTGATTTGCATCTGTAAAAAATCCATTTTTATATCCCCATTTTCATTATCATAGTCACATTTTGTTTTACATCCTTGAGCATATTAATATTAATTGTTTTAAAGTTTCTTTGAGGTGCTACATTTATTAACTTGCAAATTTTTCTTTTTTTTCTTTTAATATTGATCTGTTTATTGGAAAGCATAGTACAGAGACGGTGAGATCTTACATTCACGGATTTACCCTTCAAATGGCTGCAATAGCCAGGTTAGCCAGGACTTTAACTGGCAGTCTTAGGGGATGCCAGTGTCACAGTCAGCAGCTTAACCTGCTGTGCCACAATGCTGGCTCCAACTTCTTTTAATTTTTGAGTCTATTCTGTCTTCTCTCTGTTTTGTTTTATTTATTTATTTATTTATTTATTTTGTTGGTATACATTTATATGTCACACTTCTTTTTTTTTTAACTCATTCCTATAATTTTTTATTGGATGGTGAATATTCTAATTGTCTAGAATTTATTATCCTTTAATTTTTTTGAAATTTGTGTCAGTTGATGTCTAAGTTCATTTAGTTTAGCTTGATTTTATTTTTATTTATCATGGACAGAGTGATTGTATGTATTTATACATCTTGATTTTTTTGGTTGGATATTGAATATTGTGACTATTACCATTTGAGTGTTTCTGGATTTTGAAAAATATGTATGTAATTATTTGAAAGGCAGAGTTATAGAGAGAAAGGGAGACACAGAGTGAACTTCCATCCTCAGGTTCGTTCCCTAAATGGCTGCAATGGTCTGGTCTCTCATACAGGCGCAGGGGCCCAAGCACTTGGCTATCCTCCGCTGCTTTCCCAGGTGCATTAGCAGGCAGTTTGATCAGAAGCAGAGCAGCCAAAACTTGGACCCGTGCGCATATAGGCTGACTACATCTGTCTCAGGAGGCAGCTCAACCCATTGTGCAACAACACTGGCTCTGTGCGTTGGTTTTTTGATTCCTTTATCCATTTTGTGGTATAGTGGATCTGGTGACATTTTCATGTAGGCTAATTTAGTGCTGCTTCTAAGATGTGACCTCCGTGGGGTGTCTGCTCAGTATAAGACATTTGAATCTCTCTGTTCCTGTCCATCAGAACTTAGACATTTCCCACTTGGGGCAGGCATTTGGCATTGTGGATAAGACATTACTTGGGATGCCTGCATTGCAGATGACCGCCTGGGGGTCAGTGCTGGCTTCATTCCAGAGTCCAGTTTCCTGCTAATGTGCACCCCGGAATGCAGGTGGATGGCTCAAGTAGTCGGATCTCTGCCACTCACATGGGAGATGTGGATTGAGTTCCCAGATTCTAGTTTCTTCTGTCCCAGGCCCAGACATTGCATGCATTTGCGGTGAGGGGTGGAGTGGGGGATGGGGGTGGGTGAATGAGTGGTAGGGGTGCTAGCTCTCTCTCTCTCTCTCTCTTAAATAAATGAAATAAATTTTAGAAAAAAGTGAAGTGAGTCTCCCAGCTCTGTGACAGTATTGGAAATTATTTAGCTTATGTCTCCACAATAGTAGTTTGCCTGATCTCATGCAATTTTTTCCCTACCTATATGTGTTGCTTAATAGTCAGCGGTAGGCCAGCGCCGCGGCTCACTAGGCTAATCCTCCACCTTGCGGCGCCGGCACTCTGGGTTCTAGTCCTGGTCGGGGCGCCAGATTCTGTCCCGGTTGCTCTTCTTCCATTCCAGCTCTCTGTCTCTCTCTCTTTCACTGTCTAACTCTGCCTGTCCAAAAAAAAAAAAAGTCAGCTGTGGACTCGAGGGACCTCTGTGCAAATTTCTAGAGCTTTCTTTGCTGAGCTTAGAGCTCTCAGTATCCTGCCCCACAAAATGCAGCCTTTCATGCTCCTCAGAGTCTGACTGTTTTCTCTACAAGTAAGTGAGATTGCTACTGCCCAAGCAGTTCTCCGCCTGCACTACATTGTGGGAAGTTCCTGGTGCAAGAGGAGTTTCCCTCCTGTGTGTAATAGTCCTGAGCTGCCTGTCACCTCAAAGTCTGAAAACAATTCGTTTTTCCAGTTTTCTAATTGTTCACAGTGAGAGGTCATGATCAGTTTTATTCTGTATGATGGAAGTAGAATGGTTTCTGTTTTTTTTTTTTTTTTTAAGGTTTATTTACTTATTTGAAAGTCAGAGTTACAGAGAGAGAGAAGGAGAGGCAGAGAGAGAGAAAGGTCTTCCATCCCCTGTTTCACTCCCCAGTTGGTCGCAGTGGCCGGAGCTGTGCTGATCCAAAACCAGGAGCCAGGAGATTCTTCCAGGTCTCCCACATGGGTGCAGGGGCCCAAGGGCTTGGGCCATCTTCCACTGCTTCCCCAGGCCATAGCAGAGAGCTGGATTGGAAGTGGAACTGCCGGGACTTGAACCGCAGCCCATATGGGATGCCAGCACTGCGGGCGGTGGCTTTACCTGCTATGCCACAGCGCCGACCCCAGCTTTCTGTTTTAAATATAGATATGTTTATCGCAATCCTAATTTTGAATAAGTACGCTGAGAGATTATTTGTTGTTGGTTAATGTTTAGTACATTTTTTAGCAAGAGCCCTCCTACCCTTCTATTTTCTTTTTCAGATGACATTTTGCACACAACCCCAATATAGGAAAATAATTAAAACTTCATTTGCTAGAATTTAAATGAAGCGTAGAACACTCTTGGTTTCTCCTTACTCTGAGTCAATCTGGCTCTCCTGAAAATAAAATTTGACGACTGGTGAACTATTTACCCCTCTCATTTTACATATGAGGAAACTAACCTCTAGCAGGGTCAAATGCTTTGTCCTAAAGTAATGAATCGTAAACCGTCTGGCTTACATGGGTTTTCTACCATCTGAAATAAGACCTCTTGTATCCTCAGTGTCTCGTTTTCCTTAGTCAGCTTGGTCTTGAGCTGTTCCAGCATGAAAGTTGTGGAGAACTTCATTTCCTATTCACCTTTCTGGAATGCATTGAAACCACATGGGCTCTGTTGCAGCTTCTAGCTGTTTAAACAGTCGCCAAATCATTTATTCTAAAGGCCAGTGCAGCATTTTGGTTTATTCTGCTTTCTGAATGCTTCAGTATGTAAGATTTCTGCTTATCCATTTGACAAGAACGCTGTATGAAGTTGGCTGCATATATCTTATTTTACTCTTCACTCCTCTTCAGTTATTGAGCTCATGTCATTTAATCTCCTGGAAACTGCATGGACTATATTCTGAAGAATGCTGTACTTTGAACTCTAAATAGTAGATCATTGATTGTGACCTCGAGTTGCTGGGGAAGCTTTCATACTGAAGGAAGCAGGGAGTGTCAACAACTTGCACTGTATTACTTGGCAGAAGTGTTCTTTGTGTGCACCTGGGGTTGTCTGCAGTCTGAATCTCAGCGCTTCCAATTTCATGATTTCATCCTGAAGGCTGTCCTGTGGTCAGTGACTGCTTTATCAGTGAGGCCCGTGATATAGAAAGGGGGTAACCAGTATACATGGATGTGAGGTAAGAAGAAAGAATTAGTCTATATCTTCAGTCTGCTGGTTGTAGCTAGACTTTAAGATTGAATAACTGTGTTGCTGCTGTTCTATTTATTTTTCTTCTTAATTAAAATTAACGCAAAACACCAAATTACTTAGTTGTATGTATGTTGCGTAAGATTAGAGTTAAGATTTTCCTTTGAGACACAAGGCTGTTGGGGAATCAGTGAATTTTTCCAAAGAACACATGAAGTAAACCTAATAAAACCAAGAGAACATCCCCAAAGAAATTGTTGATGATGTGTAACAATTTGAGTTGCATTACTATGAAAACAAGAAGAATAGCATCACTCCTTGGCAGAACAGTTGGATTCCCTTATGCTTTATTAAGACTCATCATGCAGTTCCCATGTAGCTCTCCTGTGAGTAGTACGGCAGAGTTTCCTTCCACTAATCTCTGTGTCCTCAACACCTAGTATGCTGCTTCACACCTGATAGGTATCCAGGAATTTCCTGTGGAATGAGACAGTAAATCTTTCCACATGCATTGTGGGCACTACTCATAGACGCAGCAGATCTTGGACAAGCTATTTGTTATTCATTTCATCTAGAGTTTTTCATACACGCTTCACATACACATCTGTTTACTATCTAACTGTGATATATGTTAGTAGTCATTTCCTTTCTAAAACATTCATCCTTACTGTCTGATTTTTTTAAAAAATCTTATTTTCTTTTATATAGTTGGTAATTGATGCTTTTTCTATGTGTTCTTCCTATACGCTCAATATCTGAACTTATTTTATTTTTTCCTTTCCCCTTGAAAACATATCACCTATTAGAAATGTAGTTTGTAGCTTTATGACTGATTGTGCATTACAGTTTTAAAAGTTCCGAACGGTGTTTATGAATATTATCTAGTTTGGTCCCTCAGTTTCTTAATAAAGTACTTAGGTAGGCAGGTAAAGTAAAGTGATATAGATAAGCTAGTTGACTCTCTTCCAAGTTGCACAATCAACTTGCAAGGCTATGACTCCAAGGACAGTGTTATTTTTGCTGATTCTATACCTGTATTCTATGAACAGGATAAAATACAGTATCTCTGGATATTGTATTTCAAAATATGATAGAAAGTCTGTCTACCTTAATTAACTCTTTTTAGAATTGACTTTTGGTTGGCGCCTCGGCTCACTAGGCTAATCCTCTGCCTGCGGTGCCGGCACCCCGGGGTTCTATACCCGGTTGGGGCACCGGATTCTGTCCTGGTTACTCCTCTTCCAGTCCAGCTCTCTGCTGTGGCCCGGGAGTGCAGTGGAGGATGGCCCAGGTCCTTGGGCCCTGCACCCACACAGAAGACCAAGAGGAAGCACCTGGCTCCTGGCTTCAGATGGGCGCAGTGCGCCGGCTACAGTGCACCAGCCGTGGTGGCCATTGGAGGGTGAACCAATGGATAAAGGAAGAGCTTTCTCTGTCTCTTTCTCTCACTGTCTAACTCTGCCTGTCCAAAAAAAAAAAGAATTGACTTGCAATTTTGATTAATGAGAATGATAAGGAAATGACACTGTACTTAGTGGAAACAACATAATTTGATTTAAAAAAAATTTTAAATATAATTCTCTTGTCTGGAGCTGTATCTTATCCTCATTTCATAATTTGTTTCTGATGTAAGCAGATGGTGAGAGAGCAGTGATTTCCAGGTCTGTTGTCACTGCTGTGGTAACTTGATGTTGCACAGATAAGCATTTTGACTGGTGGGAGGCTGGTCTGGAACTGACATGTCTCTGGGGCCCCCGTTGTTTGGATTTGGAAGTGTACTTGCACTTGGATTCCATGAAAGCTGCTGTTCACATGCACTTGACCTACGTTATAAGTAAAATTTGAATCTTTATGTGGCTTTTCCATGGAGCTATTGAAAGTAAAAAAAAAACTTACCAACCAAAAAATCCAAGAAAACCTTTACTTTTTAAAAAAGTATATAGAAAAGTTTAGACTTTCAATTGTTAATGCCTTGTGCCAAATAACTATCACAGTGATAGATGTATACTCATATGTAAAGGCAGGAAAGTCAGAAATCAGAAAGCATTAAGTCTTTGTGGCAAGTAGGAAACTGTGGGTCATGTAATGCGTTGAAAAGGAGTAAAGTCTAAGAGTCTTAATAGATCTACATGCCATGGAAATCTCAGTCATCCTGTCTGAATTATTCCTTGAGGACTTTTGTAACATTTAAAATTAATTGAAACACAAACTTTATTTTGATTTGTGAGCTCTGTTTATTATAATTTAATCTATTATCTTTCATGTTCCACGTTTCTCATCCATTTGATTGGTGGTATTTTTTAAGAAAAATTTTTATTTGAGACAGAAGAGAAGAGACAGAGAAAGACAGACAGAAATCTCCTATCTTCTGGTTCATGTCCCCAGATGCCTACAACTGCTGGGGCAGGGCTTGGGCTCAAGCTAGAAGCCTGGAACTCAATCCAGGTCTCCCATGTCAGTGACAGGAACCCAGTTTCTCGAGCTACTACCAGTGCCTCCCAGGGCTGTGTTAGCGGGAAGTTGGGGTCTGGATCCAGAGCTGGGAATTGAACCCTGGTACTTGAATGTTGAATGCAGGCATCTTAGCCATGAGGCTATACCTATCTCTTGATAAGTGATTTTTGTTCATCGGTTTAAAAAGAGTTAATTTTATTGCTTTCTCCAAGCTGAATCTGGGATCAATTTTCTGAATGTATCGAAGAAAAAGTCGTTCATTAAAATCTGATTTAAGCTCTCACTTTCTGAAGGCACGTTTGAAAAACAAAGCAAAAAGGAAAAGAACCTTAGTATTTTTTCTAAATTGCTTTAATTCAAATGTATCTAGTCAAAAAGTTAATCGTTTACAAAGTCATTGGAAATGTTTTAGTATTCATGTGTCACAAGCCATGCTTTCTAGAAACCAGGACTTTGTAGTAAGAGCCCTCTCTGCAGCGGTTATAAACAAGTCTTAGCTATGGTGTATCCTGATGTTGGTCTAGAAGGGGGAAGTAGCCCTTCAGAGGGCCATTGTGGGAGAAAAAGCTGCCTTTCCTATCATATGAACCTCTAATGGGGAAAGCTACAAATTTTTCAGGATGTGTGATTAAAATTATGAATGTGGAATTTTAAATATGTGAATATCACTACAGAAATTGTAATATCACAGATTAGGATTTCTTCATGCAGTGAAGGTCTAATATGTTGCTGTGAACTCTTGTTCTAGTTAACAAGCCTCCGAAGCGGGAGTCAGGATTACGTGCAATCTGGAAGTTCATCCGTATCCCGTAAATTGTCCGAAGAATTGATACGCAGCTAATGCGTGTGTCTGGGTAGCACAAGCGATGATGCGATATGTTTGGTGCTAGGGGACTTGAAAAAGGTTGCTAAGTGCTGAGCACCACAGGGAAGTCAAGTTGAGGTTCCTTTTAGGAAGGTGAGAAAAGCAGTTTAGATCTGAGGTTGCGTTTGTGGCCTAGAAATGCAAATCTACAGACTTGACAAATATGGCCCAAGAGTAGAAGTCGAATGGTCTGACAGGACCGAAAAATGAACAAGGAAATCACCCCTTGAAGGTAAAACATGACAGTGAGGGTAAGAAAGAGACTGTGGTTTGTTTCCAATCTGATGGTAACTGATGAGTGGCACAGGATGGGCTTGTAGCCCAGGTGTGCGTGGTTTGTCTTCGCTAGCTGCCCTTCCACTATGGTGAAAGTGTTTGAATTTACTGTG
Source organism: Oryctolagus cuniculus (assembly GCF_964237555.1). Classification (NCBI taxonomy): domain Eukaryota; kingdom Metazoa; phylum Chordata; class Mammalia; order Lagomorpha; family Leporidae; genus Oryctolagus; species Oryctolagus cuniculus. The sequence continues at coordinate 41,082,615 of NC_091447.1, read as the reverse complement.
CTTTGACCTTCCGTCCGCGATAGCATTGTCTGCAGCAGGGAGGGCCAGCCTCCTGTCTCCTGGCTCCCCACGTCTCAGGAGTGCCCAGCGAGTACGAGTGTGGGAGCTCGATCCTGGATCCTGGGACCTTTGTGTAGATTTCCCAGTGCTAGTCCAGCTTATAAAAAGTGTCCATCAGATACTCATAAAGGATATGTGTTTAAAAGTTGGCAGGCAATTGGCTTTTGAAAATGATAGTTTTTTTTTTTTTTTTTTTTTTAATTCTTGGGACTCTGTAGTAAATTATTTTACTACACTAAGGTGCTAACCTTAGTGGCAAAAGAAAAGAATTGTCTTGTTTTTAGTAGTCAGATTCAAGCATGTTATGAAAAATTTAAGAGTGGCTATTTTTATATGTATCCATTAGCATGAAGAATCATGCATAAAATGTGGTCCTTGCTTATCTCTAAAATGAACAAGGAAATAAGATTTCCAAGTCCTTGTAGCTGTTACAAACCATGGTTGCTCAACTATTACTCTGTGCCTAGGGGAAAACGCTTCCTTACTGAATCCTTGTCTACTGTGTAAGGTGAACAAATATGATATTTCAGTGGGGAAATTTTTCCATTCTGAAAACTCTGATGAGGAAACAAAAACATGACATTTGTGTGGTTCCTTGATTCTAATATCAATCTTCTCTTTTGATGATGAGATACCCTGGATTTAATCATTGTGTAGTTTTCTTGTTTTGTTTTGTTTTTAACAGAAATAATTTAAGTAGGGAGAAGTAAGACCCAATCATAGGTCAAATTCCTCCTGATTCCTCTGACCTCCCATTTTGGTTCTTGGTCCTGGCTGTGCTGTAGAATCTCCTGTGGTCTCAGCCCCAGAGATGCCGATTTTTCACTGGTCTGGCACAGGGCCCATGCATAGTTAGTAGAGTCCCTTAGGTGATTCTAGCAAGGAGCCAGAGTGGAAAACCACTGCCGTAGAACCATGCAGCCTTCATGTGGAGGCAGCAGGGGAAGGAGGAAAAAAAGGAGTAGCCTGCAGGCTGGGCTGCCTGTCTGCGCTTCCTCTGCGGGGTCAAGGTCAAGGAGCTGCCGAGGGCGGGTTTGGGCCTGCCCTGCACCAGGATGCCCGGCCGTGCAGGGCAGGAAGGATGTTCTTGAACGCTGCAGCGCAGGGGCGTCTCTTGCCAGGAGGACAGGGAATAGATTATTTTTGCTTCTGTCATTCTTCTTGACTTCAGTAAACAGTTGACTGTGTCCTGCTTTTTTAGCATTTTAGTAAAAAAAAAATCACTGTGCCAAGAGTAACACGGTGATTTGTCAGAAAAATATATGAATGGAACAGATCTGTGTGTATCCCTGCAAACCAAAGAATGTTTAAAAAGCATTCCTTTTTCTTTCTAGCCAAGCTGTGACAGCACAGTCACTGGTAACTTTGTGAAGATATTTATTTTAAAACAGGATAGCAGCCATGAAAAGCTATTAGAAAGAGAGAGAGGAAGAGAGAGGTCACACCTCGGTTATATTTTGTCTTTTAAAATCTTAAAAGTGTTTAACATCTTTAAAGAAAGCTAACTTTGTCATTATCCCATTTCTGCTACACTTTTAAATAAGCTTAATTATGTAATTCTCAATTAACTAAGTTACGAATATTTATTTATTGACTTGAGTTCCATGTATGCTGGCCTGTTTAAAAAGAAGAATGTGAATTTGTCTTGTTAATAACGGTTCTAGACACTGTACACCTACCTACATGGACTTTATATTTTTGGCCATGCCAATGCAGTACACGGTATATTCTGTGTATTCCGTTTGCTGTTGCTCTCCTGTAGACGTTGGTTAAATATACGCTTGGTGACAGATGGGGACACCCACTTCACCCAGCATTTGCTGGTGCACATTGCCATGGTGAAGGGGAAGGCACAGGAGAAATGACAGCTCCTTCCCACCGATGTCCATCCATACCCAGTCAGTTGGATGTTTCCTGGTAGCAAAGAGGGAATGGGTTTGTGTTTCAATCAACTGATGCAGGTAAATTTTGCAGAAAACTATACCCTTGTGTTAGTAAACTTGACTGAGATTTGGCTTTCTGTTGGTTGGATCCCAAACCACAGGACTCTAAGCACCATGTGGGTAGGAATTTAGTTTGTTTTGCTCACAATTGTATCCTCAGTGAAAGTTAAATGTTTTTAATTATGATAAAATTTATTTACCTTTGTAATTCTTCATACTTGTTACTTCATTTTCTAATTATTTGATACAACACATTTACAGTTTTCTCCACAGGACTATATGTGGTAATATTTTACAGGTTATTAAGGATATTTAGAAAAACTGAGGATTTATGGATTAATTTTTTTACAGATTAACATTTTAAAAAATACTGAACATTAGTGTTGGAACTTTGTCTTATAATAAGCTTTTATAAAAGTTTGAATGCGATCTTTGAAAGTTCCAAGGATGAAATCACAGGTGTAAAACATTAAGAAAATCTTTTCAGAGTCACATATATTTATTTACGTTTCACTTAACTATGTGAAGGTTTTTCTACAGGATGGTTTTAAATCACAAACTCATCCAGTGAATTTAAGCCTGATTTCATTTCCTCTGTCCAGTGTTCAGATCATCTTAGGACCACAAATATTATAAAATGTGATCTGCATGTAATGGGAGTGGTCCGCATCCACTGGGCTTTAGTACAGCCTTTCCTTAAGATGTCAGGTTTAGAAAAACATCCAGGCTGTTTGTAGCACCCTATTCATGCCACGACCCTTACCAGTCCATTACACTTGTGCATTAGCCCAATGAACAGATTTGTTATCTGGTATGCATTTTTCTTACTAAAGAAAGCAAAAAATTGAATTGAATAGAATTATACAGTTTTAGAGATGGAAAACATTTTGGAGACTTATTTTTTGTATCTTGACTAAACATTGTAATTTTATAAAAACACTTAATAGTGCTTTTTTTTTAAATGTTTACTTATTTCTATTTATTTGAAAGGCAGAGTTACAGCGGCAGAGAGAGAAAGAGAGAGGGAAAGAGAGAGAGAGACCTTCCATCTGCTGGTTCACTCCCCAAATGGCTAAGAGAGCTGGGGCTGGGCCAGTCCAAAGCCAGTGGCCTGTAACTCCATCCAGGTCTCCCATGTGGGTGGCAGGGGCCCAAAGACTTGGGTCATCTTCTACCTCATAATCACATTAGCAGGAAGCTGGATTGGAATGTGGGCATCCCAAGTGATAGCGTAATCCTTTGTACCATAATGCCTGCTGCACTCTCTTCAGAAAAAAATAATTTGAGAGGCAGGGAGAAACACACGCAGAGATATGCAGACAGATAGAACTCTCATCTGCAGGTTTGCACTCTGAATGCATCCAAGGGGGGTGCAATCAGACACAGAATCAGGATTTGAAGCCAGGGTCTCCTGTATGGGATTTGTGTGTCCCAACTGTTCGTCTTCACCCCTGGGCTCTGCCGTCTGGTCTTTCTGAGTTGAGGTAGGGCGCTCTTTCTCATGGTGGGCACTGCTGGCACTGAGCCGTGTCATTTGTCGTTGAGACTGCCCTGTGCTTTCGGGGATGTTGAACGATCTTCCCCACCTTCACCTAGCAGACACCAGTGGCAAGTCCTCCCCTGTGACAACCCAAGATGTCTGCAGACGCTGGGACTACCCTCTGGAGGTTGGAGTCTCCAGTGGAGAGCCACACTGCCTGAGGGCAAGGAGCCATCTTCTGTGTGACTGCACACGTGTTACGTCATAGCTGTAGAAGCCCAGGAAGTTTTCACTTAATTGAAGTCATAGCTTTAATCCCAGGCCTGATTATACTGTGTTGAAATTATAATTTTTATTTTATGGCCCATGTGTACCAACAAATACATGAAAGCTTAAGGAGGATAAAATATGAGTAGAGTCAAAACATACCATAAATTATGGTTAGCTTTGGGTATTTATTAGCTGAGTTTCAAATTTCATCCTTAGCATTCTGTATGTGGCTGTTATAAAGTTAGGGAACCTTGTAAGCTTCAGGGTTTTTTCTCTTTGTAAGATGGAGATGCTATTTTTTTTATTGGTTTTGCTGTGAAGAGCAAATTAGATAATTCACAGCGTAGACTAAGCTTCGCTGAAATTCACATGTCTTTGGAACATGTAGTCTGATGGTGCCCTTCCCCCTCATTGTAACATTACTGTAGTTTCTGGTTTATATAAGGGAACTTTAAGGGAATAATCCTACCTGAAATTTCCCTTCTATTGGTATTCAAATGTATACACAAACTTTTAACATGTGCTATGGGGACTCCTTATAGATTTATGTTTGTATTTCTTTTTTTTTTTTAAAGATTTATTTACTTATTTGAAAGAGTGAGAGTGAGAGAGAGAGAGAGAGTGAGTTTCCATCCACTGGTTCACTCCCCAAGGGGCTGCAACAGGAGCCAGGAGCTTCATCCACGTCTCCCACTTGAGTGGTGGGGCATGCACTTGGGCCATCTTCTGCTGCTTTCCCAGACCATTAGTAGAGAGCTAGATTGGAAGTGGAGCAACTGGGATTCAAACTGGTGCTCATTTGAGATGCCAGCATAGTAGATGGTGGCTTTTACCCATTACACCACAACTCAGGCCTCTGTATGTATTTCTTTATCTGCAAGGGGGAACAATGGATAAAGGTCAATAGACCTTACTGTGGGATCTTGTTTTAGTTAGGGTAGGCTTACTATTGAAAGAAACAGATCCAGTGTTTCATGGCTCGATTAGGTAAAATTTATTTCCCACTCACGTAGTGTTTCACACTGCCTCAGGTTGGTGGGCCATTCATCCAAGAACCCAGACTCCATCTGCTGGTGGAGCCACCATGCCCATGGCATGCAGGTAGAAGGGGTCAAAGTGTCGAAAGAGGTACCACTGCATATAAATTTTCTTATTCCTCCTTTGGGGAGAACTTGTTCCTGAGGGAAGAATGAGAGAGCATGGGTGTTGGTTTTCTCTGGGGCTGTTTCCCCAAAGGAAGGTTACTGCCTATTCTCTCATCAAGGACCCTCACACTGTTCTCAGGCAATGCAAGTGTGCTGGAATTCTTGCCTGCTAGCAACAAAGCTGCTGTGGCTTGCCAGTGCCACCCATGTTCAGGCCTCTGCGGTTTGTCACTGCTAGCTTTGATTGCTGGGGGTCTCCAGACCCATCACAGCCGGATCTCAGTGACCTGTCGGGGGAGGTGGAGCTTAGGAATAATTGGTGGACTCTTGCAAGTGTTCCTTTTAATTCCCAAGAATACTGGGAGACGTGCTTAGGCAGTAGTACAGGTAGGGCTTAGACTTGTTGGCCAAGCAGCTAGGAGTTTAGAGTTATTAAGAACCAACTGAAATGAGAGACAAACATATATTTACGGGCTGGTGAAGTTTGAGATATTTTGTTGATTCAGATATAAAGAAGCTGGACTATCAAGTGCACATGGCAGGTGTTTCCTCCTCTAATAGGCCATGGACCCAGCCTTGCTGGAGTGCAGAATGATTTGGCCAGAGAGCCACACACCTTGGCAGGTAGGGTAGATGGACCTTTCGGCTCTAAGGTTTTACAGGCAAGGGCATGTGGGCAGCAGTTATTTGATTTTAAGAAAGACAGAGGACCTTTCCGTTCAATAATTTAATTAATGGTATGTTCTATTACGAACCTTCCCATGCTAGAGATCTTCTAAAAACATGTATTTAACATTTCTGGTACCATATGTACTATTCAGAGGATACAAGCTCTTAACAGTGCCATGAATGTTAATGACAAAGACTACTTGCACATATTTTACTTGATACTTTTCTGTAAAGGCAATCTGATTCCTGAATGTCTCTGATTGTTCTTTGCCAGTTTGGTGAGTATCTCTGCTTTTAGATGAAAGGGAATTTGTTTTTTCAGATTTACTGGGTCTTTTTGGTTTCTGTCACTGAATCCCACTCATAAAGAATTTGTAGCAGCTGGGGGGTCAAATTATGTAATACATGAGTCGCCATCTGTTTAGTGTATCTGCTTAGTTTTGAAAGTATACTGTGAGCAGACAGGTTAGGCCTTATGTAGTTACCAGGCCTGTAGACACTTTTTACCTGCCTTTTCCTGTGGTTTACCCTAAAACATCTAATCAAAGTGTATATTTTCAGGACTATTTGGTATTTTTTTTAAAGACATAGCTATTTCAACCAGGCATAAATTCACCAATTTACAGAGTGATTATAATCTTTTAAACACCTCTCATTGGTAGGCACAAAAATGTTATTTCAGAGATGTTTGGGGTAAATTTAAAGACACTTATTCTTGACTTGTGCCTTATGTTACTGTCACAGCTAAGGTTTAAGACAAACTAGAGGGCTTGTTCAAGGAATGCGGTTCTGCTGTTGATGCTCTTATTTTGTTTTAGATTTTTTTTCTGTCCATAGACACACACTTACCACTGATTCTGGTCTTGCACCTAGCAATAGGATACAAATGATGAATTGGTTTCTGCTTGACACAAGTGCAGCCTGGGAGAGAATTTTCCTCTCTGAAAAGAACTCTCTTTACACTTGGCCTGAGTTTCTTTAAGACAACAATGCTGCTTTTCAGGATCCAGCCTTTCTCTAAAGATATTTTCTGTATCAGCATATTATATCCAAGATACCTCATGTTAAATATTACATTAAATTTAAAATGAGAATCATTCAGACTTCAACATCTGAATTAAGTATACCAAAGTTAATTTTGTGCTTTTAAATGTGGAAATTACAACAGAGCTTTCTTTTACAAGGTTGATTTTTTGATTATCTTACAAGTAAAAGCATCTGAAAAATTTTGGCACAGTTGGTATTTCTCAGTTAAGTATGACTTTCTTTTTATAGTGGAATCTTGGCAGATTGTGAACTGTTTTATGAGCTACTGATTGTAGGGGGAAATAAAGATGCTATTTATTTTTGTCGTTTTTGTTTAAACTGAACAATCAAGTGAAAACCTGAGATTGTTTTCAAAGGCAGTTGCCACATATGTACTTTTATTCTTTCATCTTTGCTTTTACTGCAAACTATTTCTTTCCTTCTCTTCCAATTCCTTAATATTTTTTTTACTTTATTCAATTAACATTTATTAATCACACATTTACTACTAATCTGGAATTCTTATGAGGACTGGCATTTAAAAACCACTCTCCTAGAAGGGCCAACTGTTCAGTTAAAATAATTCACAGTTGGGCAGATAAAGATTCCAAAAGGGAGTGGAGTGAGTGAATCTGTGTCGGCTTGGAAAGAGCTCCTCTCCAGGGCTACACACCACATTTCTCATGAAGGACTTAGATAAAGACACACAAAACACGTTTTTAGGTCATACAGAGTTGAAAGGAATAGCTAGTATGTTGACTAGAGAAATGCGAATTTGGAGTTATCTTAGTGGACTAATCTGCTGTGTCATAGCCAAGAAAATATAATTTAATATGAATAAATGTGAATGCCCGCATTTAAAGACACATAAAACAGTCCTTTGATTTCAAGGCAACTTTGACAAATGGCTTGTGGTGACTGACACGTTTTATACAGACCAAAAAATGATCCAGCCACTCGATGGTCGGAGTCATAATAATGAGCGGAGGCGTGGTAGACAGTGTCTAACCCAGAGTTCACCAGGGGCCCCTTCAGAGCATCTGTGGAGAATCTGTTTTCATTCTAGACTCTAAGTATTAAGGGATGGGCGTGATCGAACTTTTAGCAAGAGACATTGTTTCTGGAAGGAATGATAGTAGGTATCTGGAGGACGTCTCTGTACAGAGAACTTGATATGAGGGAGAAACTAGGGGTGGGTGAAAAATTACTCACCCTTTTTATAAAAGCCAGAAAAAGATAACAGAGCATGTTGCAAAAACATTATCACACGAAAGACTGCTGTCCAGGATATACAAAATGCGATTTCGATTTTATGTAGATTCAGCATCTCTGATCCAAAATTCTGAAATTTAAAATGCACCAAAGTCTGAATTGGAACACTGACATGACACTATTAATGGAAAATTCCACATCCGACCTCATGTGAAAGTAGGCTCATTGAAAATATTGCATGAAATCACCTTCGGGCTATGTGTATAGGATGTTTATGAAATGTAAATGAATTTTGTGTTTAGACATGAGCCCAGCCTTAAAATGTCTCATTATGTATTCACAAATATTCCAAAATTTAAAAAAAAAAAAAAAACAAGTCTGAGACATTTCTTGGGTAAGGGATACTCGACTGTAATAAGTCAATGAATCCAAATGTTTGAAAAGAAACTTCACAAAAATATATGAATCATTGGCAAGTATATGAATCGCTGCTGGGCATAATTTATCATCAGGGAAGTCAATCGCTGCTTTACTGTGCTGTGCCACACGTTAGCATGGTGAGCACGGGTGCAGCAGGGACTTTCATACATTGCTGCTGTGAATGTAAAATGGCAGAACCAATTTAATAAGCACTTTTGTAATTGCTTAAGAAGGTAAACTTCTACCCTGTAAGCCAGCCATTTAACTACTGGGTGTGTGCACAAAAGAAATGAAAATGTATACCTGCAGAAGACTTCTACGTGAAGGTTCACAACAGTTTCATTAATAACAGTCAAAACTGGTAACAGCCCAAATGCCATCAGCAGATGAATGGGTATACAACTGTGTTGTACCTGTACAGTGGATCACTACCAGCAGTAAGAAGGAATAAATGGTGACATCATGCACCTAGCTCAAAAGTTACACATGAGGAAGTCAGACCGAAAAAGCATGTGACTGTGTTTGATTCATTCTAGAAAGTGTGAATGACTGTCTCGGGGCATAAAGCAGATCAGACTTATCCTGACAGTTGTGCACTGTGAATAGGTGCAGATCACTGAGAATGAATGAAATATCAATAATGTTGAAAAAGGAAGTCATCATCTCAAATTAATTATTTTTTACACAATTCCATTTGTAAGTTCAACCTTACAGTACCGAAGAGCTACACATTTTTATTTGCTTCATATATTTCTTTTACTGTTGCTTTTCATGAATGATATGTTTATATATTTACTTTTAGATCCATTTAGTGCCATAGGGTTTAAGACAACATAATAGTGCTTTTATTTCCACTGGCCTTACTTTCCTCAACGGTAAGTTCAGGACTGTGTCACATCACCGGAGTTTCTTCTGTCATGAACACTCTGTATTATGATTGTGGATAAACTGGCCTTTGGTGTTAAGAACCACCTCACAAGAGAACAGACAGCACAGAGAGAGCAAGACAGTCTAGTTGTAGAGATCATGTTTAATCTACTTGGATAATATTTTGATAATTTTAGGTCAATTTAGTAATGCAGTTTTAGACAACCAGAAAACAGCTACTCAAAGATGAATTAACTGGTAATTTTAAAATCAGGAATACAAATGGAGATATAAGACAAATAAATCTTTCTTTTATGAAAATGAGTTTATATAGTGTTTATATTGTGTTTGGAATATATTAGAATAGCCATCCCAAATACCCTACAGAAGGGAAATTTAAAAATCCACATAACATATTTTATTAATACATTGTTCTTGCAGTTTCACATGCCAACATGCAGCTAATCTAAGCAAATGTTTGTTAGAAGTCATGTGATGGCACGGGTGTTAGGTAATCTCTCCAGCACCCAAGGAAAGAGTGTGTGTTTACATGGCCAGATAGGATGTAGAGCATGCATGTGGGGAGGGAACAAAAAGTGTGTTTTTTTTTTTTTTTTCTTAGCATTAAGAAAAAAATGCCTTTTCAAAGTTGAATGTGGTCTTTGGTTTTACTCTAACACGCCTGTTCCATCTAGAACGTTCCTGTTTAATACATAGCGACAAGTTCCTTAGACTGATGTTCCCTGGTGACAGAAATGTGGTAACTCCCGAGTTGTTTGTGGTAGGGCTGCCCTGGCACAATAGCCCCCTTTGAGTGGAGCCGGAGCGGGGGATGGCCTCACTGAGCAACATCCTGGTTCCCCCTCCAGACTCTGCACACACACAAGGCAGCCAGTGTGAACAGTCTGTCTGCAGGCCGGTCTCAGAAGAAACTCTCAGAAGTTATTTTTTAAAAGCTGGGGAAAATAGAGCTCCTGTTTTGGGGACATATATCACAGCCGAGCCCTTCATTGGAAGAGCTTCACTTAATCTTTCTTGCCTTTTGGAATGTAAGCTCTAGACTTCTGTCCTAGACACGGTGGCATTGAGACACGTTAACATACAGGGGCTCTATGTACTTCTTGAACCCAGCGCTTCCCTCACCCTGGTGTATCACTGGCCTTTTTCCCAGGGTGGGAAGTGTTGCATGGAGGGCCACGTTAAAAAGTGGTGTCAACACATCCGTTGAAATGTATTGTCACTACTATTATTTTTATTGTTAGTATGTCCTAATAGAATTTTCTAAGTATCCTGAACTGTGAGCAGGTTTCGAGACCACTGGAAATAGACCAGATTTTGACTTAGAAAAATTGTATGGGAAAAAAAATTAGGAAAATTATGAGTGAGGTAATATGTATCAGGCAGTAGCTTTTGATGTTAACATTCTAAGCAATTAGGTAGAATGCATATGGAAATAGCACTTAACCATCATGAATAAAGGGCACTCAGAAGAGCTGCTAAATAACTGTAGTAGAAGCCACTTGTTGGTAAAACTTTTTTTTCCTTTTTTTTTAAATAGATGTTTTAATTTATTTGAGAGACAGAGAGAGTGAGAGAGAGAGAGAGAGATCTTTTATGTGCAGTTTCACTCCACAAATGACCAGAACGGCCAAGGCTGGGCCAGGCAGAAGCCAGGAGCCAGGAACTACATCTCAGTCTCCTACATGTGTGGCAGGAACTCAGGTCCTCAGGCCATCATCGGCTGCTTCCCAGGTGCATCAGCAGGGAAGTATAGTAGCCAGGACTCGAACTAGCAAGTGTGATCTGAAATGTGGACATTCCAAGCGGTGGCAAAACCCTCTGCACCAAAATGTCTGCCCTGAACTTTTCCTTAATAAAGTTTGTAAGAGGCCATTAAGTAGAGAGCAGGTGTTTAAGCTTAACAGTTAAGTTGCTGACATCCCACACTGAAGTGCTGGGGTTCGATTCCCAGCCCTATTTCTGAATCCAGTTTCCTGTCAATGCAGTCCCAGAGCAGTGATGGCTCAGGTAACTGGGTTTCTGCTACCCATGTGGGAGACATGGATCACCTTCCTGGCTGGTTCCTGGCTGTGACCTTGTCCGAGCCCCAGCCTGTGTGGAAATTGGAAGAAGGAACCAGCAGATAGAAGATCTCATTCTGTGTCTCTTCCTTTCAAAAATAAATAAATAAATAGATAAATAAATATTAGGTATATCAGACATATAACACTCTACTGCTGAAATTGTTACAATTAATTTTAGAATGGGAGTTTTATCTAACAGGTCCCAGGGAAGAAAATACTTCTTTGAAACATGACTTTTGGGCCGACACCGTGGCTCACTTTGCTAGTCCTCCGCCTGTGGCGCCGGCACCCTGGATTCTCGTCCCGGTTGGGGCACTGGATTCTGTCCCAGTTGCTCTTCTTCCAATACAACTCTCTGCAGTGGCCTGGGAAGGCAGTGGAGGATGGCCTAACTGCCTGGGCCCTGCACCTGCATGGGAGATCAGGAGGAAGTACCTGGCTCCTGGCTTCAGATCAGTGCAGTGCTGGCCGTGGCGGCCATTAGGGGAGTGAACCAATGGAAGGAAGACCTTTCTCTCTGTTTCTCTCTCACTGTCTATAACTCTCTCTCTTTCTGTCTCTCTCTCTCACTGTCTAAACTCTGCCTGGCAAAAAAAATAAAAAAGAAAATAAAAAAGAAACATGGCTTTTCTATCATGTTCAATTATTGCGTTTTGGACATGTATTTCATTTCATTTCCCATTTCTGATATGTACTTTATTGAGTCAGAACTGATATATAATACTGTTTTAGTTGGCAAGTAGTTTATTAAATGGTTGATACATTTCCTGCCATTTACATGTTACACTCTTACAGTGACAGCAGGTTTAGCCTCAGAGCATCATGACTGGTGCCAGAACTTTTGCTCACGTATTTGCTTTGCCCCTGCCTCTGCAGCAGGGGGAATGAGATAATGATCCTTCCAGTGGGGTTCCATCAACATGGGTCTCATCTTCTACCCTTCTTGTTTTGTCTCTCTGAGCTTGTCCTTTACTTTGCATTTTGAACTTCTTTAGGGAACACCTTAGGCTTTGTGCTGTCTGTTGTGCCTGGTCTTGAACTGACACTTGTTTTTATCAAATGCCAAATGTTTCAGTGTTCAGAACCCAACTCTGGGATTGAAATTGAGCAGCTTGGGGCTGGCACTGTGTGGCATTGACAGTAAAGCCTCCATCTGCAATGTCGGCATCCTTTTTGGGGACTGGTTCGAGTCCCAGTTGCTTCACTTTCAATCCAGCTCTCTGCTAGTGTGCCTGGGAAGGCAGTGGAAGGTGGCCACATACTTGGGCCCCTGCACTCATATGGGAGACTCTGAAGAAGCTTCAGGCTCCTGGCTTTGTCCTGACCCAGCCCTGGCCATTTTGGCTATTTGGGGAGTGAACCACCGGATTGTAATATTTCTCTCTGTATGTCTCTCTCCTTCTCTCTTTGTATCTCTGCAGTTTAAATACAAAAATAAATATTTAAAAAAAAGCAATTGGACAGCTGTGGATGTTCACAGTATCAGCAGAGTAATTTGGGGCAACTGCTTCAAGCGTCATTTTCCTCATCTGTCTGATGGGGGTATTAACAGCTATCTGAAGGTAAATGGTCAGATCCAAATGAGGAGTATTTAGAAGATTATTTTAGTAAGTAAATATAAAAATACTTAGGGGAAAAGCTTTTTGAAAGCACTTCAAATGTTATTTATCCAATTTCTCTGTGGAGTCAGCAAATTAAATTGAACTGGTATAACTTCCAGCATTTGGTGGTATTGTAGGTAGCTGGTAGGTTTTTAGCTTTAGCAACCCTTATCAGAAATGCTTGGGGCCAGAAATGTTCCAGATGTCAGGTTTTTGGATTTTGGAAAGTTTGCGTAGTTCGGTCTCGCTAACCAGGAAATCTAAAATCTGAAATCTTCTGAAATAGGAAATGGAAATGTTTTAGATTAAGAATGTTCAACTTGTAGTCCATTGAGTTCCTCTGAGACTGCAGTTAGAGGAAAGTTGTTTATTTTAATATGTTTTGTTGAAAACCATTTCTGTAACCCGTGTGTGTGTGTGTGCGTGTGTGTGTGTACACTGAATCAAAGCTGGGAAAGAGACTGATGTAATCTTTTAACTGTATGATTTTCTAGAGGCAAACTCTTTGTATTCAGCCTGGCAGAGTTTTCTTGTTCAGGTGTTGGTTTTGAAATCTTGTCACGGTGATGGCAATCAAGGTGACCTAGAAGAGGAGAAGGAGTGGCTCTTGCTGTCACCCACATAAAGCTGCCTGTGATCTGGTCACCTCAGCTAATGGGATGGAAGAATTTGAAGTCTGACCCAGCAAACCGTTTTTTGGAAATGTATAAAGGAGTCTTTCCTTATCCACAATTTGCTTCCCATGGTTTCAATGACCTGTGCCTGTGATCAACCATCATCTGAAAAATTCGATGGAACATTCCAGAAGTAACAATCCTGAGTTTTACATTGTACACTGCTTTAATTAGTGATGGGATTTCGTGTCGCCCCTCTCTTCCCCTCATGGGATGCTAGGATCCCTTGTGCAGTGTAGTTATGGTCCACGTGCTACCCACTCATCAGGTGCATTGCAGCCTTCCCAGTGACCACATTGCCCATCAGGGCATCCAGGTGATCCTCATGTGCCAGCCTAACACTGAGTCACAACACCTGTGTCTTTCATCTCACTTCATCTCATCACGTAGGCTTTTAAAAACAGATTTATTTTATTTATTTTAAAGGCAGAGTGTGGTGGTGGTGAAGGGACAGAGAGAGAGAAGTTTTCCAACCCCTATTTGACTCCCTACCTGCCCACCACACATTGGGCCAGGCCAGAGTCAGGAACCAGAACTCCATCCAAGTCTCCCACATGGGTGGCAGGAGCCCAGGTACTTGGATCATCGCCTGCTGCCTCCCCAGGTGCATTAGCTGGAAGCTGGTTAAGAAGTGGAGGTGGGACTCTATCTAGGCACTTTGGATATTAGGGATGGAGATGTCCTAAGGGGTGGCTTAACCCACTGTGCCAAAAAATGCCTGCCCCATAGCGTACGTTTTGTGTCATCTCAGATCATCACAAGAATAAGGGCGAGTGTGGTATAGTGAGACGTTTTGAGAGGGAGAGGTGTAGAGACACCACGTCCACATAACTTGCATTATGTGCTGTTGTATTGGGGGCTATCCATGGGAGACTGATTTCACTCCCCCTGCAGATATCAAATTCCATGGATGCTCAAGTCCCTTATATCAGATAGTGATGCACACATCCTCCTGTGTACTTTATAGCATCTGTAGATTATTTATAATCCCTAATACAGTATGAACACTATATAGTTATTATATTCTACTGTTTAGGGGATAAGTCTGTACTTGTTTAGTAGATTTTTTTTCTTTAGATTTATTTGAAAGATAAAGTTTTTATTTGAAAGAAATTTATGGAGAGAGAGAGGGAGAGATCTCTCATCTGCTGGTTCATGCCCCATGTGGTCCCAATGGCCAGACCTGTGCCAAGCAGAAGCCAAGAGCCTGGAACTCCATCTGGGTCTGCCATGTTGGTGACAGGGGCCCAAACATTTGGGTCATCATCTGCTGCTTTCCCAGGTACAGTAGCAGAGAGCCGGGTCAGAAGTGGAATAGCCTGGACTTGATCCAGCACTCATATGGGATGCTGGCATCACAGGCAGCAGCTCAACCTACTGCACTACAACGCTGGCACTGTAGATGCAATTTTTAAAAAATGATTTTCAACTCACAGTGAGTTAACACAGTGAGTTAACTACAAATTATTACAATTGTTCTATTTTATTAATTTTAACAATAAATTATACTTAATAAATACAATTAATAAAATATAATTAATAAATAACAATAAATTGTTCTAACTTATTAATCTGTTGTTGTGCCTAATTTATACATTAAAGTTTATCATGCAGGTATAGGAAAAAAGCACACTATATGTATGGATCAGGTAGCATCCACTGGGGGTTTTAGGATGTATCATCTGTAGGTAACAGGATGCTGCTGTATTTTACTTCTAGTTTACCCAAGATGGTTTCTCACAGGCTCCGAGGAGTTAGGACTGGGAAAGTGTACCAGGCCCACCCTGACTTGCTAGAGTTTAGAACTTCAGTCATAGTTGACCCAGGCAGGGATTCTGATTGAGGATCCTGGGATCTAATGTGGGAAAGGTGCACTTGGTGCTGTGTTAAAAAGTGGCTGCTGGCAAAGCAGTTCAGAGACCCTTCTGTGACTGCTGAACGTCCAGCCTCAGTTTGCTTCAATGGGTATGTCCAATACAGGATTCATTATTCCTGAGTTTCAATATTGTTTTATGGAAAGGTGTTATTCCCTACCCCCCGCCTTTAACCATCTGTAGGAAATCATTGAAGATATGACTGAAATACATTTGGTACGTTTTTAGGAAGGCATATGTAAAGAATTACTTTATTATTATTTATTCAAGAAACCGAGGGGCTGAAAGATACAGGGACATCTCCAGTCTGTTGGTTCACTCCCCAGATGTTTTCAATGTCTGGGCTCTCAGTCAGGGTCTCCCATGTGGGTGGCAGGAACCCAGTCACTTGCGGCATCGTCACTGCCTTCTGGGGTCTGCATCGGTGGGAAGCTGGAGTCAGGAGCCAGAGTAGAGAATGGAGCCCAGATATTCCAGTGGAGACTGTGAGCTTCCTAACTGGAGGCCTAAACGCCAGGCCACACACCTGCCCCAAGTGTTCCCTTTGATGAACAGAAATGTTAAGTTCTGGGAAAATAATTAAACCTGTTTTGAATTCTTTTGCAAAGTGATGATTTTAATTTATCTTAGGTATAATACTGTTTTTTTTTTAACTAGGCTTTGTTATAAAAGCAGAATGAAAGTGTGTAGAACTCTACAACCTATATAATTTTAGAACACTAATGTATGTATAATGTATATATAATCATAGAGATGGGGAAAGAACCTTAAATGATAGCAGATTGGTCCAGCTCATCTGCTGGCATCCAGGTGAACGCTTGAGCTCAGGTGAGAGCCTGAGTCAGAGCCTCCAGGGCTGTCCCACGTGTTGGCCCCGTGCCCTGTTCGTGTGCACAAGTGACCACCCCTATCCCCACCCCGGCTGGCCTCTCCAAATCACGTCGACAGCTGTGATGGTGTATGGCCTGCAAAATATGTAGCATGGAAATTAGTGTCTCTGTTTGAAATTTCCTAGCTCCTGATCTGATTTCACTCTTGGTGCTGGGGGATGTCAGAGAAGCAGTCTGTCCCGTTCCCCTTGTGGCTAGCCAAAGACATCCTCTGTACACCTCTGGGTTGCTTATGGCCACAGCGAGAGTTAATATATGGACCAGATCCAAGGATGACTTCTCAGATATCCATGTTAGGAAAACGCACCAACAGGGAGAGGGAACTTGACCCTTTTGTTTTTACTGAAGGGCAGTTTTGCTTTTTAATGAATTTGAAAGCTGAGATCCAGGGAAGCAAGCTCGCTCAGGAAGATTTCTCTCATCAAACCAACAGCAGGACTATGGCGGAACTCATAGAATCCCTGTGTCCAACTCTGACCCCTTAACACCCAGACCAGTGCCACCCCTCCCATGTAATGTTTTCTGGAACAGTTTATGGGTCTTATTGTATTCTGCCTACACTGAGCATTCTGACTTTAGAACTACCCAGTGGGGGGAAATCTTAATGTTTTGGTTTTTTTTTTTTTGGTCCTGGAGTATGTATGCTTGGCCTGGGGTATCTGGAAAAGTGTTACTGTTTGGTCTGAATTATTTTAGTACCTTTAGGAAAAACTGCACTGCAAACTAGAACACACACCAGAGTATATGCAGTGACTGCACAGCATGTGTAACTACGAAAGGAGCACCCCTGTCGCCCCCATGTCAGGAAGCACAAAGTGCCAATGCCTCAGATGCTCCCTTAGTCCTTGGAAGTAGCCATCATCCCAACTTTAATCCTTTTAAAAATAACATTAATTTCCAATGATTTTATACATTCTTATATAGTACATTTTAGTTTTGTCTATTTGTAAGTACATGTTCAAGTCCTCTGTTAATTTTTTTTCAGTATACTAGGCTATGATTTCTTACCAATTGGAACAGTTTCTGCAGAGTGCTTAGAAACCCTGGTTTCTTGTACAGCTCATGTGTCTTGTCTCACTTGGTGCCATGCCTTTCCCCCCCTTATTATCTCTTTTTGTGCAGTCTCTTGTTTATAAGTTAGCCAAATGTATCTGTTATTTTCTTTAAAGTTTAATGTTTTTATGTATGTTGTTTGCAAAATTTTCCCTACCATAAGGCGAAACTATTCTAATGTATTCCAAGTGTTATTGTTTTCTCTCTGCTCACATTAAAGCCTGAAAATGTGTCTGAAATTGATTTGTTTTTCCTTGCTAGTGTGAGGGAAGGGTCAGGTTTCACTTTTTTCCCCATATGCAGCCTTAGTTATTCAGTGTCCTCTATGGAGAAGCTGGTCCCTCCCTCTGAAGAGCTCCTTTTGCCCCAACTCTGCTTTCATTTGTGGAAGGGTCTGTTACTAGGTCCTCTGGTCTGCTGCATCGATCTGTTATCTTTGTGGCACTGTATTAACACTACACTGTCTTAATTGATATTTATTCAAAATAACTTCACATTAGAGAGATTTATATCGTTTATTTCTCCCGTAAGATTTCTTCATTTATTCTTGGCCTTCTATATTTTCATATAGATTTTAGAATCAGCTAGTCAATGTCCATAGTAACCCCTTTGTGGCTTTAGCCTGCGATTACATAGAGCAGATTTTGAGAAATTGGTTTCTTCATGATATTTACACTTCAGTCTATGTAAATAGTTTTTTTCATTATTCATATAGATCTTCTTAAATGTCTCCATAAAATTCAATCAAGTTATCTTTAGGTGTTTGTATATGTCTTTTGTTGCACATATCCCTATTTTTCAATGTTCCTGGTAGACAATGTTAAAAATAAACATTTGTTTATATAATAACATCAAATGGAATAAAATTTTAAATGATACAGCTTACAGTAATATTTATCCTAAGTATCCTTGAAGTTACAATTTAAATTTGCCTCCATATTTTATGCTTTTTACTCTAAGCGTATATAATATTTGGTTCTACAAATACAGTAGGGCCTCTGTTACCTGTTATTTATGTAGTTTTCCTGTTGTTCAGAATTTTGGAGTATTCTAGCTTGAGAAGTAATAGAAACCTTCTTTTATAGTATTAATAGCATTACTTTTCCCTTGTGCCGCATTCTCATTTAGTCTTCCCATCAGTTTCATGATTGCAGGATTATGATTCTTGTATATAGCAGATGGAAATTAAATGCAGGGTGTTAATCTGCTAGAAAGTTTTAGTGAATCAGGCCATGTTTAACCTTGATGTTGCATGCTAGCATTTTGGCACATTTTGATAACTGGTGAGGATAACACAGTATTTCATCATAGGATGATGGATAATTCTTTGTGGTGACAATAAACTTGAAGCATCTATCAAAAGACCAGTTAATTAATTAATGTTGACTTATTTTGTTTTATCAGGCAAGAAAGAAGATAACACATTTTACAAAAATTTCCATTTAAGCCATTAAAATAAAAGTTTACTGAGCTAAAAGTTTGATTCAAATTCATTTAAAGACATGTTTTTCTAAAGTGGGTAGGGTATATAAAGCATAAATACAGTTCTTATTAATGCTGTGTATTTCTTTTAAAACAGGAATAATTTTATATTTAATAGCTTCACTTACTACATAGAGCTCAATTTTTCGGGATAGAAAATGTGAAATTTTAGCTTATATTTATATATCTTTTCCCCTTCTGTCAGTGACTGCCACCTTGCCAAATCTGTGGGTGTTTTATGATCTGTTATCCTCTGAGATCTGTGGATTCATTTAACATTTTGCTGTGATTTTATTGGTTTTGGAATCAAGAACTGAAAACTGAATATAGTTCACTATTCATGTAGCAAGATTTAAGGATGTCTAGTTTTCCAAAATTCCTTTGGTCCCTATTAGATTTATTTCTGTTTGACTAATGAGTAGATGGAGGGAAGAAATCAAACACTGCATATGGTTTCTGGAGGTATGTTTTAATAACAAAATCAAGTCTGGTCAATGAAAGCTTTCAGAAAGTGGTTTTGTGAACAAACTCGGATTCTTTTAGATCAAGAGTAGTTTCCCCCAAAACTTTTATTAGTCATACCACTTTCTCCCATCTTATTCTCTGTTTTCCATTTTTTGTTTGTTTCTTTTTTTTAAAAAAAGTTGATTTGCATTAAGTTGAAAGGGGAGGAGGAGGAGGAGGAGAAGGAGAGAGAGAGAGAGAGAGAGAGAGAGAGAGAGAGAGATTGTCTATCTACTGCAACATAGAAGGCTGGGCGAGCTGAAGCCAGGAAGCAGGAACTCCATTCGGGTCTCCCAGTTGGGAGTCTGGAACCAAATTATTGGGCCATCAACCACTGGCTGCAAGGATGAATTAGCAGGAAGCTGGATTGGAAACAGAGCAGCCAGGACTCGAACTGGTGCCCTGATGTGGAATGCAGGTGGCTTAACACAATATGCTACAACCCTCACCCCTTTGTTGATTTCTTAAAAGTGTTTCTTAGCTATGTGGAGACTTCCCAGAGTACTGTCTCCTACTTGAATAGAGGTCAATAAAATGATAGCTGGAAAAACTTGGTATCATTCCTCCTAAATGCAGGAATGGACCAAAAGACATAAAAGGAAATGCAGTTGTGATATTCTGCATTGTGTTTGTAGCTCTCCTCTCTTAATAAGAGCAGCAGTGTCTTTTAAATGGAAGTTTATAACCCACCGGTGGGCCATGAAATAGGTTTAGTTCTTTATAGTCAGCATTTTATTGAATGAATAGACACAGACATTTAAATGGAAATATAGAAGGAAAGGAATAAATGTAAATTTTGGAATTTAATGGGACAAGTAGGTTGGAAAAATTAGTATACAATACAAAATAAAGAAGAGCATTGATGAAAATACTGGGTCATTTTCACAGATACACACAGACACATCAAATAGTGTGTAAGTTGGGATTCAGTCCAGGAAAATACATGTATTCACATAAGAAAATATTTAATACAAAATAAGTGTATGCTTTTATAAAATGGTTGGGAAATCTGAAATGTAGATTCTAGACTGTTTCTCCTGGAATGACTGACAGAAACCACAGAACTGACCCACTGAGGAGCCCAAGAGCCTCTACTGCTTGTGACTTGCGGATCCATGCATTTATGAATAAACCCTTCTTGTTGCAGCCCAGTCATCCAGAAACAAAATTAAACTGCCACTGCCCCGGCCATGTTGCCTTTTGACACTCAGAAAAAGATGGAGACTGCTCCGATAAGTGCTGTTGTAGAAAACCTTGCATTTTCTTCTGTTTGTGTGCAGATAAAGCAGCCAAAAAGGGTCTAGGGAAACTGGTCTGTGTTTCACTTCTGCTTTCACTGTCTTACATAGGTTGCTCCTATTTGCAGAACCTGATTCTCATCCAGAAGTCTGATTGCAAAACAATATTGGCCTCCCCAACTATGTGGATTGAGGAGAAGTGGCAAGCACCACCCAAGTCAGCCCACTCCTGATTTGTCAGCACACATGCACACATTCTTGTGCTCATGCCTCGGTTTCCACACACCAACACTAGTGGTGAAAACATTCCCGTTATTATCCAGGAAAATCAGCTCATTTCTCCCCAGAAGCCAGGCAGAGCAAAGGCACTGTACTCAGGACATGCGCTTTCCTTCCCAGCAGAGATGTGTCCTGAAAACATTTGCCTACTGATGGGATTTTCCTTGAAAGCATTCTGAAAAAATAAACAATGTAGGAAGGACAGAGGAAACACAGCCTGCCAAAACATTGGTAAATTTTGAGCCTGAATTATGAGTGCATGATTATCCATTATGTAATCATTTTTCTCTGTTCTGTGTATGTTTGAAATTTTTCAAATTAGAACTTTTTTAAAGATTTGAAAAGCAAAATCTTACACACAGACACAGACATGGAGACAAAGAGATCTTCCATCTGCTGGTTCACTCCCCATATGGCCACAATGGCTGGGGCTGGGCCAGGCTAAAGTCGGGAGCCAGGAACTCCATCTGCATCCATGTGGGTAACAGGGACCCAAGGAATTGAGCCATCTTCTGCCTCCCACACACGTTAGCAGGAAGCTGGATCAGAAGTGGAGCCAGTGCTCTGATTTGGGATACTGACATTGCTGGTAGTGGCCTCTCTATGTAAATAATTGTTAAGATTCTATTAGGTGAAGAAAATTTGCTTTTACTTTTGGGAAGAAGTAACAGATAAGCAATTAAACTGAGTCACTGTGAGAAAGAATTATACAAAGATTATTGATTCTTATTGATTCTTTCTGTTCTCTGGAACTGTTTACTTGGTAAAAAATTTCTGAAAATTTTTACTTAGTTTATGATCGCACTCGCAAATAGTAGATTTTTAGTCTCAGTCTCTTATTTTTAAATGAAACTGCTACCTGGGGTTATGATAATTAACACCCAAATATGTTATTACCAAAAAGTGACTTCTCATCTATTTGAATGAATTAAGATTAAATCAATAAAGTGATGGATGTGTATATTACAGCTGAAACATCTCAAGGCTGGGTTCCTACCACTCTAAGTAGCTATCATTCATTAACACATTCGAGCGTGCTCTATTCATACGCTTTCTTCTTGAGAACAGTGTGTGTGTGTGTGTGTGTGTGTGTGTGTGATTCCATCAATGTGAAAAGTGCATGTCGAGACTGCAGTTTCAGCTCTGGCATTTCAAGAGACCCTGGGAGTCATCTCTCACCTCTGAGCGAGAAAAAGCTGGATGAACTAAAATAAATCGACGACTCTTCTGGTCCTCGTCAGAGAACTAAGGTTATAGGGCAGGTAGCCATCTTGAAGCCTGAAGAGACAAGTATATCCAGAAGTGTCAGCCAAGGTCTGTTCACCCAGAGAAGAAGCTGCTGGGCCCTTGAACTGGTGGGAGCACTTAAATTGCTGGAGCCACAGTTTGCGTTAGGATGAGAACTGGAAATGTCTATCCTCTGCAGCCCCCTACCCTCCTCCCTACCCCCACCCTGTTCATGGCCTTACCTACAGGAACTCCATCAAGTCCTCACAGTGAAGATCTGAGCCGAAACCTGATACCCTCATGGCCCAGAGGCTTCTACTGAAGATGCCTGCTGCCCAGGGTGAAGACTCATATCGGAGGCTCATCCCAGAGCCTTGGGATTGGGGTATTCTTCTGGAGTGCCCTGTAGCCGTTTGCCTCTCCTAAGGAGGGAAGGAGAAAGGAGAAAGATGTCAAGAAGAAATACTGGTAGAAGGTCCAGGCAGACACAAGCCCACTGGAAGAGATTTCATTAGTGACTGAAGAATGTGCCTCCTGCCCACACCCTGCCCACACCAGCAGGTCCCCAGTACAACAGTCTCTGCAAGGGCACTTTCAGAAGGCCAAGGTCACCAGGGGAGGCGAAAGCAAGGGCAGGGGAGGAATATGATGCCTGTGGCACTGCAGCTCCAGCAAACAACAAACACAGCCCAGGATACAACCAGCTGAATGTAAAGCCTCTCACTGAAATGCTGTGTACCTCATTCCTGTTTCTCAGTACAACACGTCTGCCTTCTACAAAAATTGCAAGGGATGCCAAAAGGCAAGAAAAAAAGAAAACATTCTGAAGACAGAGCAGTCCTCAAACCAGACTCAGATATGACGCAGATGTTGGAATTGCCATAAGACAGACGATTTGACATAACAGTGACTAATATGCAGGGTTTCCGACTGAAGAAGCAGAGAACGTGCAAGCACAGATGGGTTATATAAGAATACAGCTGAGAACTCTAAGGAAGAATGAAAAGGAAATACTAGAAATCAATAGCACAGACATGAAGAATGCTCTCAGTGCATCAGTGAATTCGACATGGCAGAGAAAGAATATGTGAATTTGAATATAGCTAGTTAGGAGCTTCCCAAAGTGAAATGCAAAGAAAAGAAACAACAACAACAACAGAATATAGCATCCAAAAGTGGTGGGGGCAATTAAACAGGTAAAATATATTCATAATTGGGCTACCCAAAGGAGGAAAAGCTGACAAAGGAATAGAAGTGGCAGGGGTTAGGTGCCAAGAATTTTCTGAAATTAATGATGTAAAACTGAAGACCCAGCACGCTGAGAGAAAACGAGGTAGCATAAACACCTGAACCAGCAAGTGAGCAAAAGTCAAAACCCAACAACCCATTTCTAGGGACATTTTATTCAAATCACCAAAAACTAAAGACCAAGGTAAAATCTCTAAATAAGCCAGAGAGGGGTGAGGAGACAAGGATAAGGATGGTGGGTTTTGAGGTAAGGTTGCATATATTTAATATGTATATCTTCCGTTGAATATGGATATTTAAATACCTTCTCTGTGGCATGTTTTATGAAAGGTATACAGCATAAAAAAGACTGAATAGCTTCCCTGTCCCCCAGTCAAGTAGTTAATCATCCAGGTAGTAGATAATAAGAACATATAATCAGTAATACAAACCAGGCCCTGCAGTGGCACAGGGAGGTACCAAGCAAAGGTGTTTGGAGAGATGAGTGCAGGAGAAGCTAGCATGGCAGGGTGATCAGGAGTGGCTCCATGAGTAATGATGGTGAACAGCTCCTATTAGTATCCTCTCCTGTTGTCCACAGGGTATGACCCAAAGCTTTATCGTGTCATTTTCTTACCATCTCTTAAGCTTTTATTCCCCCCTCCCTCTTCTTGCCTTCTATTTTCCCCAGAAAAGAGTGACCACACAGGACTGAGGCCACCTTTGTCTCTCCTTTTTCCCTCATGCCACATTTAGATTTCACCGGGTACTTGGCATTCTCTGCAGAAATCGCCAGAGTGCTGTCTCTCCTCTCTATTTCCGTAGTTACTCTCTCACCCTGGCTTGTCTTGAATGATTCTTCTGGTGCTCCATTCACCTTTCCCCCCAATTCCACCTTCTCAGCATCCCATGGGTTCTCCACGAGGTGAATTCTTTCTCTCCTTTGCTTACAATTGCAATTCTCACATTGCCTGCAGTAAAATCCACCTCTCTAGCCTGTTTTCCAAAGACCTTCACATTCTGAAAGGATATGAAATATTTTCCAAACTTATTTGACAGAAATAACCCAGTTAAAGTCTGCAGGGTCTGTAAATGTTTTGCAGAGTAGTTTGGAGAGGGCTGGGATTGAAGGAGGAATGTGAGCCTTTGGGAGTGGGAGCAGGAGGGCAGTGCGTGAGTGAGGTCACCCCAGTAGTAAGGAGCTGTGTGTGAGGTCACCAGGTCCAGGAGCAGACGCGGAGCCAAGACTGCAGAGTGATCTCCTGTGTCTGCTCATAACCTGTGAAGACCCTGTCATGCAGAAAAACTGGAGGAGAAAACCCTTCCGCTCGTAGTCTCTGGAGAAACTAGATTTTAACCATGTTTCTGGAAACTTGTGCTGGCAGAATTCAGAGTCTTCCAGAGAGCTCGGTTTTATTTCAGTTACGGTTCTATTTCATTTTGACAGTGTGACTGTAGGATTACTTGGCAAATTTGAGAAAAATGTGTTTTCATTTCTTATGAATATTTGTACTGCTTTTTTATAGCCTCTCTGAAACAATATTTATATTTATCCAGTTGCCACCCTAAAATACATAGACTTGGTGATGTTCCTATCACAAAATCTGTGGTTCCTTGAGAATTCTTTCATTTGCAAGTCTTTTTTTTGTGACTAGAAATCCCCTGCTTGACTGAAATAGGGATAATTTGCTACTTGTTATCATGTCATTAAGGAATCCTGTGTTACTCTGAAGTTGCTTTGGAACATCAAAGCTATTAACTATGGATATTTGTATATATGATATTTTACTTATTATAATAACTCAAAAACTCATTGTTTTTAAAACTGTTCTCAGTGAGACTTCCAGGTCCTGTTGGCTACAGGGCCAATTTGCAAGTGTGACCACTCACAGTGGTTGGTAAATAAAAGTTACAGCTCTTTCCACGTGACCTTTATATTGAAGGACACATGACAAATCATATAGGGCATCCTTGGGAACAGGCTATTTCTAGGCTCCTGCCCCTGGGGGGAAGAGGCTCCTAGCATGCATGTGGGCTGGCTCCATCTGGTGCCAGGCCTGGTGGTGGCCAAGCTGGTGTGGACACAGATGTTACCTGGTGTGATAGGGAAGGTAGGAGGCAGGCATGCCCTGTTGCCCCCAGGGGATTGATTCCCAGTTTAGTTGCATATGAAACATATAAGTTCTAAAACATTTAAATGATATTTTAACATTTAAAATTTTTCATTTAAAAATGTTTGATTACTATGTAATACCTATAGATTTTTCTGGAGTACAGTGTAATATTTTATTATGCATAAGCATAGCAAAAACCAGTCAAAGCAGACATAAGCTTTTCTATTTCCTTGTCTTTTCTTTGTGTTCGGAGCCCGCCAGCCCTCTCTTCCAGTTTCTTCTCAGTTCCTGCCAGCTGTAACCACCCCTCTGTGCTGTGGGGCGGCTCGCATCTAACCCATTGTCCTGTCTCTCTCCAAGCCTCTCCACCTCCCCTTCCCAGCTGCGCTAAGTGTTCTTCCAGTGTTCTGAGTTCAGATAGAATTTGTGTTTTTAAAAACTATTTATTAATTTATTTACTTGCGAGGCAAAGATAGAAAGCTCTCATCTGCTCATTCATTTCCCAAACGACTGTAGTAGTTGGAGCTGGACTGGGCAGAAGCTAGGTTCTAGGGACTTAATCCAGGTCTCCCATGTGGGTGGCAGGAACACAAGTATTTGACCTCCAGCTTATGCATAAGCAGGAAGCTGAATTGGAAGTGCAGTTGGGACCCCGACCCAGACACTCTGATGTAGGATGTGCCTGTCTCAACCAATGTTATTCATGACGTAATGTTAATCAGCAGACCAGATGCTCACCCCAGGATGACTTCCTTTTTTTTTTTTTTTCATCCTCTTATGAGACAGGCATGCAGTATTTTGTCTTTCTGTGCCTGGGTTCTTTCTTTCTTTCTTTTTTTTTTTTTTTTTTTTGGACAGGCAGAGTGGACAGTGAGAGAGACAGAGAGAAAGGTCTTCCTTTGCCGTTGGTTCACCCTCCAATGGCCGCCACAGCTGCCATGCTGTGGCCAGCGCACCGCACTAATCCGATGGTAGCAGCCAGGTACTTATCCTGGTCTCCCATGGGGTGTGGGACCCAATCACTTGGGCCATCCTCCACTGCACTCCCTGGCCACAGCAGAGAGCTGGCCTGGAAGAGGGGCAACCAGGACAGCATCCGGCACCCCAACAGGGACTAGAACCCGTTGTGCTGGCGCCGCAAGGCAGAGGATTAGTCTAGTGGGCCGCGGCGCCAGCAACCTGGCTTATTTCTTTTACCATAGTGATCTATCTCCACTTCTAGACGTTTTGCTGCAAATGTCGAGTCCATTCTTTACTATGGCTGAATAATATTCCTATGGCGTTTTCTTTATCCATTCACTCCTCGAGCACTTAAATTTAAGATTATACTCTAAATATTGACTTTTTAGAAGGTGTAGGGTAAGGGAAAGGGGAAGAGAGCTTGTAGGAAATCCACGACACAGGCACATCATGTGCAGAGAAAGGAGTTCTTTATCTGAAGTGTCAGCTCACAAACCGAAATCCCTGTGCTTGCCCCTCCTTTGGGGATGGGCATGCTTTTCCGGAAGGCAGGGGCACGACGTCTCTTTAGGTGGAGAATGTTTTGCATCAGATGAACTTAAGAATGTTGTGACCTTGTTTTTGTGTTAAGGTGCCTACACTATTTTTAATGTCATCAAATGAAAACACCAAATTTGCTAAAGACTTGTTCCATTTGCAGTGTTTTAAAAAATGTGGTCCTTTTATCCTTTGAGCCATTGACAGGGTGTCGATTGCCTTTACTATGTGACCTCTGAACATCCCTTGAACACTGTTCCTGCTCTTCCCAGGCACATAGTGATGGGACCTCACAATGCTTTCATCGAGAGTGGAAGCTTCCTTTTGATTGGAATTTAGTCAGTGTAATGCCTCATGTTATTTGCATGATTGAGACAAGGAGAAAGCTATCCACTGCCAAAATGCAGTGCTTTTAGCATCATTCATGTTTTGAAATAAACCTATGTTGAAATAAACACTTTGATAACTCTCATTATGGGATTACTACATTCCTGATACCTGCAAAATTGTATTTTTGCTAAAAAAAAAAAAAAGTTCTTATGTGAGAGAGAAAACGTTCTCTCTCCCCTCTGGTTGTTTGATGATTGAGTCTGTGAAGTAACCCGGCAGTAGACCTATCAGCAGGAGAGAGGCCATCTTAATCATACAGGCACGGGTGGGCGCCCCGGGAAACAGACTTGCAGAATGGCCGGCTGACTGCATTTTTACAGCATCGGGAGCTTCAGCAAGAAACAGGGGCTTGGGGCTTCCGGGGGTAGGGGAAGGCGGGGGCAAGTGGGAGGAAATAAATGTAAGGGCGGATCAAATCTCAGGTAATCACGGGGTCTGGGTCCGCCCCCAGAAGGGGGACCGCAGCCCGCTGAGACTGTCCAGCCTCCTCCCCCGAGAGCAGCTTCAGAGAAGGCGTCTCCTATGCCTCCAGGGAGAGAGGGGTGAGCGGGCAGGCTCGGCCGCCCCAGCCCTCCAGGCTCCTGCACTTCCAAGTGCAGCAGGCGGGCTTTGGCTTTTGGAGCCCTAACCTTCTCTTCAGACAGGCTTTAGGAATTTACCTTTCCCACGCAGCTCTGCTGACTCGGAGCCATGTTTTCACAATGGTTCCGCCGCATAGGTAAGTGACAGGAAATTCAGCTCTGGTGCCGCCCCAGTAGCGCGCCGGGCAGCTGGGGATGCCCAATCAGGTCTCTCCACCCTCACTTTCTTCACGAGGATGCTGTTGTGTTCTTTTGTGATATTTCCACCTCTTAAGGGAATGAGATTTCAGTTAAATTCTAGGAAGACTTACATTCCCCTCTGGCGCTTGCTCGCGCGCGCTCCCTCTCTCCCCTTTCTCTCTCTCTCCCATTTCTCTCTCTCTCCAGGAGCATGCGCTCAGCGGTAATTGGATCCTAGAGGTGCTGGTGGAACCATCTCGTGCCCCAGTAACTGTGCTGAGAAAGAAACAGGCGCGAACCACCAAATACCCCCGGTGTGATTTCCCTGGAGCTAGAATGATTTGCACAGTGATGCGTAACAGAAAACACAGGCAAATGATGGGCTGTCAGCCCATACTCCTCTCAATACTGCTGTTCAGGCTTCATCTCCAGACCTGCACTTTGCTGTCTACCTCCCACCAGTGGCTCCCAGCCATTGGTTTCCCATCCTAATCCGACTTTGCATCTTAATTATTCTCTCCATTTTGGCCCTCCCTTCAACACCTAAGTGACTTGTTCACTCATCCTTTTTCTTAGGTCTTAAAGCCATTCAGTGGTAAGGTTTAGTAGCTTGACCAGGATTAAAGTTGCACTTATCTCGAGAAGAAAAACACATGGGACACCCTGTGTTTCAAGATTTAGCTGAGGACAACAATCAAAAGAAGCCTTAGGCTAGGTGAGGGGGAGTGAGGCAGTTAGGGGGTTTGAGTTGTTTTGGGTAATTTCCTGCTGGGCTGCTGTGAAGGGCTTCCTCTCTCCTGCCTTGAGAGCCACACTTGATGCACCTGCTCACCTCATCTTTGCTGCCAAGACCCAGGCCCCTGCAGCGAATGCCCTGCCCTTCTCCGCGCCCACCACTCACACAGTCCTGCCTGTCTCCTGGGCCCTATACAGCTGCAGTTTATGCAAGAAGCGGATCTCAAAAAATTGATAAGAACATTAAGAAGTTCTCAAAAACAAATTCTTGAACTACAGAAATCCTTAATGGACAAGATAGAAAATCTCTCGCGAAAATGAAATATTAAGGAGGAATCAAAAGGAAATGAAACAACTAGTAGAACATGAAACTGTGATAGTGAAGAGAAATCATAATGAAATGAAGATTTCAATAGATCAAATGACAAACACATTAGAGAGCCTTAAAAACAGAATGGGTGAAGCAGAAGAGAGAATATCGGACTTAGAAGACAGAACAGGAAAATATACAGTCAAACCAAAGAAAAGAAGAGGAAATTAGAAATCTAAAAAATAATTGTTGGGAATCTACTATTAAATACTATTAAATCTAATATTAAATACTATTAAAAATATTAATATTAAATCTAATATTAAATACTATTAAAAACCCCAACATTCGGGTTCTAGGAGTTCCTGAAGGCATGGAGAGGGAGAAAGGATTAGAAGGCCTTTTTAGTGAGATACTAGCAGAAAATTTCCCAGGTTTGGAGGACAGAGACATCCTAGTACAGGAAGCTCATAGAACCCCTAATAAACATGACCAAAAGAGATCCTCACCACGACACGTTGTAATTAAACTCATGACAGTGAAACATAAAGAAAAGATCCTAAAATGTGCAAGAGAGAAACGTCAGATTACTCTCAGAGGATCTCCAATTAGACTCACAGCAGACTTCTCATCAGAAACCCTACAAGCTAGGAGGGAATGGCGAGATATAGCCCAGGTACTAAGAGAGAAAAACTGCCAGCCCAGAATATTATATCCTGCGAAGCTCTCATTTGTGAATGAAGGTGAAATAAAGACCTTTCACAACAAACAGAAATTGAAAGAATTTGTCACCACTCGTCCAGCCCTGCAAAAGATGCATAAAGTTGTGTTACACACAGAAACACAGAAACACGGTCATCAGTATGAAAGAAGGTAAAGGAAGTAAACCTCACAGCAAAAGATCACAGGAAGTTCAAAACATATATTAGAAAATATCTTTGGGAAATGGCAGGACAAAGTTACTACTTATCAATAGTCACATTGAACGTTAATGGCCTGAACTGTCCAGTTAAAAGATACAGATTGGCTGATTGGGTTAAGGAACAAAACCCATCTATTTGCTGCTTACAAGAAACACATCTTTCCAACAAAGATCCATACAGACTGAAAGTGAAAGGCTGGAAAAAGATATACCATGCCAAAAGAAATGAAAAAAGAGCAGGCGTAGCCATCTTAATATAGGACAACATAAACTTTAACACAAAAACTGTTAGGAGGAGAGACAAAGAGGGGCACTATATAATGATTAAGGGATCAATTCAACAGGAAGATATAACGATTATCAATGTATATGCACCTAATTACAGGGCACTGGTTTATTTAAAAGATTTGTTAAAGGACTTAAAGGGAGACTTAGACCCCAATACAATAGTACTATAATACTTCAATACTCCACTTTCAGAAATAGATCAACAGGACAGAAGATCAACAAGGAGACAGTAGATTTAAACGACACTGTAGCCCAAATGGATCTAACAGATATCTACAGAACTTTTCATCCTACACATAAAGCATTTACATTCTTCTCAGCAGTACATGGAACCTTCTCTAGGATTGACCACATACGAGGCCATAAAGCAAGTCTTAGCAAATTCAAAAAAATTAGAATCATACGATGCAGCTTATAAGACCATAAAGGAATGAAGTTGGAAATTATCAACTCAGGAATCCCTAGAGCATATGCAAACACATGGAGATTGAACAACATGCTCCTGAATGAACAATGGGTCATAGAAGAAATTAAAAGAGAAATCAAAAACGTTCTGGAAGTAAATGAGGATAACAGCACAACATACCAAAACTTATGGGATACAGCAAAAGCAGTGTTAAGAGGAAAGTTTATATCAATAGGTACCTACATCAAGAAGTTCGAAAGGCGCCAAATAGATGAGCTTTCAGTTCACCTCAAGGATCTAGAAAACCTACAGCAAACCAGACCCAAATCTCACAGAAGAGAAATAATTAAAATCAGAGAAGAAATCAACAGGATTGAATCCAAAAAAACATTACAAAAAATCAGCCAAACGAGGAGCTGGTTTTTTGAAAAAATAAACAAAATTGACACCCCATTGGCCCAACTAACTAAAAAAAGAAGAGAAAAGACCCAAATCAATAAAATCAGAGATGAAAAAGGAAACGTAACAACAGACACCACAGAAATAAAAAGAATCATCAGAAATTACTACAAGGACCTGTATGCCAGCAAACAGGGAAACCTACCAGAAATGGATAGATTCCTGGACACATGAAACCTACCTAAAATGAACCAGGAAGACATAGAAATCTAAAAGACCCATAACTGAGACAGAAATTGAAACAATATTAAAGGCCCTCCCAACAAAGAAAAGCCCAGGACCAGATGGATTCCCTGCTGAATTCTACCAGACATTTAAAGAAGAGATAACTCCAATTCTTCTCAAACTATTCAGAACAATCGAAAAAGAGGGAATCCTCCCAAATTCTTTCTATGAAGCCAGCATCACCTTAATTCCTAAACCGGAAAAAGATGCAGCATTGAAAGAGAATTACAGACCAATCTCCCTGATGAACATAGATGCAAAAATCCTCAATAAAATTCTGGCCAATAGAATGCAACAACACATCAGAAAGATCATCCATCCAGACCAAGTGGGATTTATCCCTGGTATGCAGGGATGGTTCAGTGTTCACAAAACAATCAACGTGATACACCACATTAACAGACTGCAGACGAAAAACCACATGATTATCTCAATAGACGCAGAGAAAGCATTTGATATAATACAACACCCTTTCATGATGAAAACTCTAAGCAAACTGGGTATGGAAGGAACATTCCTCAATACAATCAAAGCAATCTATGAAAAACCCACAGCCAACATCCTATTGAATGGGGAAAAGTTGGAAGCATTTCCACTGAGATCTGGTACCAGACAGGGATGCCCACTCTCACCACTGCTATTCAATATAGTTCTGGAAGTTTTAGTCAGAGCTATTAGGCAAGAAAAAGAAATTAAAGGGATCCAAATTGGGAAGGAAGAACTCAAACTATCCCTCTTTGCAGATGATATGATTCTTTATTTAGGGGACCCAAAGAACTCATAGAAGAGTTTGGCAAAGTAGCAGGATATAAAATCAATGCACAAAAATCAACAGCCTTTGTATACACAAGTAATGCCACGACTGAGGAAGAACTTCTAAGATCAATCCCATTCACAATAGCTACAAAAACAATCAAATACCTTGGAATAAACTTAACCAAGGACGTTAAAGATCTCTATGATGAGAATTACAAAACCTTAAAGAAAGAAATAGAAGAGGATACCAAGAAATGGAAAAATCTTCCATGCTCATGGATTGGAAGAATCAATATCATCAAAATGTCCATTCTCCCAAAAGCCATTTATACATTCAATGCAATACCAATCAAGATACTGAAGATCATCTTCTCAGATCTGGAAAAAAATGATCCTGAAATTCATATGGAGACACAGGAGACCTCGAATAGCTAAAGCAATCTCGTACAGCAAAAACAAAGCTGGAGGCATCACAATACCAGATTTCAGGGCATACTACAGGGCAGTTGTAATCAAAACAGCATGGTACTTGTACAGAAACAGATGGATAGACCAGTGGAACAGAATTGAAACACCAGAAATCAATCCAAACATCTACAGCCAACTTATATTTGATCAAGTATCCAAAACCAACCCTTGAAGTAAGGACAGTCTATTCAATAAATGGTGCTGGGAAAACTGGATTTCCATGTGCAGAAGCATGAAGCAAGACCCCTACCTTTCACCTTACACAAAAATCCACTCAACATGGATTAAAGACTTAAGTCTATGACCCAACACCATCAGATTATTAGAGAGCATTGGAGAAACTCTGCAAGATATAGGTACTGACAAAGACTTCTTGGAAAAGATGCCAGAAGCACAAGCAGTCAAAGCCAAAATTAACGTTTGGGATTGCATTAAATTTAGAAGTTTCTTTACTTCAAAAGATACAGTCAGGAAAGTGAAGAGGCAACCAACAGAATGGGAAAAAATATTTGCAAACTATGCAACAGATAAAGGGTTGATAACCAGAATCTACAAAGATATCAAGAAACTCCACAACAGCAAACCAAACAACCCACTTAAGAGACAGGCCAAGGACCTCAATAGACATTTTTCAAAAGAGGAAATCCAAATGGCCAACAGGCACATGAAAAAATGTTCAAGATCACTAGCAATTAGGGAAATGCAAATCAAAACCACAATGAGGTTTCACCTCACCCTCGTTAGAATGGCTCACATTCAGAAATCTACCAACAATAGATGCTGGAGAGGATGTGGGGAAAAAGGGACGCTAACCCACTGTTGGTGGGAATGCAAACTGGTCAAGCCACTATGGAAGTCAGTCTGGAGATTCCTCAGAAACCTGAATATAATCCTACCACACAACCCAGCCATACCACTCCTTGGTATTTACCCAAGGGAAATTAAATTGGCAAACAAAAAAGCTGTCTGCACCTTAATGTTAATTGCAGCTCAATTCACAATAGCTAAGACCTGGAACCAACCTAAATGCCCATCAACAGTAGACTGGATAAATTATGGGACATGTACTCTATAAAATACTATACAGCAGTCAAAAACAATGAAACCCGGTCATTTGCAACAAGATGGAGGAATCTGGAAAACATTATGCTGAGTGAATTAAGCCATTCCCAAAGGGACAAATATCATATGTTCTCCCTGATCGGCGACAACTAACTGAGCACCAAAGGGGAAACCTGTTGAAGCGAAATGGACACTATGAGAAACAGTGACTTGATCAGCTCTTGTCCTGACTGTTGATATACAATGTAATACTTTATCCGTTTTAGTATTTTTTTGTTCTAGTACTATTGGAACTGCATTCGGGTCTCCCACGTGGGTTACAGGGGCCCATGTACCTGGGCAATTCTCCACTGTTGGTTGAACTCTGTAATTAACACACAATTATTCTTAGGTGTTTAAATTTTAACTGAAAAGTGATCCCTGTTTGGAATCTGGAAAACATTATGCTGAGTGAAATAAGCCAGTCCCAAAGGGACAGATATCATATGTTCTCCCTGATCGGTGACAACTAACCAAGCATCAAAAAGGAAACCTGTTAAAGTGAAATGAACACTATGAGAAATGGTGACTTGATCAGCCCTTTCCCTGACTGTTGATGAACAACTGAAAACGTTATCCCTCTTAGTATTTTTGTTTGTTTGTTCTATTCAATACTTTTGGTTGAATTTTGTAAGCAATACACAGTTATTCTTATGTGTTGAAACTTAACTGAAAAGTGATTGCTGTTAAATATAAGAGTGGGAATAAGAGAGGGAAGAGATGTACGATTTGGGACATGCCAAGCTGACTTGCCCCAAATGGTAGAGTTAGAAACATACCAGGGGATTCCAAATCATACCCATCAAGGTGGCATGTTCCAATGACATCTCTCTAGTCCAGGTGATCAATTTCTGTTCACAGTTGATCATAATGATAGGACTAAGAACCAAAGGGATCACATAAACAAGACTAGTGTCTGCAAATACTAACCAATAGAATAAAAAAGGGAGGGAACGATCCAACATGGGAAGTGAGATACACAGCAGACTCATAGAAAGGCGGATGTCCTAAACAGCACTCTGGCCTCAGAATCAGCCCTTAAGGCATTCAGATCTGGCTGAAGAGCCCATGAGAGTATTACAGGCATGGAAAGCCAAGACACTCTGGCAAAAACAAAAACAAAAACAAAACAAAAAAAACCCTGAATGAAAGATCTCCGCGAGTGAGATCCCAGTGGAAAGAACAGGTTATCAAAGAAGGAGGTACCTTTCTCTGAAGGGAGGAGAGAACTTCCACTTTGACTACGACCTTGCCTAAATACGATCAGAGTCAGTGAGCTCAAAAGGCTTCCATAGCCTTGGCAACTCATGACAAGAGCCTAGAGTGATTACTGATGCCATAAACAAGAGTGTCAATTTGTTAAGTCAACAACAGGAGTCACTGAGCACTTACTCCTCAGGTAGGATTTCTGTCCTTAATGTGCTGTACATTGTGATTTAATGCTATAACTAATACTCAAACAGTACTTTTCACTTTGTGTTTCTATGTGGGTGCAAACTGTTGAAACCTTTACTTAATATATGCTAAACTGATCTTCTGTATATAAAGAGAATTGAAAATGAATCTTGATGTGAATGGAAGGGGAGAGGGAGCGGGAAAGGGGAGGGATGTGGGTGGGAGGGAAGTTATGGGGGGGGAGCCATTGTAATCCATAAGCTGTACTTTGGAAATTTATATTCATTAAATAAAAGTTAAAAAAAAGATGAGCATTTTGCTTCTGCCCTATCATTTACAAGATCAGGAACATTCTCTCCACTCTTCTGTTTTTAGCTTGAAAGTTTCTGATGAGTCCAAAGAGGAAAACAAATGTGAAACTGACTTGTGAAGCAAAGGACTATACACTAAATAGGTTGCCGTGGTTAGGGATCCTTTCTGTTGCCTGATTTTGACACAGTTCTGTCCAATTTTTGTTAGTGGTGTAGATTTGGTTTTAAATGATATAGCATATTTGAGTGGATTTGGAGAAAAGTCCCCCTTCCCCAAATGATGCGAAGAATAGAAATAAATTTCAAGAGTAAAGTTGCAAGGGCTCGGGGTTTTATTTTTTCCTTAATGTAAGCAAGTTGGTGAACCCCTTCTAACACCCAATCACCTGGGGTCCTGGGCTTACACTGGAGCAACAGAGAATACGTAGTCAGGGTTTCTGAACTACAGGGGTTGTCAACGCTCATACAGGCTGCTCAGGAGGTGGCCCAGTTGTATGGGGCATTATTTCTGTTGAATGTTTCCAAGGCTTGCCTTCTTCTAAAAGCAAGTGGCCTGATGACCTTTTGCTGTTTTAAGACATTTGGTCAATGGAACATCATATGTAGTCCTTCCCTTTCTGTTGTATTCTAACAAGTTTATTATTTTATTTTTTTTTAAAGATGTGTTTGTTTATTTATTTGAAAGGCATTGGGGGTAGGATGGGAAAAAAGTCTTCCATCTGCTGATTCACACCCCAAGTGGCCACAACAGCCAGGACCAGGCCATGTTGAAGCCAGGAGCTTGGAACTGCATTCGGGTCTCCCACGTGGGTAACAGGGGCCCATGTACTTGGGCAATTCTCCACACCTCCTGGGTGATTTTGTGCAGGGGAGCTCAATTGGAAGCAGCGTAGCCAGGACTCAAACTGGCACACTGATATGGGACGCCAGTGATGTAAGTGGCAGCT
Organism: Oryctolagus cuniculus; assembly: GCF_964237555.1. Lineage (NCBI taxonomy): Eukaryota > Metazoa > Chordata > Mammalia > Lagomorpha > Leporidae > Oryctolagus > Oryctolagus cuniculus. The sequence continues at coordinate 41,046,305 of NC_091447.1, read as the reverse complement.
TAACCCACTGTGCCATAACATCATCCCTAAGATTTCTCCTCTTCCTCCTCCTCCTCTTTCCTCTTCTTTTTTTTTTTTTTTAAGAGACAATGTAGAAGACTGCATGGGTAATAGTTGGGTTGAATCCAGAAGATTCTCTCTCTCACTCATGGATTTCAGATTAGAGGATGTCAGTTGCTATTTATTTGCTACTAACTTCTGGCTCCCTTCTTTTTTGTACCAGTTTTCCATCGCTTGTTTCCAAACAAACCACCGTCTTTAACGAAGTTAGACCAGCAGTCATAGCTCACAGATCTTCAAGTGCAAAGCATTCCAATGTCCTTGACTCTGCATTCCGAACTTATTCCCTAATGTTTATAACCGCCTCAGTTGATAAAAGTCTTCTTTCCTTGTTCCCTCTCAGAGAAACAGTGATCTGCAGCCACCTGTGACCGCTGAGCCAGATGTATTATGATATCTGTAGTGGAAAGCTTTTTGTGTGTCTTGGTCGTGGCACTGGCCCTTTTCCCAGATTTGTTGATTTCAACAATGGAGTGATTCAGGGGAGTGGAGAGGGAGGAGTCGGAGCCCTCCAGGTGCCGGGTAACACACACCACTGTTGGCAGCAGCTGAGTGATAGCACATGGACCTCCACTAGTGCCAAGATGAAAGCCAACTGGCCTTTTCTTTGCATTACCTCTGATGGCTTTTTACTTCTGTATTTTACATGGATAAATTCCATCAGTGGGAGTTGTCGAGTGAGTTTTCGGGAACGTTTTAGAGCACATTGTTAATCTGCGGTGCCCTAAGTGAGTGATAGTCACAGGTCCCGTTTGAGTCCTCTACTCTCCGTTTTCAACTCACTGTAAACCTTCCCTTTTAAAAAACTCATTTCTTGAGCTGTGATGGCCTCAGTCCTCCAGAATCTTTTTGTGCCTGTTCTGAATGAGCTCATTGTTTATTCCCAGGGAAGAATGTTTCAGATACTGCTTTGTTGTAAGTACAGTTGAGTGCCCTGGCGGGCATGCTTGTTGAGCCCAAAAAGTCTCTTCTGAGTACACTTTCTCCCAGGCACCACCTTTGCAGAAACTGAAGAAGGGGGCAGTGGACAGTTTTCTCTACCTTGCCAGGCTATGTTAATGGCCCTTCACTTTCCACTTGGACCTGGAGAGACTTGCTAGCTTTGGAACTGCTTTGTCCTTCACAGTGTGGCAGGAGGCACAGGTTTGCAGGGGACCCTTTGCTGGGGCTTCTTATTCCATTAGGCCTTTGAAAATGGATGTAAGCCCGGTGAAAAGGGTTTGAAGGTCTTTAAACAAATGGTGCTGTAGGCCAAACACATAGATCAATATGGTTAATAAATATTACCTGTCTATTAATAAATATATTGTTTTTCCTTAAGCAGAGTATAATTTTATTTGTATGATTAAACTAGAATAAGACTTTTGTTATATTTTCCCAGGTTGAGTATTTATTTTAAAAAGGAACGGATGTTAGTTCCTCATCTAGTTTCCCTTGAAACAGAATGTACAATAACTGGCATGGTGGTCCACACAGTGGCATAAAACCGGCTGGTGATGCAACTAGAGATGAGAAGTTCTCATGGAAGAAGGTGGTTAGCATTCAGGCGCATTTTCCTCCTTAAATCTAGCTTACAGTTTCTTCTAGTATATGCTGTTAATTTATTTAGCATTTTTAAGTTACTCATTCAATAAGAAAATTATGTAAATGGAAGAGTTTTAAGATGATTAAGATTGTACTTTCCCAAAAGAACTAATTTTAGAAATTTGAAATTGAAAGATAAGCAAATACTGTGTGAAAAGTGCAGTAGTAAAAATGTTACAGCAGGATTTTGGACGAGAGCTTAGCTGGCTTGAGAAGTTAGGGGAAGGTTTTCTGAAGAGATGAAAATATACACTGGGGTATTTGTTTCCCCACCATGGAAACCAGCTTGAATTTTTTGTTTTTATTAATGTAAATATATCAATTATTTGAAGTATAGCCAAAATGGTACACATACTAAGAAGTAAAAAAAAAAAAAAAATGATTCAGGCAATTCAAAATCATGCCCTGAAATGTTTTTGAACAGTGGCAAAATAAAATAAAATAAAATAAAAGGAACACAAAGGTGAAACACGGCCCATTTAGGCTTGTGAGGTTTGCTTGGGTATATCTTGCCAGACCCACCCATGCTGGAAAGAGGCCTACACCGGAGAATGTACAAGGCCACATGCGGAATGAACCTTATGAACAGTCAGTTTAGTTTATTTATTATTATTTATTATTCAGTTTATTTCAGGAATTAAGATGAGATGGAATTTTTCTAATTTATTTATTTTGAGGAACAAAGATCAATACTCGTCCCTGGGGGATAAATCACTCATTTGGGAAAAAAGAGGTGTGTGTGTTTGTTTGTCTAACTTTTGGAGCAGTTTTAGGATCCTAGCAAAGTTGAGCAGATAGTAGGGTTTCCATTTATTTCCCAACACCAACCCTCTCCTCCCCAATTCCTCCACTGCCAGCCTCATCTGAGTGATTCTTTTTTATTTGAAGATATATTTATTTATTTGAGGCCGGCGCCGCAGCTCAATAGGCTAACCCTTTGCCTGCGGCGCCGGCACACCAGGTTCTAGTCCCAGTTGGGGCACCGGATTCTGTCCCGGTTGCCCCTCTTCCAGGCCAGCTCTCTGCTGTGGCCCGGGAGTGCAGTGGAGGATGGCCCAGGTTCTTGGGCCCTGCACCTGCATGAGAGACCAGGAGAAGCACCTGGCTACTGCCTTCGGTTCAGTGCGGTGCGCCGGCCGCAGCACGCCGGCCGCAGCGGCCATTGGAGGGTGAACCAATGGCAAAGGAAGACCTTTCTCTCTCTCTCTCTCTCATTGTCCACTCTGCCTGTCCAAAAAAAAAAAAAAAGATATATTTATTTATTTGAAAGTTAGAGAGAAAGAGAGAGAATGAATCTTTCATCCCTGGTTGATTCCCTAGGTAGCCGTAACAGCTGGAGTAGACCAGGCTGGAGCCAGGAGCCACGATCTTCATCTGGGTCTCCGATGTGTGTGCAGGGCCTGAGTACTTGGGCCATCTTCCACTGCTTTTCTCAGGCCATTAGCAGGTGGCTGGATCACAAATAGAGCAGCCAGAACTTGAATGGGTGCCCATTTGGGATGTGGGACTCGCAGGCCTCGGCTTTACCTGCAAAGCAACAACTCTGGCCCCTGAGTGGCACATTTTATAAATCAGTGAAATGACATTGGCGGCGTTGTCACCCACAGCTTACATTGGGGCTCACTCTTGGTGGTGTACATTTCGTGGTATTGGGGAATGTGTAATGTGTCCACAGTGATGGTGACAGGCAGAGCAGTTGCACTGTCCCAATCAGTCCCCTGTGCATTGATTATTCCTCCCTTCTCACCTAGCTTCGACCTAGTCCAGCCCTGGCCATTGTAGTCATCTGGGGGAGTGAACTAGCTGATGGAAGGGGTGTGTGTGTGTGTGTGTGTGTCCCCTCTCTCTTTGTAATTCTTTCAAATAAATAAATAAATCTTAAAAAAAATGTGGAGGTCCATTGTTCCAATACCATTTATTGAAAAGGCCATCTTTATTGTTTTGCTTTTGCTCCTTTGTCAAAGATCTGTTGAACATATTTATGTGGGTCTGTTTCTGGGCTCTCCATTCTGTTTCACTGATCCATTGGTCTGGTTTTACACCAATACCCCAGTGTCTCAATTTCTGTAGCTTTATAGTAAGTCTTGACCTTGGGTAGTGTCGGTGGAACTAGAGCTTCAACATTGTGTTTGCCTCTCTTTATAAACCTTAGAATTGGTTTGTTGATACAGGTAGTATTAGTCAGTTTTTGTTGCTTTAGCATGAGAAGGGTTTGGAGGTTCACAGTTCTAGATTGAGTGGCCCCGTTAGTCTCTGGTGGAGGCTAGCAGGGGTGGGTTGTACATAAAGGAATGATCACATGGTGAGCCAGGAAGCTGAGGGACTCTTCCTTGACCTTCTATGTAATCTCTCCTTATAATGGCATAAGGATTTGATCATGACGCTGCACCCCAGCAGCTGATTCAATTCAGTCACTTCCCAAAGTCCTACCTTCAGATGCCATAATCAGATCATCCATCCTGAACCTATCAAACCCTTAAAGTAAGACTTCAAGGATTAAGTACCTGCATGAGTTTGGAGAGCAAACTAGTATTCAATTTATAACATATACAGAAAAACTTACTGGGATTTTGCTTGTGTTACATCTATAGATCAAGATGGGAAGAAATGACATCCTTATTCATCAGAGTTTAGGAAATGTATTCAAGTTCTTTAATTAGAATTTGAAAACCCAATTCAGACAGAGGGCAGCAGATATAAATCTACTGAAGTCTGAAAAACTTTTCTATTTGGGGGAATTCCACTGTTTGGTACAACTGGAAATTAACATTAAAATATAAAAAATGAACCTGGAGAAATAATCAAAAACCACATTACAAAAGACTGTTTATATCAAATAAAAATTTTTTTGACTATGGGTATTCACTGAACACAGATACATTCTGTGTTGATTGTCTCTCCCCACTGTAAAGGAATAGCCCATCAGTAACAGCCTTAATGTCAGAGAGATGAGAACTGGCATGAAATGTGGGAAGATTTATTTTTGCCAAACTTATAGAGAATTGATTGAAAAAAAAAGCAAGAATGAGAAAGTGGGCAATTTAGGAGCCTAATTATTTAGAAGGTTGAATGGATCCAGTGGTTTAAAAAAGGAGCTAAGAATCATGCCCAGGTCTCTGGCAGGAGGGAGCCTGTGGATGATGTGACCATCCTGCAAAATAAATACAAGCCAAGCAAGCAAGGTATGGGGGCAGTAGTGAGTTTCATAGCAGATGTGTTGTTTCAGGTGCCTCTTTATTTTTATTATTATTATTTTAGTTTTTAACAGGTTCATTGCAATTAATACATGAAGTTCTGACAATATAATGATAGTCCCTTTCTCCCTCCACCCCTCTCTCATTCTTCTCTTCACTTTTGAGATAACACCTTTAATTTACATTGCAGTCTAGAGCTTAATGCTCTGATAAATAAAGAGTTTAACAAGTAAAAAGCAAAAAGACTCTAGTTTAGCAGAACTATAGGCAAGGGCTATAAACAGTAATCAAATGGAAAAATGCATATTTCATCCATATACAATAAATTGCAAAATAATCACAGATCATTAAAATTATAGTAGTATAACATTTTCAACCATTGGTTTGACTGAAGTATAAAGCAAAGTTTGATAAAACTATATTTGTAGCAATATTGATACACCCAGGCACTTCTTCTGTTTTTCTTTCCTTTTTTAAAAAATTTTAATTCCCACTTATAAGGGAGAACATGTGGTATTTGTCTTTCTGTGTGCGGTTTATTTCACGCAACATGGTGGCCTCCAGGTGCATCCATTTTGCGGCAAATGGTAGACTTTCATTCTTTACAGTGGCTGCTTAATATTCCATTGTGTATGTAGACCACACTTTGTTCATCCATTCATCTGATGATGGCCACCTTGGTCGATTCCATATTTTGACTATTGTGAACAGTGCTGCTTTAAACATGGTGGTGCAGGTATATCTTTGATACAACGTGTTCCTGTCTTTTGGATGTATACCCAGAAGTGGGATTGCTGGATCACATGGCAAGTTTATTTCTAGTTTTTAAAGAATTCTGCATACTGTTTTCCACAGCGGCAGCACTAATTTGCATTCCTACCAGCAGTGTATAAGTGTTCCCCTTCTATCACATCCTCCCCAGAATTCGTTACTCTCTGTCTTTTGGATAGTAGCATTCTGACAGTGGTGAGGTGATATCTCATTGTGATTTTGATTTGCATTTTCCTGACAGCTGGGGATGTTGAGCATTTTTTCATATATTTTTTGGCCATTTATATTTCTTTGAGAACTTGTCTATTCAGGTCTGTCTATTTCTTAATTGGATTGGTTGGGGTTTTGTTGTTGTTGTTGAGTGTTTTTAAGTTGTTATATTCTGGATATTAATCCTTTGTCAGATAGGTAGCTTGCAAATTTTTTCCCCATTCTGTTGGATGTCTGTTCACTCTGTTCATCATTTTCTTTGTGTATAGTTCTGGATTTGATATAACCTCATTTGTTTAGTCATGTTTTTGTTGCCTGTGCTTTTGAGTTTTTATGCAAGAAATCACCTACACTGTTGTCTTGGAGTGTTTCCCCTACATTTTCTTCCAGCAACTTCATAGACTCAAGCATTAAATTTAGGTCTTTGATCCATCTTGAATTGATCTTTGAATACGGTGTGAGGTATGGATCTAATTTCATTCTTTTACATATATACAACCAGTTTTAACCAGTTTTGTCTTGTTATCTTTGCTCCAATATACAGCCTGAGCACTTTTGTCAAAAATCGCTTGGCTGTATGTATGTGGATTAATTTCTGGGCTCCCTATTCCATTGGTCTATGAGTTGGTTTTCATGCCAGGGCCGTGCTGTTTTAGTTACTAGAGCTCTGTAGAATGCTTTGAGGTCTGGTGTCATGATGGCTGCAGATTGCTTTTTTTTTTCAAACTAAGGATCACTTTGGTAATTCTGGGTCTTTTGTGATTCTATATGAATTTTAAGATTGCATTTTCCAAATATGTGAAGAATGTCATTGGTATTTTGATAGAGATTGCACTGAATCTGTAGGTTGCTTTAGGTGGTATAAACTTTTTAATGATATAGATTCTTCTGATCCATGAGCAAGGAAGATAATTCTACATTTTTGTGTCCTTGATGATTTCTTTCATCAATGCTTGATAATTTTCATTGTAGAGATCTTTCACGTCTTTGTTTAGTTTATTCTAAATATTTGTGTTTTTTGCAACTATTTTGAGTGGGAATTCTTTCTTGATTTGTTTCTCAGTGAGTTCATCATTAACATAAAAAAAAGCTACTGGTTTTTGGATGTTTATTTTATAACCTGTGATTTTATTGACTTGACTTATCAGTTCCAAACCATAAAATGTTTAGGTTTTCCTATGTACAACATCATGTGATCTGCAAACATGGATATTTTGACTTTTTTTTGAATTTTGATGCCTTTATTTCTTTCTCCTTCCTAATTGCTCTTGCTAATACTTCCAATACTATATTGAATAAGAGTGGTGAAAGTGCACATTCTTGTGTTGTTCCACATTAGGCACCTCTTTAATAACCGTGGTATTTTGCCTTGGACCTACCCTTGATTTGGAAAGCTGAAGCAGAGTGATACTGGCCAAAACAGTCATGGGGATGTTCAGCCTTCATGTAGGGTGTCAGATGTTTTGCTAAGTACCACTTAGACATTATTTCCTCCTCACAAAAGTTTTGGTTGGGGGGAGTGGTGTCACTGGCAATCCTGTTTCATAGTTGAGAAAATGGAGATTTAGAGAGATTAAATTATTTCCCCTGGGGCTTAAAGCTAATATGTGAAGTTGACACTGAAGTCCAGGTCTTTTGTCTTCAAAGTTTAAGCAGTGTGTTGAACTACTCCAAATACAAGAATAATAAATACTTAGGCTTGTCCCATCACCTTTCACTAATTCCATTATAACCCAGCTTCTGGCTTCTGATCTGGGATCCTTATTAAACAAAACTGAAACTTTTTTGCACCTGCTTTTGTTCCTTGTGATCCCTGTCCCATCTGAATGCCATCCTGTTTCCTGGTTGATTGTCATGACTCTCAGAGCTCTACATTTCCTGTCTTTAATAGCCTTATTAATACTTCACTATTTACTATTTACTTTACTATTAATAGCCTTTCTTAATCCTTGATTTTACTGCAGAGAATAATGTATAACACAAATATCAGCAATTTATACCCTTCATTACATATCAATTAGTAGCTTATCTGTACAAATAACCACAAAAGGATATGCTATCTGAAGTAATGGTACAAAGGGAACTAAGGGATGAATAAAAGTGAATGGTCTACTTTACATTGTCTCTGCTTCTTCAGAAAACCTCTGAGTTAGAAGATAAACCAGGGATTTTCAACCTTTCTGTGGATGGTGGATAATTTTAAAGATTATGTAAATTCCAGCACTGATTGAATTAATAATATATGACTGATGTGTGTATTGTTGTTTTTCAAACATGTGTAGAAGCAGTCAATTTCAATAAAATGCAAATGAATTTATAATGTTATCAAATGCACAGTAACTTTTTGGCCGTTATACCACCTCTGAGTGAACTAATGCTAAAAGTGCACCCACCACCATGTATTGGGTCCACAGAAGTTGGTGATTTTGAAATTGAATGTCCAGACTCTTGTGGTGGGATCCCGGGTTTTAGAAAGCACCTGGAGCCACAGACAGGGCTGTTAGTTACAGTTTGGATGAGAAGTCTGTTAGGCTTCCTCTCTGATGATCAGATTTTTAAAAATAGATTACTTATTTATTTTAAAGGCAGAGAGAAAGAGAGAAAAGAAAAGAGAGAGAAGTTGGGGCTAGTACTGTGGCACAGTGGGTTAAAGCCCTGGCATCCCATATGGGCGCCAGTTGGTGTCCCAGCTGCTCCTCTTTCAATCCATCCCTCTGTTATGACAGTAGAAGATGGCCCAAGTCCTTGGGTTCCTGCACTCACGTGGGAGACCCGGAAGAAGCTCCTGGCTCCTGGCTTCGGATTGACGCAGCTCCGGCTGTTGCAGCCATCTGGGGAGTGAACCAGAGGATGGAAGACCTCTCAGTCTGTCTTTACCTCTCTCTGTAACTCTGTCTTTCAAATAAATAAAAATAAATCTTAAAACAAAAGAAATAAAAGAGAGAGCAGTCTTCTGTCTGTTGGTTCACTCCTCGAATGGCTGCAACAGCTGGGGCTGGGCCAGGCTGAGGCCAGGTGCTAGAAATTCCTGCATGGGTGGCAGGAATTCAAGTACCTGAGCTACTACTAACTGCTGCTTCACTGGAGGACCACCAGGGAACTGAACTGGGAGCAGAGCAGCCAGGACTCAAATGGACACTCTGATTAAGGAGGAAGGCACCCTGGATTAACTTGCTGCACCACAATGCCTGCTGTGATCAGATTTTTAATTGAGTTTATTTTCAACCTTGAACAAGACTTTAATTTGAATCAGGGCTTTGATTTGGACTGTTCTTTTGCACTTCCATTAAGCTCCTCCTAGAAAACTTCTTGAAGAGTTTATCCGCCCCGCTCTCGAGTCCTGGTCAGAATATTACCTATCCTGTAGGCCCTGAGCATTGAGTTCCCTTTCAGAATCATACTTCCGGCACGACCGCTTTCTGTTTTCATCCAGCAATATTTATTTCGCTGTCTCAGAATAGTTGCAGTATGATACCAGCCTGTGTCCTCTTATGGACCCCAATTACATTCCTTTCAAGAAGTCAGATCTCAGGCAAGTGTTTAGCCGAGCAGGTAGGATGCCGACATCAGAGTACCTGGGTTTGATCCCTGGCCCCTGCTCCTGACTCCAGCTTCCCAAGAATGCAGACCCTGGGAGGCAGTGATTATGGCTCAAGCAGCTGGATTCCTGCCAACCACAGGGGATCCCTGGCTCCTGCTTTCACCCCTCCCCTTTACCACTTCCTTTTCACTCTCTGTCTCTGCCACGTTGGGCTTTTGGGAAGGTAATCAGTAGACAGAAGTCTCCCTCAGTCTCTAACTCTTTCTCTCTCTGTATCCCTCCTTCCTTCCCTCTCAAATTAATAAATATTTTGAAAAATCAAATCTCTTTTGAGTGATTAAAAATTAAGCATTTGTGACTGACTCATAGCAGAAACACTTCATGAAAATGTGATACCACTTTTACCACTCTTTTCTTCAGAATCTATGCTGTTCTGAAAAAATATTTTTTCAAGATTTATTCATTTATTTGAAAGTTTGAGTTACAGAGAGAGGGAAAGACAGATCTTCCATCCATTGGTTCACTCCTCAGATGGCCGCATCAGCTAGGGCTGGGCCAGGGCAAAGCCAGGAGCCAGGAGCTTCTTACAGGTCTCTCACATGGGCAGCAGGAGCCCAAGACCTTGGGCCATCTTCTGCTGCCTTTCCCAGGCCATTAGCAGGGAGCTGGATCAGAAGTGCAGTAGCCAGGACGCGAACCAGCTCCTTTATGGGATGCTGGCATTGCAGGTGTTGGCCTCAGCCGCTATGCCACAACACCAGCCCCAATGTTTCTGAAAATTCTGCATTGAGGTGTTTTCTATGAGTACCAGAATTCATAGAGCCTAATAATTGGTTTAAGGTTTCTTCATTGTTTGATGTGCCCGAGGTAGCACCTTGAGAATTAGTAATACACAGAAGATATTTCTTTGGAAAGTATTTGTCAGAGAATGGTACTTGGTACTTGGTGATGATGGGCAGAAGGTCTTATTTTCATTTAGAAAGGGCTCTGGTTGTTGTAGTGCTTCTTGCACAAAATGCAGCGAGCTTAAATGTCTTGCCTTGCTTGGGACAATGGAAGATGGGGAATGATTTTTAATTATTTGATAAACAGCTAGATATCCTTCCTGTAAAATCTAGGAATTCCAGTATCTTGCTAAGCATCGCAGGTCACCGAGGATCATGCCAGGGAGTTTAGGTTTCAATGATTATTTCTTTTGTGCATGTCCTTTATCCCGTCACTGTATTCTTGGGTCAGGAAAACACCCCAAGCAGAGTGAAAGTACAGAAACTGTTAATAGTTTGTGGCACTCAGGTAGTTATTTTCTGTTCACAAGTTTTAGTATTTTCTTGGCATATGTTTTCAAACTTACACTGTATGTGACTGGCTAAGTTTAGCTTTGTCTTTTGATTCCCAAGCTCAGAGTACTAGAAGCGGGTAAGGATCTGGACATATGTTAGTGTTTATGACATGGAATTGCGAAACAGTAAGTTATTAAGTTTGCCTCTTCCTGTGCATCTCTCCAAAGGGGGGTCCTGTCAGTGTCCTACCTTCTCTCCAAAGGCTCATTTTTCTTCTGTGTTCCCAGTTGTAGCTATTGGCATCCACCAGCAGTCAGGAACTCAGGACAGCCGTGCTGGGGTCGTTCTGTTTCCCTCTTCCGTCACCTTCTGCGTCCAGCCAGTTGCCAGCTGCCATCAATTCTGAGTCTGCAATGCCTCTCTTACCTCCACTCCCTTCCCTTGTCACCGTGCCTGCTCTATGTCTTGCTCTCATCATTGCTCCTCAGGAAAAGCACAAAAGCTGCAAGTTGTCTGCTTGCCTCTGGTCTCCTCCTCCTCCAGCTCATTCTTGGCCAAGGCCCCGGAGTGGCCTCCTCGCCTGACGGAACAGGCAGCCTTCAGCGAGGCCGCTGGCTGCTCCAGCAGGGTTGGTGGGTCCGCTCCCCCCCACTCCCCTGTGTGCTGAGCTGATGAGAAGGGAGGAACTTGTTTAAGGAAGAGCAAATGAAATGACTCATGTCCCCCCCAAATCAAATCTAAAGGAAGGGAATGAAATTGGGTTCTGGTTCTTATCAGTACGACGCTGGTATGTGTTTGTCGGGGCAATTGTAGAGAACAGGGGGAATGGGCGTCATGAAGTACTCACACTGAAGAAGTGTTTCCATAGCTGACTCACGGTGCAGTTGGCTCTGGGGGCATCTCGTGTTGCAGCAAAACCCAACACGTGTTTAAGTTCCTCAAGACAAGCCCAGTGAAAAATTCTAGATAGCAGGGCATCAATGTTGGAAACTGCACAGGAAGTCTAATGGTAGGTGGGACTGTACCTTCATATTCCAGTGGTGGGAGAGAGTGGGGCGAGTCCAGCTGTCTCTGCAGAGAGCTCTCAGCTCTGGGTCTCCAGACCTCCAGAGCACACGCAGCGCAGGCTGAGGTTGCCCGTGAGCCGATCGGCAGGTCCTGCTGTGCTGCAGGCTGTGGGGTGGGCCCTAGCGTCTCCCGTGCAGGTTTCTGCTGCCCTCTCCAGCCTGGGGAAGCCCCGCCAGGGCTCTTTTCCGGCACCAGGAAGTGGCCTGGAGAACTGAGCCCCACACTTTGGGGAGTGCCCCAAAGTGCGTCACACGCTGCTCTCTGGAAGTCCAGAACGTCCAGCTCACGTAGGTATTTTGAAAACTGGAAAGACCTCAAGGGCCATTTTTATCAGATGTAAAAGTGAAGGAAAAGAATATGAAAACAGCTGAAGTAGGTCTACACAGATGTAACCCTTGACTATCATGTGTGTTTAAAATATGTTATCTCAAAAAAAGGAAATAAAAGGAACGAACTTTTAAAAATCAGAACATTGGAACCGAAACAAAACAGAAGAAAGCTCAGTCTACCCAGACGGCGCACACTGGGTGGAGAAGCACCTTTGAGAGTGGATGTGCGGGTCCTTCCCGGCCGGCTCGACGCGGCTCCCTCCACCCAGTACTTTGGATTTATTTCTGTTCTTCACCATGCCTTGCCCTTAACCTGCAGTGACCAGTGAACGAATCGTCGAAATCAGAATGCTTTTGCCAGTGGAAGGAAGTGTTCCTACTAATGGCAGCAGAAGCCCCGACGGAGTCAGACTGTGCGGTGGGCCCTGAGCAGGACAGCCTGGCTGTCCTCGCCCTGTCCACTCTCGTGGCGGCTGCCACTTTCCCCAGCTCCGCGCTGGCCTTTATTCCCCTCTGTGACTGATCTTGGTTTCTCTTTGACTCAGGGCCTCTTTGCTTTCTCTTCCTTCTGCCGGATACACCGTGCACCCCGTGCCTCGCGTCCTCAGCTTCCCGTTGGTGAGGTCTTTGCACAGAGCCTTCTCAGCAGTGAAGCCTTCTCCCTGGTGCCATCTAAACGAGCCGTGTCCTTACCGGTGCATTGGCCGTTTGTCATACACTCAACGCCATTTGAAAATTTCTTTTTTGTGTGTGTTTGCTCTGCTTATTTGTCTTCCCGTAAAATGAAAGGGAAGGACTACATTTATCCAGCTCATTTTTCTAATTCCAGTGCTTAGCACACAATGCCTGGTTTATAAGGTTCAAAAACATTTGTTGAATGAATAAATGTAAAGTAGCTATTACACAGTGAATGACCGATTCCTCTTGAATTAACGTATCATGATGTTAAGAACAAAAGTTTGCCGGCGCCGCGGCTCACTAGGCTAATCCTCCGCCTGTGGTGCCGGCACACCGGGTTCTAGTCCCAGTCGGGGAGCCAGAGTCTGTCCCCGTTGCCCCTCTTCCAGTCTAGCTGTCTGCTGTCGCCCAGGAGTGCAGTGGAGGATGGCCCAAGTGCTTGGGCCCTGCACCCGCATGGGAGACCAGAAGCACCTGGCTCTTGGCTTCGGATCAGCGCAATGCGCTGGCCGCAGCGGCCATTGCGGGGTGAACCAATGGAAAAGGAAGACCTTTCTCTCTCTCTCTTTCTCTCTCACTGTCCACTCTGCCTGTCAAAAAAAAAAAAAAAAAGAACAAAAGGTTTTTTGTTTTTTGTTTTTTGTTTTCTTGGCAGGGGGAGGAACATTAAATGGGGGCTGTGTTCCATTTTCTGTGTTGTCTTCAGCTCCCCTGGACTGTCCTTCCCTTCTTGAACCTCAATTTCCAAATCCATTAAGTGGGGATAATACCCACACTGCATGTCTCATCATCCTTAGTACAGAATTCATGTTTGAGAAAGATGGGTAGAGAGTGTGAGAGGGCATTTTAGAATTGGAAGTGCTAGTAGCATCTCTTTCCTACCTCCCTTCTTAGTTAATGTCTTACTGTTTTCCAACCTCTCCATTTCTGGTGAGAACTCAAGGCTAAAAACTTCAGAATTATTTGTAACTCTGTTCACTCTTTGATGCTTTCATTGAGTTAAATCTCTGAGCCCTGTTAATTCTGTCTTTGAAATGTCTGCAGTATCAATTTTTATCACCTCTACCTGATACCCACTCTGGGGTCTGCACAGTTTTTCCTGGATTGCTCTGATAAAATTTACCATGTTTGTTTCTCTTCCCGGACTTTCTGACCCAAAGCAGGTTAATCTTCTTTAGCTAGATTTTTGCCAGTGATCCTAAGTGACTCCCCGTGGTCTATTTATTAACATCCGCATTTTTAAGCCTGCCCTGTTGAGCCTTCTGAAGGTCTACATGTTAATTTCACATCCCGGCTCCCTCATTTCTTACTAAACCACTCTTTCCTGTGTTTTTCCCTCTTTCTCTCATTCTACCCAGAATGCCATTCACTCAAGCAGCTGATCTTTTAGGAAGCCTTTCCTGACAACACACTCCTCATTTGACCTCAACATCCTTCGAAATTTTCCTTTACTTGTTTTCCAGCACATAAACATTGTGCGTCTGTTCCAGCATCCACACACTGAGCACCTACCATGTTCCTGAAACGATATGCTGAATGTTTTAAGCATTGCAAAAACCAATACAGAGCAGCCCCAAACAGGTATTAATGCAAATTTTTACTGACATGTGTTATTTAAATGTTGTATATAAAAGCTTTCACAAGGCAAGGATCCAATCTGAGTTCTGTAATTCTTCCACTTGCACATACTGTTAGTAAAACTAATCTCTCATTTGTTAAAATCGAATGTGTGTTTTACATTTCCTGAAGGCTGATTTCTCTCATGATTGACATACTTGATACCCACGGACCTGTGTGCTAAGGAACTTTAATGGTCCAAGAAATTCTTATCTAAGCAATTAAATTGGAATGACAAAAGTTCAGTGAGTTTGCTAATTGCCTTGCAGGCTTTCTTGATGTGGGAACAAGTTTACAGCCATGGAATTTATGTGGATAGTCATCCTTACACTCAGCAAGTCAACACACTGGTCATAACAGTCATGCAAAGATAATTTCAGTATCTGACTGGAATGCTTTGAGCAGTATAGCAGGTATTTCTTTCTTTTAATAGTGATTTCTTAAAACCTTGGAGTTCACAGTGATCTGCGATTAATAAAATATTGTATTCTTATTAACCATGGTAAGGTAACATTATTCAAAAAAGCAAATTTTTTCTCACCATACGATTTTTTCCTGCGCTGTACAATTTTGCTGCATTTTTTAGTTTGTGAATACTGTCTGCATTATTTTACCATATTCCCAGAAATTGCTTGGTGATAGTTTGCCCAAAGTAATTAATACTAATGGCATTTGCAGCTGTTTGTAGTATCAGTTCACCTCATGAAACTTATCACTGATGTGTTTAAACCAAATATTTTACCTGGGACATTTTTGCAAGTGTTTGTTTTAGCAGTAGCTCAAAGGGAAAAAATTTATTCACATAGCATTCAATCTTCAAAAGGCAAAGTCTTACAGAAATATTTATATTTGGACATTTGCTGTGTAATTCAGACAGGGAAATTTAAAAACGTAATCAAAGATACCCAGAGAAAAATAATCAGAGATTTGAGACAACTTCAACTTCCATGTAAGAACTGACTAAATTGCCAATATGATTTCCTGCATTTAAAATGTTGAATTTCTATCTGTGTATGTGTATGTATGAGTGAGAGAGGGAAACATTGTTTAGAGGCTTTGCTTAGAAAGAAAAAGAGGAATTTATTACTTTATTGAAAGCTTCATTAGGGAATGTGTTTGGCTTTCACACTGAGTTTCTTTTCTTTTTTTCTGCAGCTGTTTGTACCCTGAAAGTTCAGCCTTCACACTGATATGACTTTGAGAATTTCTAATACTATATTATTCAACCACAACTACTTTTTGTATCCCATAAGTTGTAGTTGTATGACTTTGTGTTTTTGTTCCTGAATATGAAAAAAAAAAAGGCTAAGGATGCAGGAAAGCAAACAAAATGAGGAAAGTTTACACTGTCCTCATGGTACCCAGAACACTCAGGCTTGGTGGTGGCCACCCTGCTTTTCATGTGACATCGAACGCTGGCATTGCTCCTCATTTAGTGCACATGTGGATGGGACTGCATCCCAGTGGTTTGGAAGAAGTCATGGTCATGGTAAATGGGTTTAACTGAGGTCTACTCCACAAACTTAAGAAATTTTTCCCAAAAAGGAAATGTGAATTTATGCACATTAAAGAAATACAGACTGACTTGTACAACCTCTAAATTTGGAAAACCACCCTTCTATTTTTCTTAATCCTCTCTGATCTTGTTTACTAGCAACTCTGTTACATTTTTATACCTGTACTTATCCAGATTTCTACATGAAATAGTTTTCTGTGTAACAGAATCCATTAGATTTCTTCTTATACTATCTTAGTATAGTATAAAGAGAAAATAGGTATACTGGACAGTTGTTAAACTTGTTTCATTTACCTCCTCCTTGCTTAGCCATTTTCTCCTTAAAATGAGAGACCAGGTCTTGGCTTTGTGCCACTGAGGGTTAAGCCACTGTGCTTTAACCCTGCTACCTGTGAGGGAGACCCGGATGGAGTTCCTAGATCCAGGATTTGGCCTGATCTGTCTCAGGTGGTTGTGGCAATTTTGGGAGTGAACTAGCAGACAGATCATTTCTCTCTCTGTTCCTCTCTCTCTGTCACTCTGCCTTTTGAATAAAATAAATATGTCTTTTATTAAAAAATGAGAAAGAGCTTTATTTGAATAATGGGAGTCAGCATATATGCCAGTTAGATACATAGAGCAATGGTTGTACACCTGTCTTTGTACTGGAAATTCATGGAGACCATTTGAAAGAATTCTCAAGTTTGCACTCAGAGGTTCTGAGTCAGTAAGCCCATAGCAGTCCTTGGAATGAGTGCTATAAATAATGGACAACAGTATTGTTTTAAGTTACCTTAAATGATGCTTTAAAGATTGGATTAAACAAACAAACAAAACGAGTCTTCCGTTCGTCTGTAGGCTTTCCTCCTTCAAGTCTCACCTTTGCCTGCTCAGTTGGCCCCTGAGTAAGGAGGAACAGTTTAGGTAGAATTAAAATAATTTATTGGGCTATTTAGAGATCTATTCCGAGGTGTTGGATATTCTGCTGGATAAGATGGAAAATGCAAAGAATGCTAAGATGTTTTGCTAAGAAAGGGAAAACAAAGCAAAGCGTCCATCAGAAGATGGATCACTGCGTTGGAGAAAGGTATCTGTGGCAATTTGAACCCACCAGCAGTTTATGAGATCTGGGGGAGGCTGCCTACTGAGAAGGGCTCAGGGAAGAGGGGTGTAGCCTGTGGTTAAGAGGGAGGGTCTGAAGCTGTCCTAGAGTGGCAGGAAGAGAACCAGCAGGGTGCATCATGACAGCTGGGGCAAGAGAATCTGCCAGAAGGGAAGAGTCTGTGTGCTGAAGCAGCCCTGGAGGCCAAGTAGGATGCGAAGCAGGAAACTGCCTCTCCTACTGGGCTGGGGGCCGGAGATCAAAGCAGTGCCTTCCAAACTTGACATGTTCGTGTATTATCTCCATGTTTTTTTTTTTTTTTTAAATTTCCAATTACTTTGCCATTTTCACTCTATTTCTTCTTTATTTTTATAGATGATATTTTTAAAAGGTTAAAAGTAATACAGATTTTATTTATCCAAAGGTATGCATTCTGATTCATTTCACAGTCATCCATGGCTCCTTCATTTCTCCTCACTGCTTCTAGCCAGCCCTTCCTCTTAGTTCCTTGTGTGTTCTTTCATTTTTTTTTTTTTTTTACCAAGCCTGTGAAAACCCCACTCTTTCTTTATTCACATTTTTCGGAGGCTGACATACCAGTGTAACAGAATCACAAAGTACAATGGGCTCAAAGTTCTCAGCCCAGAATTCAGGAAACCCTGAGCCAGTCAGACCATATGATTAGTTAGTTTAATGTCAAGCACACATCCCGAAGCAGACTGGTCCCAGCACCAAAGGTAGTCCTGAAGTTCATATTTTATTAATCTGTCTGTATGTGTTATTCCTGGAACATACCATAAGCAGTTGGCATTTTGTGTAAGGTTGGCTATAACATAATTTCTACTTACTGAGTGAGTGTGGATTTTAAAGACAGAAAATCCTGTATTAGCCCCTACAAAGGGACCTTGTAGCTCAGTCCTCCACTGCCTAGACTGCAGTTTGAGTTTTATGAGGTTCCTGCATTGCGCCTTCTCAGGCTGTGGAGACTTTGGACCTGGTCTAGTCCCCTACCCCCCTTTCACTCTTGTTGTGCTGCGAGCCTGGGAGGGACAGCAGGACTATCCAGGGGCCTCTGAAAGTGTGTGGCTGGTGTGTTCCACCTGTGATGTAGGGAGGCGTTGAGGTGTGGGAGAGCCTACAGGGAGAGAGGTGCAGCAGACAGCGGGGCTGTGGCTCTGGAGGTGGGCAAGCGCCTGCCATGGGAAGACCCATGACCAGACCCCGCTGCTCTCACAAGCAGAGCTGACGAGCCTGACCATAAAACACGAGCTCCAGGGGTGCTAGAGGGCCTTGGGGCCCCGGGCTCACATCTGCTGATGCCTACTTAGGGAGCAGCAATCTGGGGCGTCTGTGTCCTTGCCACACAGTTATGAATGGGCTGTGTGTCCCCTTGTGGACACCACTGACTGTGGACATCGGAAATGACCATGCAGTGTGACACTGAGGTGGTGCTGAGCTGGGGCTTTGTGTATGTTGACTTTATGGAACAGATGGAGCAGGAGGTTGAGCTACAGGTTAGAAATGGAGCTTGGGCTCTTTTTTGTTTTTAAGATTTATTTATTTATTTGAAAGGCAGATTTTTTTGTTTAATTTTTACTTATACTAATTTTTTTTAAAGATTTATTTTTTTATCTGAAAGGCAGGGTTACAGAGAGGCAGAGGCAGAGAGAGAGAGAAAGAGGGAGAGAGAGATTGAGAGTGATCTTCCATTCGCTGGTTCACTCCCCAAATGGTCGCAATGGCCAGAGCTGTGCCAGTCCGAAGCCAGGAACCTGGAGCTTCTTCCAGATCTTCCATGCATGTTTCAATACATGCATGGAAGCTTCTTCCAGGTCTTTCATACATGTTTAAAAATACATGTATGATCTAACATCCATGAAAATTTAGTGAATAAACAAATAATTTGTAGGCTATATTCATAATTGCCACGGGGAAAACTCTCACTTACATGATGAAGATCATGCCTTCAACATTTAATAGACCTTTAAAAATATGCCTTGTTATCATTCTCTGCGTGGTGTATAACATGCCACAGCTTTGTCTCGATTGAGCAGCACAATAGAGAATAATGCCAGTGTTACCGAAGACAAAATAAACTTTAAATCACAGCAGTGTACCTGAACATGGCCTGTCAAATCATGGTTGTTTTTTTTTTTTTTTTCAAATAAAATTACTAATATATTAGTGAACACAGAATTTGCTTAAAATACTTGGGTGATTGTACCAACTTGGATCACCATGGAAAGGTGTCCTCCCAGAGCCCCTGTTCTCCTTTGATTTAAGTGCTCAGGAGTGCCTCTAGCTTGCATTGTCTCATGGTCGTTCCAGCTCTCACTTTCCTCAGTGGTGTAGATGGTGACAGCGGGGGAGACGCTCCGCTGCCCAGAGAGCCAGGGACGTGAACTGGAGGATCAGGGTGAGTGAAGCAGTCAGAAACCCGCAACTTCAGACTCGAGCCCCTCACTCTGTGTGCGTGAGAAGCCTCTGACACCTTGTATCTGAGAGCGTCACAAGACGGTCACAAACCCTAGCTTTGCCAGGTCCCTGTGCATCCGCGTGGAAGGGAACCAGATACGTCCCCTGCAAGTCCTCCCCGCCTCTCAAGCAGAAGCAGCTCGGGGCATCGACGAGAGATTGTTTTTTCCTTTGTGGTATAACTGTTGTGTGACATAGAACTGTTTTCTTGTCCCCTCCCCCTTGTTTTTGCTTCTGTCCACACCGATACTGTTTTTTAAATTTTTGTTTTATTTTCTCTTTTATTGAAAAGGAGACAGAGACAGAGGGAGATTTTCTCTGCAAATGCCTGCGATAACTGGAGCCCCAAACCCAGTCTGGGGCTCTCCTGTTGGCGGTAAGGATGCAGGTCCTCCAGTCCGCACCCGCTGCCTCCCAGGCTGCACATGAGCAGGGAGCTGGAGTTGGGAGCAGAGCCCGACATGACCCCAGCCTCTGCGATAGGATGCTGGGGTCTCAAGCAGCGTGTTCACTGCCGTGGCACAGCCTCACTCCCACTGCACGTCTGGAAGAGGAATATTCCCCCCAGGCTTCACCTCACAGAGAGCTTCTGGGTCCCCGTCTGTGGGAGAAGCGTTGCTCAGTAGCAGTAGGGGCCGTGCGTGTCTGACGGCAGATGGGGGCTGCGGGGCTGCAAATACTGGAAAGATAAAACTTCCATTGGGCAAATAGAGTGTCGCTGTGATGAAGCAGAGCGGAAAGTCGAGTGCGCAAAAGAGCAAAGGCATTTGCCTGACCCACGGAAAAGTTTGTGCAGAGCAGTGCTGGGGAGGTGCCTTGGCAGGGCCTCTGTGGGCTGTAACCCAAGAGGGCTCTGGGGAATGACTGGAAAATGGTGTCTCTAGTAGAGTGTTTTGATGAACAAGAAAGCAACTCTAGTATTTAATCTAAGACAGTTTCATTGCACAAGCTTGCACAGCCCAGTATGCGCACCCCACAGTGTTAAAGAGGCTGACTTGGATCTGTGCATCCATCAGTTTGTTTTGCATGGGTCTTGTGAGTTCGCAGGTGACATGTTACTGTGACCTGCGGTGTACACACAAACACAGTTTTCTTTCTTGCTTTAATATGTTTCATGAACACTTTTAAAAACATGTATTTTTAAAATTTTCATTTTATGTGAAAGGCAGACACGCCTGCACACACACACACACACACACACAGAGAGAGAGAGAGAGAGAGAGAGATCTTTCATCTGCTGTTTCACATCCCCAGTGCCTGCAACAGCAAGGGCTGGGCCAGGCTGAAGACAGGAGCCAAGAACTGCATGCAGGTCTTCACCGCGGGTGACAGGAGTCCAAGTGTTCGAGCATCACCTGCTGTCTTCCCTGGTGTGCATTAAGAGGAAGCTGCATTGGAAGTAAAGTAGCCGACACTTGAATTAAGCACTCTGATATGGGATGTAGGTGAGCCAAGTGATGATTCAGCTGCTGCACCAAATGCCACCCTGACAGTTTCCTTAAACCTGCAAGAGCCAAATGAATAATGGGTTGTTCTCATCACAAGAGTTGAGGCAGTTTGTGAGGATTTGTCTTCTTAGTTGTGTCTGAGGTGTATGCATAATTGAACATATATTTTTTATAAATTATAGTCTTATTTTTCTCTCATAATATAGATAAGGATCATACCTGTTGTTTTAGAAATTATGTGTGTTTGGAGAGGGTGTGGAGTTCGTATTGGCCCAGCAGTTAAGACCTCTGTTAAAATGCACATGTCCCACATTGTAGTGCTCAGGTTCAGTTCCAGGCTGTGGCTCCTGACTCCAGCTTCCTGCTAATGCAGAACTTGGATGGCAGCAGTGATGGCCCAAGTGATTGCGTTTTTGCCACCTGTATGGGAGACCTGGATTGAGTTCCTGGCTTCTCCCAACCTAGCCCTGGTCTTCATAGACATTTAGAGAGAACTAGCAAATGGCAATTCTCTTTCTCTCTCTGCCTCTCAGTTAAATAAGTAAATAATTTTTATATCATGTGTGAGGGTAGGTTTTACCACATGAGTTCATTTCCAGATAATCTAGAGGGCTTTACAAAATATAGTGTATGAAGAGGGCCTTCTGAGATCCACTTACTCATAGGCAGAATACAGAAACAGATTCCCACAAGCCTATGGTCCCAGCGTTTTCATCAGCAAGTCATTAATAACCCTGTTTCATATATATTGTTGAATTGTGACCACCCTCTCCCACCAAATTCATATTTTGAGCCCTAAACCTCAGTACTCCAGAATATGACTAAATTGGTAAATGAGGCCTTTGAAGAGAGGCTTACATCGAAGATGAGGCGATTAGGGTAGACCCTAATCCACTCTAATTGATGCCCTCATGCTAAGAAGAACCTTAGCTATACAAAGGGTTGCCAAGGACATGTGTGCAGAGAGGAGAGAGCACGTGAAGACGCAGCAAGGTGGCTACATGCAGGGTGCAGAGGGAGGCCTCACAAGAAACCAAATCTGCCGACACATTGGCCTTGTGCTTCCAGCCTCCAGAGTTGTAAGGAAACAAATTTCTGTTGTACAGGGTGAGAATCCCTGATCTGAAACCCCAGATCCTAAATGCTCTGACATCTGAGACTTTTTGAGGATAAACCTATACAAATATTCCAAGATGTGAAAAACTCTGAAATCTGAAATATTTCTGGTGTCAGGTGTTTCAGATAGGAGATACTCGGCCTGCATTTTGTTGTGGCAGCCTTAGAAAGCTAATAACACTTGTACCCTTTTTCTTTTTGAAGATGTATTTACAGAGAAAGAGGCAGAGACAGAGAGATATCTTCCATGTGCTGATTCATTCCCCAGATGGCTACAACAGCCAGGACTGGGCCAGGCTGAAGCCAGGAACTAGGAGCAAGGAGCCAGGAGCTTCTTACAGGTCTCCCATATGGATAGCAGGGGCCCAAGCACTTGGGCCTTTTTCTGCTGCTTTTCCCAGGCCATTAGGAGGGAGGTGGATCACTGTGGAGCAGCTGGGACACAAACAGGCATACATATGGGATGCTGGCATTGTGTGTGGCGACTTTATCCACTACACCACAACTCCAGCCTCAACACTTGTATTCCTAAATAAATAAGTAGGCAGAGCCAAACACAAAAGACAGATACTCTTATTTCCTCTTGAACTGCTAGATTAAGTAAAGCTGGAGATAATGCAAGAAAGAGGAGGAAACATTAAAAATATTCATGTAATGCAAGAGTATCCATTGGATTTATGACATAAAAATGTTATCCAGAAGACAAAAGGACGTAATCATAAAGTGGACATGTTAAAAGTCTACAGTATTTTCTAGGGAAGGTTGGGGAAATGCCGGGAAGAAGTGGAAGACATACTATACTTGGAAAATTGTAGAGCATAGTGCTGGAACATTCATGATGCTCAACACCCAACTGACAGGAGTCTAGAAAATTAGAGAGCAAAGAGCAAGGAAGAGAAGGTATAAAAATAAATAATATTGAAATTTTCCCAGAACCAGGATAAGTATGTATTATATAGAAAGATTTATAAAATTCATAGTAAACAAAGAATAGCTTTTCCTTATGGCATGTCATTATGAAGTTTCAAGACATCATACATCATAGTTAGGATAACTTGAAAGCTTCCAGGGAAAAAATAGGCCACATCAATGGCCCATTTGAATGACGTAAGATTTTACAGTGATGACAAAGGAAATTCAAAGTATAATAGAGCAATATCTTAAAATTTCTAAGGAAGAAATGATTTCCATCCTAGAATTCTGTAGCAAAATTACCAATCATGTATTTGATATTTGAGTAGGATGAAGATATTGTCATATAAGCAGTGTCTTAGAGTTTTCCTCTACCTTTTCTCAAAACCTGCTGGGTTGTGTACCATGAAACTAAGTGAATTAATGAAGGAAGGAGAAATGTAAGGAATTCATGAAAGTGGATCCAGAAGAAAAATGTGAAGGGGAGTCCCAAAGTGACAGTGGAGTTTAGGAAAATCGTTGGCCAAATGTCTCGGGAGTTGTACTCCAAATTAAATCGTAGGGGTATTCAGGAAGAAGTCTAAGGAGAAACAAGCAACCATAGAACTGGTAAATCATCAGACTTGCTAATGTTGGAGTAACAGAAGCCCTGTAATCCTTTTTGAATGTCTGGGCTGAATTTGTGAAAATGCCCAAGCCAGTTACTAAAGAAACAAAGTCAATTATTAATTTTAGTGTTGATAAAGTTAGGCAAGGAAGAAAAGGGAATTAATTATACACATGAAGTGGCTCAGATGGAAACAACTTTGGTATACTAATAATGTTAATTCTGCCTAACATGTGAGGATGGATGGTGATGTGTGTATGTGACTGACCAGAGGAGGAGGCAGGGGCAGGGGCAAAAGACAAAAAAGATTACTTTTTTTTTTTTTTTTAAGATTTATTTATTTATTTGAAAGAGAGTGAGAAAGAAGGGGAGGGGTGGAAAGAGGGTGTCTTCCATTTGCTGATTCACTCCCCAGATGGCCACAACGGCCAGCCAGGCTGAATCCAGGAACCAGGAGCTTTTTCCAGGTCTCCCACATGGGTGCAGGGACCCAAGCACTTGGGCCATCATCTATTGCTTTCCCAGGCCATCAGCAGGGAGCTGGACTGGAAATAGAATATTTAGGAATCGAACTGGTGCCCATACAAGATGCTGGCCTCACAGTTGGCAACTTATCTCCTGCGGCACAAGGCTAGTCCTACAATGACTCTTTCTTATACACCAGACCAGTAGTATTATTTGGCTTTGCATTTTTTATACTTGTGTCCTTTTGGCAAAACTGTATGCCAGTAAGGGAGGTGGGGGGTCCATCCTGGATGAGAAACACCTTCAGAAGGAAGAGGTAGTGAGCATGGAAGAAGAGAGCAGGAGGAGGGCCCCCGTGTCCCCCAGCCCCTCCCCCAACCAAGTTGGCATTTTTGAGTGCTTTGGAAACAGAGAGGGCAGAAAAAAAAAGAGGGTGCTGTTGCAACTCTCCTTACGTGCCCCGTTTATTTTGGTGCACAAATTTTTGATACTTTGCGTATGAAGGATCTTTAAAAAGTTTGTGAAAATGCATATTATGAAAAAGCTAAGCAATTAAAAAAAAAAAAAGCTAAGCAATTGAGTATCCTCCTTCCCCGTAATCCTGGCCCCTGCCTCTGCCTGTTCCTGGGGTCAGTCACACATGTATCGCCATCCATCCTCACGTTAGGCAAAATTAACATTAAGTATTATTATGCCAAGGTTGTTTCCACCTGAGCCATTTCATGTGTATAATTAATTCCCTTAATTTCAAGAAGTTTTGTAAAAGTTTTGTGCAAAAATAAATTTATATTTTAACTTCAGATTTCCACAAACTTTTGAAGTCCCCTTGTTCTGTTATTGCAGGGGGTACTTTTCCCAGCCTAACATTCTGTCAGCGTGCACACACTAGCTTTCCAGGCTGCTTCTCTTTGTTAATGTTGATGCAATATTCTAGTGGTACCTGATGTTGTCTAGAAGTCATGCCAAAGTGGGTAAAAACCATATGTGTCAACCTCGTATCCATGCAGCCTGTTTTCTGTCATTATGTGTCATGGAAGGACTTTTTATGTCAGTTAAAAGGGACTTGCAGTTTAATTATGTTTGAAAAGAATATTGTTAAACGGAGGCAAAGCTTTAGAAAGAGACGTTGAAATGATTGCTTGAATGAACATAGACCACCTTGACCTTCTAACAGTTGTCCCGTGAAATCATTCAATTGAAGCAATTTTGTGCAGTTACTGAACACCAGTGGTCAAAGACAGGAAATGAACTGTCAGGGTTTTGTATTTCATGGGATCAGGCAAAGCACCTCCCTGGATTGTCTAGTGCTAGAATTTAAATTTCATTCATTGTATTTTCTGCTATGTATGTGTAAGATGTTGCAGTTTTGGCTGTTACTTATTTTTTTTTCAAGATTTTTTTCTTTTTTTTAAAGACTTTATTTTTTTATTTGAGAGGTAGGGTTACAGTGAGAGGGAGAAACAGAGAGAAAGGTCTTCCTTCCGTTGGTTCTCTCCCCAGTACGAAGCCAGGAGCCAGGCACTTCTTCTCAGTCTCCCATGTGGGTCAGGGGCCCAAGTACTTGTGCCATCTTCCACTGCCTTCTCAGGCCACAGAAGTAAGCCGGATTGGAAGAGGGGCAGCTAGGACTGGAACCAGCGCCTATGTGGGATGCCGGTCCCAGGCTGTTACTTATTTAATTCTTATTTGAAAGGGAGAGAGATAGAGAGAGAGAGAGACTGGACCAGGCTGAAGGAGCTGATAACTCAATCAAGGACTCCCACTTAGGTGCCAGGGCCCAAATCTTGAACCACCACCTACTGCCACCCAGGGCGTGCATTAGCAGGTAGCTGGAATTGAAAGTGGAGGTAGAACTCAAACCCAGAGACTCCAATATGGATGCAGGCCTCCCAAGCAGCTTCGTAAACAAAAACATTGTTGTCAGTGCTTAATGAAATAAGATTTTTTTAAAATTGTCAGAGGTCATGTACTTATGAAGCTTTAAGTACAGGATCATCCTAAATAATACTATGATTTTTGGGAGAATTTGGTCAGGTCATGCTTTTTTAATCCTTCCCTCTATTTTACTTAATTCTCCTTAAAGGCATTGAGTATCTTGTTCTTTTCACAGTATTATTAAATCATTTTGTGTGTGAAAAAGAGAATTCTAATAAACAATGGCTGCTACTTTGAAATCTCCAGCAGCCAAGGAGCCAGTCTTCAAGTAATCAGGATAATGATAATGGGCAGGAAGAAAGAGAAGTGAGGAACTTCTTCTTCGGATTGTCAAGGGCAGAAAGAGGCGCTGAGAACATTGATTTATGGCTCATCTTGAGTTGGAAGCTGGTTTCCAAATGTGGCTTTAAATTAAATAATTTTTACTTGATTCATTTGTATTTGGGGTTTGGAAAACTAAGATCTCTGACTTACAAATTGTTTCACGCTACCACAGAGTCTGGGAGAATTAGCAGACACTGTCTCATTATAGCAAACTGAAAGACTGAAAGTGTACTGGTGATTTTAAAAAACATGGACATAAAATGTGTGATTTTAAGGTTTAGAAAATCGTTGCCGGTGCCGCGGCTCACTAGGCTAATCTTCCGCCTGCGGCGCCAGCACCCCGGGTCCTAGTCCTGGTTGGGGCACCGGATTCTGTCCCACTTGCCCCTCTTCCAGGCCAACTCTCTGCTGTGGCCCGGGAGTGCAGTGGAGGATGGCCCAAGTGCTTGGGCCCTGCACCCACATGGGAGACCAGGAGGAGGCACCTGGCTCCTGGCTTCAGATTGGCGCAGTGCGCCGGTGGTAGCAGCCATTTGCGGGGTGAACCAATGGAAGAAAGACCTTTCTCTCTGTCTCTCTCTCTCTCACTGTCTAACTCTGCCTGTCAAAAAAAGAAAAGAAAAAAGAAAATCGCTTCAGGGGCTGTCCTCCCTGCTGTGAACTGACAGTGCTGTAGAAGCATTTGTAACACAGCAGGGAGAGCGTGAGAGTTGCTCATAACAGAAAACTTGATTTCCAGAGTGAAACTATATCAGATCCTTGTTTGGAAATTTTTCCTGTTTCAAGTTTTCTTTTTCCCAGGTATCACATTTAGTTGATTTTTTTTTTTTTTGGTGGCATTCTAGTATTATCAAAGAGCAGTGGCAAATTAGGAGTTGAAAAAGGCTTGGCTCAAATTACCTTCCTCTGTTTTACTCACTAAAAAATTAGTTATTTATTTTCATTTTATTTGAAAAGCAGAGAGAGAGAGAGAGACAGATAAATCTTCCATTTGCTGGTTCAGTCCCCAAATGCCCGGCAAAGCCGGGTCTCCCAGCTACCTGTCAGGAACCACAGGGCTTAAGCCATCGCTGCTGCCTCCCAGGCTGTACTGAGCAGGAAGCTGGAAGGGAAACTGAGGGGCTGGGAAGTGAACCCGGCACTCCCATTTGGGATGTTGATGTCTTAAAGGGCACCAAACTCCTGTCCCTAGTCATTTTCAGTGACACAAAATACTCTATACAAAAATGTTAGCTCTGTAGGTTTCTTAATTTGAATATGTAACATTTTTGGGTAATTGAATATTAAGTACTTTTAAAATTAAGGGACTGTTGCTGTGGCATAGCAGGTAAAGCCGCCGTCTGCAGTGCCGGCATCCCATATGGGTGCTGGTTTGAGTCCCAGCTGCTCCTCTTCCATTCCAGATCTCTGCTATGGCCTGGGAGGGCAGTGGAGGATGGCCCAAGTCCTTGGGCCCCTGCACCTGTGTGGGAGGCCTGGAGGAAGCTCCTGGCTCCTGGCTTAGGATCGGCTCAGATCAGCCCAGCTCTGCCCATTGCAGCCATTTCTGACTGAACCAGCTGATGGAAGACCCCTCCCTCCCTCCCTCTCTCTCTCTCTCTGCCTCTGCCTCTCTGTAACTCTGCCTTTCAAATAAATCAATAATCTTTTTAAAAATTTAAGGGAATATGTTTTATTATAAAAGAAAAATATAACTATTATAGAAAATACAGAAATAGTATGAGGAAGAAAATGATAAATATCTTTGTGGCTATGCCACCCAGTGTTAACTACTAGTACAATTTGAAAGTAGATTTCCAGTCTGTTTTACAGTGAAGACCAGCACTTTTACTTTTTAAAAGATCATATTTTATCTACCTTATTCTGAACTTTACTTACCTAATGTATTTTAAAAATATGTATAATTTCAGGCCGGCGCCGCGGCTCACTAGGCTAATCCTCCGCCTAGCGGCGCCGGCACACCGGGTTCTAGTCCCGGTCGGGGCGCCGGATTCTGTCCCAGTTGCCCCTCTTCCAGGCCAGCTCTCTGCTGTGGCCAGGGAGTGCAGTGGAGGATGGCCCAAGTGCTTGGGCCCTGCACCCCATGGGAGACCAGGAAAAGCACCTGGATCCTGGCTCCTGCCATCGGATCAGCGCGGTGCGCCAGCCACAGCGCGCTGGCTGCGGCGGCCATTGGAGGGTGAACCAATGGCAAAGGAAGACCTTTCTCTCTGTCTCTCTCTCTCTCACTGTCCACTCTGCCTGTCAAAAAAAAAAAAAAGTATAATTTCAGTATATATTCTGCAGCATAATTTTGGTGGTCTCATACTGTTATATTGGTAAATCACAGTATCATATTTAATTTAAGTAAATTATGTCAATTTTATCACTCAGTTTATAAAAGAACTATGTATGTAAAAGAAATATGTATATTCATATTAAAACCATAATGTATTATTTCATCATTTAGTTTTTTAAATTACTTTCTTAATTAACTAATTAATTTTAGGGTGACAGGTCTGAGAGACAGTGACAGAAGGAGAGAGAGATTTTCCATCTGCTGGCTTACTTCCCAAATGGCTGCAATAGTCAGATCTGGGTCAGGCTGAAGCCAAGAGCCAGGAACTCCATACATATCTTCCTCATGGGTAGCAGGGGCCAGAACACTTGGCGCATCTTCCACTGTCTTCCCAGGCTCATTAGTAGGAAGCTGTATAAGAAGCAGAGCAGCCAGAACTTGACCTGGCATTCTAGTGTGGTATGCTTGCATCACAAGCAGAGGCTTAACCCGCTGTGCCACAGTGTCTGCCCTGTGTGTTTCTGTTCATTTTAATTAAATTTTGATTTTAAGAAATACCCATATGATACACATGAATTTTGTTTTAGTATAATGTTTGGTTTCTGAGACTGCAGGATATGTATTTTGAATCAATTTTGTTTTAATAATAGGTGCATATAAAGATACCAACAAGAGTATAGAATAAGATTAAATTCAAATTTGACTCTGGCATAGTTGTTTTAGAACTTGTTTTCTTGAAATAATTCCTGTCAAGGGCTTGCTCTTTAGTAATTTCACCTGCTTCCTTTATAACTGAATGAAATATTGGTAGCTGTCTTTTTCTAAAATTAATTGATACCATCCCCAATTGCTTTTCTATTCTTCCCCTCATTCACTACTGTATCAGTTTCCTTTGATTTATCACCGTTATTCAATACAATGCCTGCAAGGAGTAGAGGTTTTCCTTGTCAAATCTTACTTCCTGGAAGAACTATGAATAAATTCTCTTTATGTCTTTCTGTGAATTTTATATGTACTCACATAGATATCCATGAATACTTATTTATACAAAAATATTACATAAGCATGTGTATACACAAACATAGTTGTAGAATACATGAGCTTTCCTTTTTTTTTTAGGTTTATTTTTATTTATTTGAAAGGAAGAGTTACAGAGAGAAAGAGAGAGAGCTCTTTTATCCACTGGCTCACTCCCCAAATGATCTCACCAGCTAGTGTTGTTCCAGGCCGAAGCCCGGTGCTTGAAGCTTCTTCTGGGTCTCGCACATGGCTGCCAGGGGTCCAGGCACTTGGACCATCTTCTGCTGGTTCCACAGGCACATTAGCAGGGAGGTATATCAGAAGCAGAGCAGCTAGGGCTCAAATTGGCACCCATAGGGGATGCTGGCAATTCAGGTGGCAGCTTAACCTGCTATGCCACAGTGGCAGCCCTGTGAACTTTCATTAAGATCCATTGCAAGAATAATATCTGAGGTTAAAACCAGGTGTTTCAAACTGTACCCAATGGATTGAGGCTGAATCTCATGCAAGTTATTTAACATCTTAAGTGTCTCAAATCCATGTGTTCAAAATGGTGGGGAGGGTGATACCCATCTCTCACAGAATTGATGTGAGTATACATGAAAAGTACTTACTAAGTACACATGGAAAATACTTACCACAGTTCCTGTGGAGATATGGAACTATTGTGCATTAGCTGTTTGTTATCTTTACATGAAAAGGAATATACATTTATTCTTACATTTTCAGATGATTTCATTTGAATATTACTAAAATTTATTGAACTATCTCCCAGTATAGCCATTGGTTTATTTCCCTGTTTTATGTTATTTTCAAGATTTATTTATTTGAAAGACAGAGTTACAGGAGTTGGGGAAAAGACGGAATCTGCTGATTCACTCCACAAATGGCTGCAACAGCCATGGTGGATCAGCCTGAAGTCAGGAGCCTAGAACTCCATCTGGGACTCTCATGTGGGTGGCAGGGACCCAAGCACTAGGCCATCTTCCATTGCTTTTCCCAGACCATTAGCAAGGAGCTGAATCAGAAGTGGAGCATCTGGAACTTGAACCAGTGCTTGTATGGGATGCTGGCATTGTAGGCAGTGGCTGGATCTGCTGTACCACAACTTGGGCCCCATTATTTTGTATTATTGAAATAATGCTTCAGAGACTAGCCTTACTCCTCTGGCCTTGTAAACATGAAGCAAATATGCATATAGGATTAGATCCTAGAAGTATAATTTCTGTTGCAAAGATATGTGTTTAAAGTTTTCATGGGATTGCTAAATTGTCATTCAAATGTGTGAGATCCTTTTCCTTGCTATCCTCTCAAACAACTGGGTGTTACTGAATTTTTCAATTTTTGCTAATGTGATAGATAATAAATGCTACATTTTAATTGACATTTAGTTGTTACTGGACATGATTTTCTATTTATGTTTTGGGGCCATTTCTGTTGTTTCCCCATGAGCTACGTATCCATATAATAGGTTCATTTTTCTACTGGTTTATATGTTTTTCATTTGCTTATATGAAATCAGTTTGTCTTAAAAGAAAATAGCTTCTTCTCAACCTATTTGTGCAATAAGTGATTTTCTCAGTTTATTACTGACTTTTGAATAATGTTTATGGCTTCTTTTCCTTTTGATTCATTTAGATTATTCTCATTTTTATGTTGTTAAAAACAAATTTTTAATTTTGTATTGCTTCTTCATATTATACCATTTTTGAAAAGGTCTTCCCCAATATAAAATCATGTGTAACAATACCTACTCATCTGTTCCATTAGTATTGTATAATTTTATTTTCACTTTTACATCTTTGATCTATTGTAAATGTATGGAAGGAAAAAATACTGCTCCTCTGCCTTCTTAAGTTCAGATGTTGGAGTATAGGAATCTAACTAATTAAATACAGATTAATAGAAAGAAGAGCACATTTGATTATGCACATAAGCATGCATGTTCAGTAGAGATATGACTGAAGGAGGTGGTTAGTACTTGGGGCTCATGTACCAACCTAACAAAGAGAGAAGAAATGTGGAGAAATGTGGGGCTTCTGTTGGATGCTGGTGGCTGTAACTTGTGGGAAGGTGACCAGGAAATGCATGGTGAGAGCAGACTGTTTAGTAAGGTTTGTTTTTCATGTAAGAGCACTTCTTTTTCTGGTACTAGACATGAGAACTCTTTTACAAATTGAAATTCATGTTGACACAAGCAAGTTATATCTTGCTTTTAGGCAGAAAGTCAGAGGTCAGAAAGCTAATTATCTTCAGTTAAAAACAGTCCTTATGCCAAAGTGGCAATTTTTGAGGTGACATTCTCTGATCTTCTTCACCAGTAGGCTGTGGAATAAGAAATTAGTGAGGATCTAGCTTTTCTTCTCTTTCCCCTATAGTTAGCAGTTACTGTTTGTTGACTCAGCCGTTTCTCTTCACCCTTTTGAAGAGGAATCTTTTGACTCCTAACATAATGATGCTGATATTTCCCGTTTGATAATTTTAGTCAGATTGGCGGTGGACGTTGAGGGCCCACTGCCTGGTATGCAGTCCTTGGCCTTGCCTCCAGAAGGAATTCATGAGCAGGTTGGAGGGTCGGGAATGGCCAGCAGCAAGCATTTTGTCGAGACAGCAGAAATTCCCACTCCACAGTCCCTGTCTCTGAGGCAAGTTTAACATCATATGGGTTATTTAATGAATGGGGCAGTACTTTCTAATAAAGGAGAGGAGTAGTCATGGTTTTCCTGGGAAATAGGTGGATATTTCCTGGAATCTAGCTAATGCTCCTTTTCACTCTTTTTGTGGTCCCATGTTTCTTGTCATAGTGGCTGGTTGGTATGTTGTATGGCCAATGTATTACAGTGAGTATATAATGAGCTGCAGGTCATTCTAAAGCTTCCAGAGGATCCAAACCCGTATCTTGCATGTCTTGGGGTAACAGGCATTACCATCCCCAAGTCGCTCAATTGTTCCCTTGGCCTCCTTGTATTAATATCATTTGCAAACTGTAATTTTGTCCCTTTTTCCCCAATATTTTTGCTTTTATTCCAACTTTGTACCTTCTCTTTCTTTTTATTCTCTGATTTCACAGTGTGATTCTGTCCAAATACACCATTTCATTTTCAACTTCTTAAGTGACTATTCTAAATGAGGCTTTTGTGTAAATATATAAATGACTTTTAGTCTTTGATCCAGTTTGAACAAATTTTCCCTTTTAATGACTGAATCGGTAAGCTATTACCATGATGCTATAAATGCTTAAGCTTAATTTTATCAGCTTATTTTGTTACATTCTATTGCTACCTTTGTTTTTAAAAATTCTTTTTTTGAAATTAATTTTAAAATTTGAGAGACAGAGACAGAGAGGGACAGACAGAGAGAGCTCCCATTCTCTGGTTCATTCTCCAACAAACCGAAGGTCACTGACACCTATGTGTCATACGAGCCTGGTTGATATCCAGGAGGAATGAGTAGGTCTTAGAATCAGACTTAAATACCATCTTTGGGAAAAACAAAGAGAAAGTTGTGGTTGAAGGCTGGTGGCCTGGTAGAGCATGGTGAAGAGAAGTCAGGTTTGTTATGTAGATTTAAGTGCCTTTTCCTTTGAGAAGTCTCTGTGATTTAGTCATCATCTCTTGGTGGAACAGACAAGGGGACACCCATACAAATAGAGATTTCCTTTGTAAATGTGAATTTCCCTTACAGAAGGGAATTATTCTCCCATGCATGCTGTTTCTCAAAATAATCAGCTCAAAATAATCCTCATGCAAAAGAGACATATTTAGGGGCTGAACCAAGTAGACGTTCCAACAGCTTCAGAGAAAGTCAACATAGCACAGATTTATGGAGGTAAAGAGATGTTGAATTGATTGGAAATAGAAACAAAATTAAATTTTCAGGGTGACGTAGGATGCCAATTAAAAGACTACCAGGCAGATTAGAATTGACAAGGTTGCAAAATAGCTCAGTCAGTGAACAAGACTAGAATTCATTAACCCAGAAAGATAAACTATGTAATGTGCATAGTTTCCCCTAAACTCATTTTTGGCTATGACTTTATCTATTTATTTTTTATTTGACAGATAGAGTTAGAGAGTTACATAGAGAGAGACAGAGAGAAAGGTCTTCATTCTGTTGGTTTACCTCCCAAATGGCTGCTACGGCCGGAGCTACGAAGCCAGGAACCAGGTGCTTCCCCTTGGTCTCCCATGTGGATGCAGGGCCCAAGCATTTGGGCCATCTTCCACTGCCTTCCCGGGCCACAGCAGTAGAGCTGGACTGGAAGAGGAGCAATCGGTACTAGAACCCGGCACCCATATGGGATGCCGGTGCCGCAGGCAGAGGATTAACCAAGTGAGCCATGGCACTGGCCCCTATGACTTTATTTTTAGTTAGGAAATGTTTTACCCTTATTTACAAATATTATTTTTATGTGATTAACAGGATAGTTTAGCCTTCATTCACCAAATCAAGTGTTGGGATCTATTTTCTGTATAGGGCTTGATAGGAGTTTTTAGATTTTGTGCCACATGTACAGTTTCAATCATCTATTCATTGTTTTAATATTTCCCCATCTTTTTAAAAATGTTAAAGTCATTGATTATGGACTGTTCAGAAACAAGCTCTATGCCATATTTTGCTGACTTCTGCTCTGTACAAATGATTTGAAGTTTAGCACCATACTTTTGATAACATCCATTTTCAATTCTTAAGATCTTTGTTTTGATAAGTCTTGTGGCTGACTCCTTATCAAATAAACACAGGTGAACACATACCTATTTCCTGAGAAAGCCCACTGGTACAATTGATGTAGATAGAACAGCAGTATGAACCTGAGGATGGCCAGCATCTATGTTGAAACCCCACACGCACTGCCCAAAACTCTACCCTGTCCTGTGCAGACCTGCCTACCAAGGCGGCACCAGCTACAAATATCTAACATGGCTGCAAGCTTGGCACACCCAATCCTGTTAGGCACCAAAGCCTCACTCCCCATCATGCACCATTGGCAGGCCCATCTCCATCCTGCACCAGATGCCATGATACTTCCTAGATTCTAATGTGTGCGCTGTGGCCGTATGTGGGCCAGACACTATGGCGTTTCCCAAGTTTCCAAAAAGGGGCATGGAAATAGGTATTCCTCAAGCCCTGCCAAACCCTGACTTCATTTAAATATTCAGTTAAGCATTGTTGCAGGTACCATTCTATCCTATAAAAGGCTGAGCCCAAATCTTGTAAATTGCAGCTGTCCTGTGTGAGGTTCCCTACACTCCCATGTTAGTGTCTGTTGCTTTCCTGATCACCTCTAGCTATGTCTGTTCCCTTGAATTATCTCATGTGTGGAGACAAGAGCTTGGACTCAGTCTTGCTGGGGTCTCCCCCCACAACATAATGTAGATATTTCTCATTATTTTCTTCATGTTTCTCAGTGTTGTTATGTACCACACCATAGTCAACAGTGTGGGTGATGTTCCCCAGGTATCTGCAACTAGGAGGTGCCATGTCCACAGAAAAATTTGAAATAATAATATACTTCAATAATGAGCCTATCCATATTCATTTCAAGAGTACGTTCAACTTTCTTGCATTCATGGTGTACTAACAAAGATTAGATTCATACTCCTCCTTGAGACAAACTGTATGAGATAATGGTAGGGAAAACATTGGCTGTCAGGCCATGAAGGGCAGTGATCCCCTAGAGCTGGAAAATACAGGTCTTACAGTTGCCCCACCCTAACCTGAAGGTGTAGTTCAGTGGGACCCAGGTATAGCTTGGAGCCATTGCTGAGATGAGGTGAGAGCCTGGAGTCCAAGGAAGGCAGAATAGCTGGAGTGCCCAGGGCAGGGTGCCAACACGGAGACAACCACACAGTGAACTCCCAAAACCTCAAGGGTCCTCCTCAGATGTGAAGTTGAATACTGCTCTGTGCATGCATGTGAGAAAAATCACCCCTTATCAGGAAGTGAAATACCAGAGACTAACAGAGGGAACAATGCCCAGCTGTTGTTTCTGGTATTAATAGTCCTTGTTCTCAAATAATTAAACCTGGAGTAAAGGTAGCTTCATTTCTTCTTTAAAAAGCTTGAAATCAAGGTTTCTAAGTAGCTTAATTCTACTTATATTATTGAGCTTTTTTTTTTTTTTTTTTTTTTGGACAGGCAGAGTGGACAGTGAGAGAGAGAGAGACAGAGAGAAAGGTCTTCCTTTGCCGTTGGTTCACCCTCCAATGGCCGCCGTGGCCAGTGTGCTGCAGCCGGCGCACCATGCTGATCCGATGGCAGGAGCCAGGTGCTTCTCCTGGTCTCCCATGGGGTGCAGGGCCCAAGCACTTGGGCCATCCTCCACAGCCTGGCCACAGCAGAGAGCTGGCCTGGAAGAGGGGCAACCGGGACAGAATCCGGTGCCCCAACTGGGACTAGAACCCGGTGTGCCAGCACCGCAAGGTGGAGGATTAGTTTAGTGAGCTACAGCGCTGGCCATTATTGAGCTTTTTGTCACTATAATGAAAATATTCGAGAGAAGCTAACTGTATAAAGAAAAAGGATTTATTTTGCTTACAGTCAGGTTCAAGTCAAAGACCAGGCAGCCTCATTGTTTTAGTGTCTGATGAGGGTGGTGGATGGCAATGGTGTGACTTGTGCAGAGGAAGGACCCATTGGCTAGCCAGGAAGCAGAGACAGCGGTGAGGCCCTACAAGACTTTGAGAATGTTTGTACAAATTTAAAAATATCCAACAAGGTTAAAGTCAAAATTCCTGGCTATCAGAAATTTGCAGCCATGTAGAGAAACTGGAATAAAACAGAGTAATAACAAGGAGAACATCAATCAAAACTGACCCTGAAATGACAGAAATGCAAGTATTAGGACACTTGTTTAACAATGGTTATTATTGTTGTGAGGGAGCCCCTCCTTATCTTGGTCCAAGTTCTTGTCTCCATGCCAGAAAGAATTCAGGGAAGAGACATGGACAAAGGTGAGCAGAGAAGCAAGATTTAATTAAAGGTAAAGAGAAAGGAAAAATTCTGGAGGGAAACTCAAAAGGCACGCTGCCCTTGACAGTGTTTGGAGATGTCCTTTTATAGGGTCTGGAGGGGTTTATAGGGGGTTGGTGTCTGGAGTGGTGCTTGAGTATTCAGATGGGGGATGGAGTTTAAGGTAAGGCTTGAGTACCGCCCATTTCTGGGCCCTTTTTGGAAATCTCAGAAGTGTCACGCATCAGGTGCATGATGGGAGTTGGTGTGCTGATCATGGTAGTTTTATTACAGTGATCCACAGGTCATCACAGGATCCCAGCCTGCAACCATATTGGATATTTGTAGCCAGCTTTTAAGCAGCACGACCCTGGCAACTGCAGTGCCATGGAATGGGGTGGGGCTTGGGCTGCACAAGCAGAGTTGTGATGCACA
The DNA here is from genome assembly GCF_964237555.1 of Oryctolagus cuniculus. Lineage (NCBI taxonomy): Eukaryota > Metazoa > Chordata > Mammalia > Lagomorpha > Leporidae > Oryctolagus > Oryctolagus cuniculus. The sequence goes on along the minus strand of NC_091447.1, from coordinate 41,009,410 downwards.
TGCTGGCCATCCTCAGTCCTCTCTGCTGCCTCCCTGCCTGCATTATCAAGACTGGTCCAGTTGGTTTGAGATGATAGAGGAAAAACATTAGAAAGAGGTATGTGAATTATACAAAAAAAGTCCAGATAAAATTTCCAGAGATAAGCATGTAATGAAAAATGAGAGGAAATATTATGAATTAACTATGCACAGTTTAGTCAAAGAGCACAGTAGTGATCGCGGGAAAATACAGCTAGGGAAAAAGACTCTGAAAGGTGCATTCATAACTGTGAGACACATACGTGCAGTGACGTCCCCAGGAATGGCAGACTAAGGATTTCTGGAAATCCTTTCTCCAGGAAAGCAGCATGAACAGCTATGGTTAGAATCAGCTTGTCTGGGATTCTGGAAATCAACCAAAATCTTACAGCAATCATGAAGCATTTGTTCGTGGAAAATGGCTATAATCTCAGAAGGAACAGTAAATTTTGTGATATTTTTGCCTGCTCTGTTCCCTTTCTCCCCATATTCTCCATGCTGTGGGAGCCTTGAAAGGCAGAATCATAAAAATCCCAATTCCAGCAGCCATTGTGGGGCATGGCATGGTGGGTCTCCTCCTAAGCCTGCTTTCTTTTCTTTTTTTTTAATTTATATTTTAAGGAATACAAATGTGATAAGTACAACTTTAGGAATATAGTGATTCTTCCCACCATACCTACCCTCCCACCCACACTCCCATCCTTCCCCCTCCTCCTTCTCCCTTTGCCAGACCTATTCTCCATTAAGATCCATTTTCAATTAACTTTGTACACAGAAGACCAACTCTATACTAAGTAAAGATTTCAACAATTTGCACATACACACAAACTGTTTGAGAACTAGTTTTACAATTAACTCTCATAACACAACTAATTGAGGACAGAGGTCCTGCACGCAAGTTAGTACACAGTGACTCTTGTTAATTTAACAATTAACACACTTAAATATGACGTAAGTGATCACCTGAGGCACTTGATATGAGCTGCCAAGGCTATGGAAGCCTTTTGAGTCCACAAACTTTGTCAGTATTTGGACAAGGCCACAGGCAAAGTGGAAGTTCTCTCCCCTCTTTAGAGAAAATACATCCTTCTCTGATGGCCCCTTCTTTCCACTGGGATCTTACAGAGATCCTTCATGTAGAACATTTTTTGCCACAGTGTCTTGGCTTTCCATGCCTGAAATGCTCTCATTGGCTTTTCAGCCAGACCATGAAGCCTTAAGGGCTGATTCTGAGGACAGAGTGTTACTTAAAGTGATTGCCATTCTATGGGTCTATTGTGTAGACTGCTTCCCATGTTGGAAGATTCTCTCCTTTTTAATTCTATTATTACCAGGCACTTGATCCTATTTATATGATCACTTTTTTTCTCTTTGTATTTGTGTTTGTGGGGTTTTTAAACTTTTGTTTAATAAATATAAATTTCCAAAGTACAACTTTTGGATTATAGCAGCTTTTTTCCCTCATAACCTCCCTTGCACCTGCAACCATCCCATCTCCCACTCCCTCTCCCATCCCATTCTTCATCAAGATTCATTTTGAATTATCTTTACATACAGAAGATCAATTTAGTATACTAAGTAAAGATTTCAACAGTTTGCACCCACACAGAAACACAAAGTATAAAGTACTGTTTGAGTACTAGTTATACTATTAATTCACATAGTATAACACATTAAGGACAGAGATCCTACATGGGTAGTAAGTGAAAAGTGACTCCTGTTGTTGATTTAACAATTGACACTCTTTGGGAAGTATAATTTGGGACATGATCAAGCTGACTTTCCCCAAATGGTAGAGTTAGAAACATACCAGGGGATTCCAATTCAATCCCATCAAGGTGGCATGTACCAATGCCATCTCACTAGTCCAAGTGATCAATTTCTGTTCACAATTGATCATAATGAAAGGACTAAGAGTCAAAGGGATCACATAAACAAGTCTAGTGCCTGCTAATACTAACAGATAGAATAAATAAAGGGGAGAGCGATCCAACATGGGAAGCGAGATACACAAGCAGACTCATAGAATGGCAGATGTCTTAAACAGCACTCTGGCCTCAGAATCAGCCCTAAAGGCATTCGGATCCAGCTGAAAAGCCCATGAGAGTATTTCAGGCATGGAAAGCCAAGACACTCTGGCAAAAAAAAAAAAAAAAAAAAAAAAAGCAACCACCTAAATGAAAGATCTCTGTGAGTGAGATCCCAGTGGAAAGAACAGGTCATCAATGAAGGAGATACCTTTCTCTGAAGGGAGGAGAGAACTTCCACTTTGACTATGACCTTGTCTAAATAAGATAAGAGTCAGTGAACTCAAAAGGCTTCCATAGCCTTGGAAACTCATGACTGGAGCATAGGGAGATTACTGATGCCATAAACAGGAGTGTCAATTTGTAAAGTCAACAACAGGAGTCACTGTGCACTTACTCCTCTTGTAGGATCTCTGTCCTTAATGTGCTGTACATTGAGATTTAATGCTGTAACGAGTACTCAAACAGTATTTTTCACTTTGTGTTTCTATGTGGGTGCAACCTGTTGAAATCTTTACTTAATGTATACTAAACTGATCTTCTGTATATATAGAAAATTGAAAATGAATCTTGATATGAATGAAAGGGGAGAGAGAGCAGGAAAGGGGAGGATTGCGGGTGGGAGGGAAGTCATTGGTGGGGGGAGTCAATGTAATCCATAAGCTGTACTTTGGAAATCTATATTCATTAAATAAAAGTTAAAAAAAAACAACAATTGACACTCTTATTTATGATGTCAATAATCACCCGAGGCTCTTCTCATGGGATGCCAAGGCTATGGAAGCCTCTTGAGTTCGCCAATTCTGATCTTATTTAGACAAGGCCATAGTCAAAGTGGAAGTTCTCTCCTCCCTTCAGAGAAAGGTACCTCCTTCTTTGATGGGCCATTCTTTCTGCTGGAATCTCACTCACAGAGATCTTTCATTTAGGTCATTTTTTTCCCCACAGTCTGCTGTGTATCCCGCTTCCCATGTTGGATTGTTCTCTCCTTTTTAATTCTATCAGTTAGTATTAGCAGACACTAGTCTTGCTTATTTGATCCCTTTGACACAATCCTATCATTATGATCAATTATGAACAGAAACTGATCACTTTGACTAGTGAAATGGCATTGATACATGCCACCTTGATAGGATTGAATTGGAATCCCCTGGCACATTTCTAACTCTGCCATTAGGGGTAAGTCCGATTGAGCATGTGCTGAACTGTACATATCCTCCCTCTCTTATTCCAACTCTTATATTTAATAGGGATCACTTTTCAGTTAAATTTAAACACCTAAGAATAATTGTGTGTTAATTACAGAGTTCAACCAATAGTACTAGAACAAAACAAAGAAAAAATACTAAAATGGATAAAGTATTACATTGTACATCAACAGTCAGGACAAGAGCTGATCAGGTTACTGTTTCTCATAGTGTCCATTTCACTTCAACAGGTTTCTCCTTTGGTGCTCAGGTAGTTGTCGCCGATCAGGGAAAACCTATGATATTTGTTCCTTTGGGACTGGCTTAATTCACTCAGCATAATGTTTTCCAGATTCCTCCATCTTGTTGCAAATGACCGGATTTCATTGTTTTTGACTGCTGTATAGTATTTTATAGAGTACATGTCCCATAATTTCTTTATCCAGTCTCCTGTTGATGGGCATTTGGGTTGGTTCCAGGTCTTAGCTATTGTGAATTGAGCTGCAATAAACATTAATGTGCAGACAGCTTTTTTGTTTGCCAATTTAATTTCCTTTGGGTAAATTCCAAGGAGTGGTATGGCTGGGTTGTATGGTAGGGTTATATTCAGCAAGCAAAGATAACAAAGCTGTTCCTCAACAGTCAAGACAAGGGCAGCTCAAGTCATCTCTTCTCAAAGTGTCAGTTTCACTTCTACAGATTTCCTTTTAGGTGCTCTATTCTCACTGATCAGGGAGAACATATATTTGTCCCTTTGGGACTGGCTCATTTCACTAAGTGTAATGTTTTCCAGTTTCATCCATTTTGTTGCAAATGACCAGACTTCTTCTTCTTCTTTTTTTTTTTTGTTTTACTGCTGTGTGGTATTCCATTGTGTATATATTCCATAATTTCTATATCCAGTCTTTGGTTGATGGGCATTTAGGTTGATTCCATGTCTGAGCTATTGTGAATTGAGCTGCAATAAATATGGAGGAGCAGATAGCTCTTTTGTTTACTGATTTCATTTCCCTTGGGTAAATTCCCAGGAATGGCATGGCTGGGTCATATGATAGGTCTATATTCAGATTTCTGAGGTATCTGCATACTGTCTTCCATAGTGGCTTTACCAGTTTACATTCCCACCAATAGTGGATTAGGATACCTTTTCCCCACATCTTCCCCAGCATTTGTTGTTTGTTGATTTCTGTATGTAAGCCATTATAACTGGGGTGAGTTAAAACCTTGTTGTGATTTAGATTGACATTTCCCTGACAGCTATGATCCTGAACGTTTTTTTCATATGTCTGTTGGCCATTTGGATTCCCTCTTTTGAAAAATGTCTGTGTAACTCCTTGGCCCATCTCTTAACTGGATTGTTTGTTTTGTAGTTGTGGAATTTCTTGATCACTTTGTATATTCTGGTTATTAATTTTTATCAGTTGTATAATTTGCCCATAATTTCTCCCATTCTGTCGGTTGCCTCTTCACTTTCCTGAGTGTTTCTTTTGCCGTACAGAAACTTCTCAATTTAATGTAATCCCATTTGTTAATTTTGCCTAAGCCTATTTTCAAAGGTTTATCATTACTTGACCCCTGTAGTGGTTCTCGGGGTGATCCTCCCCACAGGAATGGCTGTCACTTGACCTGCTCAGGACTTTTCCAGTGCAAATAGGTTTTGAGATGGGGCTTCAGGGAGGGCGTTTGTCACACGCGACGATTTTTTAAGCTTCCAGCTGCCTCACTGGTAGATTCGAGCAGGCTAACTTCAAAACTTAAGTGGAAGAGTTAGGGCATAAATGTTCAGAGAGGGTTTAAAGAAGTTGTGGTGTACTCCTTGACTTGGAAAAGGCCGTGTGTCTGTGCTCTGAGGATACCTGAGAAGGCTCCACACTTTCACCTTTGGCTGCCCTCTAGGCCCCGTGCAGGCCACAAGCGAAGGCTAAGGGAGAAGTGTCCACTGCTTGGTGTGGTGAAGCTGTAGGGTGAAAAAAATTTCTTTTCTTTCCCACTGCAAGGTTCATGACTGAAGTTCCTGTAGCAAAAGATAGATGAATAACAAAACAGCATAAATTATAGTATAAATTACACATGACACACCACTTTCAGATTTGAAGAACCAAGGGAGTGGGTAAACATAGGTGTTTTTATGGATAGTCATAAAGAAGTGTGACTGGGTGACAAAAGGCTGTGCTCACACAGCAATATCCACCTGCTCAGGTCCTTTAGACTTCCCTGTGTGGCATTTCTTCCCTCCGGGGTATAAGGCAAGACAGCTGTCACATGAGGGTCTCAAGGCAGCGGAGAAGAAGGTCAGAGAGTGCCTTCCTGGGCTTTCCGGCTTCAGGAGGCAGGCCAGTGGCCTTCCTGCCTCTGCTGTCTCCTCAGTTTCCCGGGTGCTGTGTTTGGGGCAGTGTGCAAAAGCGTGCTCTAACACAGGCGGACTCCCCTGGTGCCCAGAGCCGTGGCGTTTCCTGGTGGTCCGAGGAATCCTACCTCACTTTTCGCTCTGTGCTTAGTCAGCCAACTAACTAAGCCAACTAACTAACTTTGGTGGCCCCACACCCCACGGAGCTTTAGAGTCACCAGAGAAATAGTTACCTCAGCGCCCCCATGACAAAGAGCAGCAAGAAATACATGTGCAGTTGGGTTTCAAAGACAGCATGGAGAATGGAAAAAATATTTGAAGAAATAATGCCACAAAACATCCACATTTGATGAAAACGTTAACTTCACAGGTCTGAGTACTTCAGTGAACCCAAGAAGAAAAACAAAACAAAACAAAACAAGACAAAAACGCTAAGTAGACTGCACTAAAGTGCATCATAATCAAATGGCTTATAATCAGTGGGAAGGCAGAACGTTGGAAAGTGACCAGAGACCAAAGAAACATCGTGTACAAAGGAACACAGAATAAGGATGACAGCAGATTTCTTATCAGAAACGTTGTAAGCTAGAAGCAGCGCAGCAAACAGCCATTTTGAAGTTCTGAAAGGAAGAATGGTTCATACTCAGGGAGCATGATGGTAGCATTCACCCATGAGCGGACTGAAAATTCTGGGAAAAAGTTTGTTAAAGCTCAGACTGGACGCAGAAGTCAGGCTGCTGTTGCCGATGTGTGAACAATGGTGTCCTATGGGTGGAGTCCAATGAAAAGGGTGCAGCAGAATAGCAAGGAACCTCGCTGGAAACCTGGGGAGAGAGGTTAAACGCCACGAAGCAACTTGTCTGCCAAGATCTGTACTCCCATGCTTTTATTATAGTGGATCTCTGACATACAGAAATCATGGAGTGTGACGACTTGGGCATTCACCCCTCAGCTTTAAGGCACAGTTCTGCCTTAGCAGGAAGCTGGAATCAGGAGCTGGAGCAGGGAATCAAATCCAGGAACCCTGGTAAGGGGTGTAGATGTCATAGCCAGGAGGCTGAATGACGGCCCCTCCTTGGTTTCTTCTTCTGAGATTTGTCCTTATTGACTTGTGTAGTTGTGGTCTGTGTTGCTAGTATACGCATTCTGTTGTAGGAAAAGTCTGGAATTTAGTCATTTTCCTGTTGTGGGTATTAAGATTGTTCACAGCTGACCGATGTCACCAGTCATGCCGCAGTGAGCATCCTTGTCCCTGCTCGTGTGTGCACGTGAGCAAGGTTCCTCTGTGTGGAGCAGCCCAATTTCAAGTGTGTATATCCTTTACCCTTACTGCATGCTGCCGCATTGTTTCCATTGAATTTCTCTATATCCTTTAGAGCTGTGCAGTCCATCGATTCTTACCATAGGCCCTTTTGGTCTCTTCTGAATACTGGAATGAGGAATACAGATTTCTGCTAAAACCCACCTCTAGTTTTGCTGCATTAGTACAAACATTTTTTATGCTTATTGTTAGTCTTTTCTGCCACACTTCATTAGTACAATGTACACTTTAAAATGTGCACAATTAAAAAATATAATACATTTGAAATTCAGCTGAAGATCAATGAAAATGACCCAGGAAAATAGTGAACATATTGTATATGTAGTTGATACTTTAGATAAGAAGCCAGTGGAATTCATCAGAATGTTACCTGTCTTTAGAAAATAGTTTAGAGCAAAATAAATTCAAAGACATAAGGCAGAGCCATAGAATTGAGAGATCAAATTATTATAATTCCATTTATATATGTATATATATTTTATTTATTTGAAAGGCATAGTCATAGAGACAGAGAAGGCAGAGAGAGACAGCAAGATAGATAGATAGATAGATAGATAGATAGGAAGGAAGGAAGGAAGGAAGGAAGGAAGGAAGGAAGGAAGGAAGGAAGTCTGCCATGTACTGATTCACTCCCCAAATGCCTACAACACCGGGGCTGGGCCAGGCTGATGTTGGGAATGAAGAACTCCATCCTGGTCTCCCATGTGGGTGACCAGGACCCAGGCACTCGAGCCAGCATCTGCTGCCTTCTCAGGTGCATTAGCAGAAAGCTGGACCAGAGCAGACTAGGCAGGACTCCACCCAGCATTCCAGTGTCAGATGCGAGGGTCGCAGCTGTGACTTAACCTGCGTCACCGTAATGTAGGTTCCGAAACTCAAGGGTTTTAAGGATGTATGCTTATGAGAGTCTCTTTATTTTTCTTCTTAAAAAAGGCCATGGCCTCTGTATTCCATGTTTTCTAACTTTGGATTTGGATGTTTCACTGGAGTTTATAACACTCAGAACACGTGCAGTCAGGGAAGATTCCAGATCAAAGGACAAATTAAACCCACGTGTGCAGATGTCCAGGTTTATTGCCGAGGTGTGTTTGAAGTCTGGATTTCAAGGCACCAAAGAGCAAGATTCCTCTTCTCTAATTCTGAAGCTTTTGAGGGAAAAGACAGACATTAGAGTATTGGAGATCTGCGTCTGTGCTGGTAAGGGCCCCACGGCTGGGGGTCTTTCTCAGGCCCAGTTTCATATTCCTGTTGGACGAGCCCAGTAAGAAAACCCTTTTTGGAGCCAGCATTGTAGCACAGCAGATTAAGCTGCTGGCTGGATCGCCGGCATCCCTTCTGGGTGCCAGTCTGTGTCCCAGCTATCCCACTTCTGATGCAGCTCCTTGATAATGCCCTGGGAAAAGCAGCAAGAGATGGCCTACGTGTTTGGACCCCTGTACCCACATGGGAGACCCAGATGAAGCACCAGGCTCGGCCTGGCTCAACCCTGGATGTTGTGGTCATCTGCGGAGTAAACCAGTCAATGGAAGACCTCTCTCTCTCTCTCTTTCTCTCTAGGTCTGCCTTTCAAATAAATAAACAAATAAATCTTTCCAAAAGAAAACAGAAAAAGAGAAAACCCTTCCTGCCCGGGGCCATGTGTCATAGGCATGAAGCCCCTGTCTGAATGACACCCATTCCAGTGGGAAACCGCTGGTGCTGCCAAGGCTGCAACCTTAATGGAACAATACATTGCTGCTTAGAAAATAGCAGATCTATTATAGGTACAGCTCTGCACTTTCAGAGCTAAATGTGATCCTGGAGACCATTTCCTTTATTGCCCTAATTTTTACAGATGAGGAAAATGTGGGCCTCAAAAGGTCAACTTACTTAAGATAACACAAGTGGAAGAGCAGATCTGAGTCACCATGCCCACATCTGTTTAAAACTAGGAATGCTAGTGTATTGCTTTCTAGACAGCAAATAAAGTGAAACTTCTCAATTCCATTTTTTTCTGAAAAAAACAAAATAGAATATACAGTATAATACAATATTATAATATGATATAATAAATAATATACAGATACTTTAAAACAATAATCATTTTTGCACATTTCTTTTCAAATTTTTCGTTTAATTTTTATTTACTTACACTAATTTTTTTAATTATTTATTTGAAAGGCAGAGTTACAGAGAGGCAGAGGCACAGAGAGAGAGAAAGAGGCCTTCTGTCTGCTGGTTCACTCCCTAGATGGCCACAATGACTGGAGCTGCGCCAATCCAAATCCAGGAGCCTGGTGCTTCTTCCATGTCTCCTACATGGATGCAAGGGACCAAGCACTGGGGCCATCTTCCACTGCTTTCCCAGGCTATAGCAGAGACCTGGATCGGAAGTGGAACAGCTGGGACTAGAACTGGCACCCATGTGGAATGCCAGCGCTGCAGGTGGCAGCTTTATGCACTACATCACAGTGCCGGCCCCCTAATTTTTATCTGAAAGGCAGAGAAATAGATCTTCTACCTGCTGGTTTACTCCCCCAAAACCTGTAACACTCAGAGCTGGGCCATGCAAACCAAGAGCTCAATACTTGTGCCATCACTTGCTGCTCCCACTACGGTGTGTGTTACAGGCGATTGCATCTGAAGCAAAGAGCCAGACTCAAATCAGGCACTCTGATAGGAGATGTAGGAATCCCAAGCAGTATCTCAACCCTGTGCCTAACACCCTTTCCATTGGCTTTTAATGGGTAAGACTTACATGGGAAGTGTAACTGCGACAGCCAAACTGACATTTCTGAGAGGGGCTCAACATGTTTTCATAGTCAAGTACATATTTTAATATTTTTTAAAGTAGAGAGCTGTTCTGAAGGGTCATTAAGTAAACATCAAAAATACTCTATAATGTATGTGTAAATTTTTTCTAATTTAGTTTTGAACAACTGTGTAAGCTTCCTTCCTTGCATCTAGAATAAGAAATTTGACCAGATATGGTAAATATGTTTCTTTTGTCCTTACCCAGCTTGATCAGATGCTGGGAGCATGGCTGCACCTGCCTGGCATCCAGCTCACGGATAATCCCCTTCAAAGAGGAAGAAGGGCTGCATGCCATGGTGCTTGGCCTCCGTGTTTAAGCAGTTTCTCAGATCCCATTTAGTTGCAAAATTCAGGAGTGTGTGTGTGTGTGTGTGTGTGTAGTTATATCTATATTCAAGCTTATTCATTTGAAAGAAATAGTAACAGAGAGAGAGAGAGAAGGAGAGAGAGAGAGAGAGAGAGAGAGGAATTTTGAGGCCATCCATCTGCCGGTTTACCCCCAAAATGCCTACAGTAACCAGGACGGGAACTGCATCCAGGTTTCCCACACTGATGTCAGGGACCTAAGCATTTGGGCCATCACCCACTGCCTCCCAGGTGCGCATTATCAGGAAGCTGGCTCCGAAGTACAGGTGGGATTCCATTCCAGGCACTCTGATACAGGGGTACTGGTGTCTCAAGTGATGGCTTAATCCACTCCACCATAATACTTCTCCTGGGCTTGCATAATTTATACACTAATTTATAATATTAATAGGTTTTAAATAAAGTTTTGTCCTTCAAACCAATCAATATGCAAAATCAGCTGTCGACATTTTTGTTCCACATGATCACTCAGCTTCCACTGAGCGGACTTCAGCCAGACGCCTGAAAGAGGAAAACGACACAGTCGGCTCTCCTAGAGCATACGCTCAGAATTAAGGTCACAGTAGCCAGGTGACTAACCTTGTTTGAAAAGGGAGTGGGGCCGGCGCCGCGGCTCACTAGGCTAATCCTCTGCCTAGCGGCGCCGGCACACCGGGTTCTAGTCCCGGTTGGGGCGCTGGATTCTGTCCCGGTTGCCCCTCTTCCAGGCCAGCTCTCTGCTGTGGCCAGGGAGTGCAGTGGAGGATGGCCCAAGTGCTTGGGCCCTGCACCCCATGGGAGACCAGGAAAAGCACCTGGATCCTGGCTCCTGCCATCGGATCAGCACGGTGCGCCAGCCACAGCGCGCTGGCCGCGGCGGCCATTGGAGGGTGAACCAACGGCAAAGGAAGACCTTTCTCTCTCTGTCTCTCTCTCTCACTGTCCACTCTGCATGTCAAAAAAAAAAAAAAAAAAAAAAAAAAAAAAAAAGGGAGTGGGATCTTGGATGTTCTTTCTTAATGAAGTAAAGTCTTTGGTGGTATTAGCTGCAAAGCATAGTTTCTACAATGCTTGGCAATTACATGCTTATTACATTTAAAGAAAACCTGAACAATGATTTTATTTCACATTTAAGATTCACAAAACACCAGGTCCTTTTGTCTGTGTCACCCTACAGCGTGATAAGGGTGGTGCTATTAAAGTGTATTTCAATTAATATACAGCCAGATACACTTGCTTTTACAGCGTATAGAGAAATTTATGCCCATTGTTCATTCAAATTTTGGTAACGAACATTTTTAAGATGACATTTATTATTTTTTGTTATTTACCAAAACTCTATTAACGAAATGTCAGAAAACTGAGAAGAAAAAAAATGACTGATAATCCCAGGACCTGGAAATTGTGGTGTTTCTATGAACATATGTACACAGCTGAGATGCATGTGTATATACATGTGATTTTATTATGTGTTCATGTGCCGTATGTTGAAGTGCCATCATGTCACCAAATAATCTTATACAGCATGAATTTTACAGTATATCTGTACGAATGAGTGTATCCCATCTTTTGATATACCATTATATCTTTAATCTTTCCTGGTTTTGAACATTTAGATTGTTTCTAATTCTTTTCCTTTTTGTAAATAATACTGTGATTTATGTAGTGACCATATTAGATTGAATCCCTAGAATCTGTTAGATAAGCTGCTACTAAAATTTTCAAGGTTTTTAATATGTTGTTCTTCAGAAAGTTTTCCTGTTCTTTCACAAATTAGAGTTGGTCTATCCTTTTGTCTTCCTTATATTTTTGTAGATGACAGGTGTCTCATAGTTTGCCATTCCTTGGTTACTAGTAACTTCGAATTCCACTCCCCTCCACTGCCACCAATTTATTTATAGTTAGGGTGTGTGTGTGTGTGTGTGTGTGATTTGTTGTATATTGAGGTGCTTCTTTTATTTTTTGGTATTCTTAATAACAGTGCCTCTACTATACCAGTGTGGCATGAGAAAAAGAGCACGGACTTCTAAAAATATTTGTTTATTTATTTTTCTTCTGCTTGAAAGGAAGAATGCCAGCGAGAGAGCAGGCTGGAGAGCAAGAGGAAGGAGGCTCTCATCTGCTGGTTCATCCCAAAATGCCTGCAACAGCCAGATCTCGGCCAGGCTAACGACAGGAGCCTAGAACTCCATCAGGGTTTCCCTTGTGGAGTGGCATCTTGAGCCATCACCTCCTCCCTCCCAGGATGCACAATAGTAGGAGCTAGGACTCAAACCAGGCTCTCCAGTATGGGGTGCAGGTGTCACAAGTGGTCACATAGCCTGCTGTGCCACAATGCCTGCTCCAGAGCTTAGCCTTTTTTTTAAAGACTATTTATTTATTTCTAAGGCAGAGAGAGAGAGAGAGAGAGAGAGAGAGAGAAAGAAAGGAAGATATCTTACTCCCACTAGTTCACTCCCCAAATGGCCACAATGGCCAGGGCTTGGCCAGGCAGAAGCCAGAATCCAGGAGCTTCTTCCCTGGCTCCCGTGTGGGTGGCAGGGACCCAGGGACTTGGGCCATTTTCTGCTGGTTTTCCAGGTGCATTTGCAGGGAGCTGGGTTGGAAGTGGAGTAGCGGGGACTCAAAGCAGCACCCAAATGGTATGCTGGTGCTTCAGGTCTAGGCTTAACCTCTGCCTCAGAATAACTTTTAATTCAGCCAGACCTTGGCTTGAATTTCAGTTGCCATTTCTATATTTCCCATGGGTCATTGGGCTAACTGCCTGTCACCTAGGAGCCTGAGGCCCACTGATGTTCAGTAGAGGTGATTATGAGATGTAAATGTAAAATCTCAGTTTCTGTTTCTCCAGAGGAAGTCACTCAGTGGTCACTGCAGTTGTACTCCTCTTCCTCCTTTTTCATCATTACCTCTTCTCATTCCTCCGTGTGTGCGCATTTGAACAGAATTGAAGGCAGGGTCCATGCGGGCTTGCTCTTGGCTTATCTGCAGAATGGTAGGCTCTTCTCAAGGTGCACCTGAAAATCACTGTTGAAATCTCAGCTCTTCCCTGGAGGCTGATGGGAACACATTTACAGCTTACAGAGGGAGAAAGGAGCAGAAGAATGTCCACACTACAAAAGGCCCGGCCATCAGAGGGGCAGCTTCTTCCGTCTTCTGTCTGGTAGTACTGATTTTTCTGCTAAGGGCCAACTCTCAATGATTGCTGCTACTGGAATCTTGGGTCCCCTAAATACCAGTGCTGCAGAAGCCAGACAGGGAGGAAGATTCGTGTGCTCATGTTGCCAGCTTGTCTGGAAAACTTGAGCAGCTGTTGGAGTGAGTGAATGGAGTACCCATTTAAGAGAGTTAAGTTACAGAATTCCCAAAAAGAACTTGATTTATAAGGTGGTCTCCCTTACAAGCAGCTTCCATCAATAAGCATCTGCTGAGCAGATAGCCTGCGTCAAGTGCAATGCCAAGGGTGGAGGATACAATGGAATATGACACTAGTCCTGCACTGAACATGCCAGATAGTGGCAGGATTAAACTGTGCAGTAGTATTAACAAGCAAGCAGTAGGATGCAAGTACTGAATGGTGGATGAAAGACTTGAAGAGTTTTAGAGATGAGGAAAGTCCTTGAATATTAGAGGATATTGTCAGAGTTAGGTTTCAATGTATTCAAGAAATTGAGGCCAATATTTATATTTTAATTTATTTGAGAGGCAAAGAGAGAGAGAGAGAGCTGTTCCCGAATTTTCACAAAGACCAGGGCTAATCCAAGGCCAAAGCCAGCAGCTGGGAGCCAGGAGCTCAGTTCAGGTCTCACACATAAGTGGCAGGAGCCCAACAGCTGGAACTATCACTGCTGCCTGCGTTGCAGAAAATTGGAGTCAGGACCTGGAGCAAGAACATCAAACCCAGATCCTCCAGTGTGGGACGTGCACATCCTAACTGGTGTATTAACTGGTGGGCTAAACACCCCCTCCAGGCATATATTTTGGAAGTGTTTTTGGTTTCTCCCAAGGTGATGTGGTAGGGCACATTTCTCCTCTGTGTTATACTTTGTTATTCCTGATGACTTTGGCTAAACCAAATGGGCATCTGAGCATTTGAGGGCATGCATACTTTGGTTTAAGGACCATGGCATTCAGTTTGGTCCCCTGATGTTAATGTGACAGGTGGAAATGCCATGGGAACAGGTTTTGCAGTCGAGCTCTTATACACTGAATTTTGTTTGTTTGTTTGTTTGTTTGTTGGCTTGGAAAAGGACAGGCATGAACAGATGGGGTTTCTCTGGGATGGATACTATGACCAGAATGCAAAGCTATAAAAGTGACTGCTGTAGTTTAATAGGCGAATTGGCCACAGTTGTGGGACACTGAGGCCTTAACTGACTCCTTGGAACTTGGGGACAGATGCTATACTCAAGGGTACAAAGGGAGCCAGCCACTTGGATTTACTCAAATGTTTAGACCTACTGTCCAATAACAAAATACCTTTACACATTTAAATTCATCCTGCCAGCTCTTCGTGTCAACCAGAGACCCCAATATTAATATTGTCTCTTGCAAATAGATTTCATAATCAATAAGGCTTAGTGCCCTTGGTTGTACTATTCCTACCAAAACAATTTTACTTTAGCATTTCAAAATATTTTTAGAAAATTATGATTTCTTTTATATTGACTTCTTACTCAGTTACACTAAAATAATCAAAAGGAGGAAGATTGTTACAAAATTTCTTTACAGGAAAAAAATAGTACCTAAAAAAGGAGGGTAGAGGGGCTTAGTGTTGTGGCATAGCAGGTAAAGTCATGGCCTGTGATGCTGGCATCCCATGTGGGCACTGGTTCATGTCCCAGCTGTTCCACTTGTGATCCTGCTTCCTGGGAAAAGCAGGATCCTGGCCTGGGAAAAGCATCAGAAGATGGCCCAAGTGCTTGGGCCCCTGTACCCACATGGGACGACCCAGATGAAGCTCCTGGCTCCTGGCTCCTGGCTTCTGCCTGGCCCAGCCATGGCCATTGTGACCAACTGGGGAGTGAACCAGCAGATGGAAGTGCGCGCTCTCTCTCTCTGTCTTTATAATAAAAAAAATTGATTTTTTTAAAGGGCAGAGAGATTCTTTACCATATCATCTACAATAAGATATAAAATTAATTTAGTAGTGCAATGTGCCCTCTTTGGTCACACTTACTCCTTGATATAAATAATCTTTGAGGTCATATCACATGAGGCTGTCTCCTCTACAGTACAGCCCTGCAAATGATTGTGCTCACTTGGTCTTACAGCAGGTTGGTTTGGCTCATGGTTGGTGATAGATAAGTAAAAATACCCCATCTGCCAACTGCTGAAAATTTTATTTGAATAGAAATTGTGGTCACAGATAAATGTGATGTATAGCAGATTATAATGAATTTATAGGAAAGAAATAAAAGATGAAAGAGAACCTTGCAATCATAACAAATAGTAACATCTTTTGCATCATTAGGAAGTAGTTTTAGGTGAAGGCTGGCTTGGCAGCCTGGAGCCAAAGTCCTTCAAAGTCTTCAGACTTCAATAAAACTATGAGAGAATGTAAGCAAGGTAGAGAGAGAAAAAGAAACAAACCAAGCCAATCTGGGAGAACAGGATAGGATTAAAATACTGAACAACACAGGGCAGGCCTTGTGGCACAGCAGGTTAAACCACCACTTTGGATGATGAATAACCTTAGGTGATTAATAACCTTAGGATGCTTTTTTAAAAATATATATACATACATATATATAATATATCTAAGATTTATTTATTTTATTTGAAAAGCAGACTGACAAGGAGAGAGGATGAGACAAAAGAGAGATCTTCCATCTGCTGGTTGACTCCCCGAATACCTACAACAACCAAAGTTGGGACATTTGGAATCTAGACGTCTGGAACTCCATCTGGGTCACGAAGTGGCTGTCCAGGATACAAGTACTTGGGCCATTATCTTCTGCCTCTCAAGGGCATTAGCAGGAAGCTGGCGGAGCATCTGGGATTGGAATCAGGCACTCCAGTATGGAATGTGCGTCCCAAACAGTGTCTTTACTGCCAGGTCACACACTTGCTCCCTCGGGAGGCATTTAGAGTATCAGGCCCACTCCATCTCAGTTTGAAAGCAATATTTGGTTGTCATATGGAATTTGAAAAGCTATGGGGGAAATTAAAATCATTCACACATTTATCCGCTCTGGGAGGCTGCTGTTGTGGCATAGCAGGTAAAGCTACCACTTGTGATACCCACATCCCATATGGGCACCAATTCGTGTCCTGGCTATTCTACTTCTGATCCAGCTCCCTGCTAATGCCCTGAGAAAAGCAGTGGAGGATGCTCCAAGTACTTGGGCCAAGCCCACCAGGATGAAACTTCTGGTTTCTGGCTTTTGCCTAGCTCAGGCCACCTGGAGAGTTAACTAGTAGATGGAAGATATGTTTTCTCTCTCTCTCCCTCTCCCTTTCTCCCTCTCTCGCTCTCCCTTTCTCCCTCCCTCCCTACCGTAACTCCTTTTTTTTTTTTAATGTGCCGCTCTCTGCACCCTGCCTCGGCCCCTGTCCCAGGCTGTTTCCTGACCACAGAAGCATGCGCTGGGAGTGGTGCTCAGATGCAATACAGCACACGTTACAGGAGAGCTCTGAGTCAGAAGATAGTAATTAAGCTGGGACTGAGTGGAACAAGAATCCTCTTAAAGATAGAATCCGTGGGAGATTTTGAGTGATGGTATGTGGATGTGTGAGGGGAGAAGAGAAGGAGGCAGGTATTATTGACAGCTTCTGCAGGCCTGTGAGACAACAAGGCTCCGGTTGTCCTCAAACGTGATAGACCGTGAGCAGACAGGGCATGGGGGACACTCTGCATAATCTTGACTTGCGCACGCCCAGTTTGCCATGTCACCAATGCCTCAGTCTGGGCCAGGAGCTTGTGCAGTCTGTGCAGAACCCTTGCTGCGTCCTCTTCCGTTTCCACAGAGCGTTGGCCTATTTCAACGAAGAACTGACTTCCAGCTTTATCAGGTTCATCTTTTGTAAGTTTTTCAGGTTGTGGAGCCAATTGATTTAAGAAGTGTGGTAGTTCACACAGCATTTTCAAAGCCATCAGTTCTGTTACAAGATCTATGGGGTCAAAGCTGGTGAGATTCAAGGGTCAGTGACCCCAGGTTTGACCATCAATTCTGCGGTAATGGGAGTCCTGGCAGCTTTCACTTCAGATGCACCAAGAATAATGTGCCAGCACCGTCCCCCACATGCTTTGACAAAGACCACCGATTACCTCATTTCCTGGAAAGGCCTCCTGCCCTTTACATTTTGCCTATAAACAAGGGGAAGGGAGACCGATCCCATTGTAGATTTCGCTGTCTGCTGACTGTTGTCGGTGGTGATTGAGAATCCATCAGTTACCTTTGACTGTAATTCTTGGAGAAGTTTCAGTGGAAGGGAGGGTCTGTTTGTGAGAAAGCAGTCAAGCAGTCTTTTCTGCCTTGTAGGGGCAGCACCAGCCTCTGACGAGGCCCCCACTGCCCAGAGCACAGTCAAGTTCCTCTGCACCTGGTCTGAGGTCTATAGGAGGCAGGATCCTCCTGTGGGATTACCTTCCTCGACAGTTGGTTACTTGTGCTTCAGTCTTGTTTCTCAGGTGTTCCATGCTCATGGTGTCTGGCTTCAGCTTGCAGATTTAAAAATTAAGCATATCTTACTTGTGACCTTCACAGAAATTAAAATTTTCAGTTGTGCCCATGTAGGTCTCGGTTGAAACCCCATATGCATACAGAAACACCATTTCACCTCTCCGGGCAAGTAAACATGTTTGAGATCTTGGAAAACTGTGCAACCGTTTTTTTCTGTTATTTGACCCCCTAGTTAATGGTGCTAGAGTTGAAGTATGGGTCTCGCTTGCCAAGACCTTCCCACTGTGTCAGTGCAGGATGTCAGGTAGACCTTTGTCACGTACGCATTTTACACAGTTTCATCACAAGCATGTTACAGGTGTATCGGCACAGGTAGGTGTTCTGCTGCTGTCATCCCTTCTGGCCCTCCTCGTGTCTGACCTGGAAAAGTGGGTTCTTAGCTCCTTTTCCCCCCAGCAGTCTGCTGAGCTAGAACTGGCCCTCTCTCTCTTTATTCTTCCACCCCTCTACACTTCCTGCCGCGGCTGTATCACTGCCTCCTATCGGCTGTTGCGGGAGTGCTGGGCCCTGGCAGCAGGGGTTCTGCAGAAAAGATCTCTCAGACCCCACAGAGCCCCCCGGGAGGATTCCTGGGCCTCCTGGTTCCCTGCCCTCCTTTTAATTCTGCTTCTTTTCATGAAATTCCGTTCTCTGAAAGTACAGTGCTCGCTGGGACCCTGCACGGTGCATGAATTTTATCTATACAAATTGGCTTTTGTAACACAGCCCCCCTACAGACTTTCGTCCTGAATCTTACGAGTCATGTGCCGCTGCAGCTGCAGCCATATTGAATTACTTCCTCTCCTGGAATTCTGTTCTTGTCTCTTACCCTTGCCTTGCACATGAGATTGCTTCCTTTCATCATGCCTTCCCCTCACCTCCAAACACACGGATTATTTGCTGTCACTGACTGAAGTGTCTGCTCTTTGGGTAACTCGGGAAATATGCTTGCTCACCTGACCTCCATTCCCTCCCAGGCAGATGTGGATGTCTCCACCTGTGCTCCCATAACCTTGCCCACATCCCTTCACGGTTTCTCTTATGCTGGCTGCAGCACAGGTCTGAGATTAATAACATGGTCCCAGGACTGGGCACAGCGCCAGCAGTGCACAAGAAGAACTGGAAGTAAGAATCGATGGCTCAAAACAGAGAGGACGTATGAAGTGTAGTATGTCTGCACTTGGCTCAGTAGTTTGAGAAACCTACATTCTCACCTTTGGTGGTGATGGTCTTGTTCTTTATTTAATTTAATTTTTTTTACTATTCCTTAAGTGGCACTGTTGCTTTAGTCTCTAAAGCCTCATCGTTTTACATTAGTACCATACTTTGTGTGTATGTATTTGCTACTTGTCACGATTGTTGATGCTTCCTCTTGCATCATTTTCTGTTTAACTTTCCTTAATGCTTCTCCTGACCGATTAGATTGATTCACAGGCTCTGAAGGCCAGAGTCAGCACCTGGAAAACTGCTGCTCCAGTTAACTGTGCCTTTCCCCGTGATGGAGAGCTGTAGTATTGATGAATCAGTCAGGATTCAATGAGAGCAGCATAGCCAGGAGGAGATACATCTTCAGAGATTATTAGAAGGATTTTGGCTTACACAGATGTGGGGGCTGTGTCTGCAAGTCTCAGGTCTGCAGGGCAGGCTGTCCAGCTGGGGGTTGGACCTCTCAGGCAAGGTTTGAAGCTGCTGTCAAAGTAGAATTTCTTTGATCTCCAGGAAGCATGGAGTCGCCTCTTCAGGCCTTGTAATCGTTTGAATCAGGCACACTCACATGATGTAAGACAACCCCTTACCCAAAGTCATTGATTTGAACTTTGGTCACATCTCCAGAATACATTCACCAGGATACCTCGGTTAACGTTTCAGTAACTGGGAAGAGTAGCAGGAACATCGTGGTCCCAAGAGATCACCACCATGGAGTGAGGAGCCTGTTAACCCTACCTGTTAACCCTATCTCTAACCTGGAAGGATGAGGTCTAATTTACCCACCCTGGGATACTTCCTGTCGTGTCTCCCTCTTCCTCTGCTCTCAAGTTAGCCTTCTTGAGTGCCCCACCCACTTGTCTGGCTTTCTACACAGCCCTTCCATGACTTCCGTCTCTCCCACAGCCCTAGGTAGGCACACAGTCCTTGAGCGTTCCACCAAGTTCCTTGTGTTGGGAGCCCTTTTGCCGTCAGCCTGCCCAGTTCCTACCGATAATCTGCTTGGACAAAAAGTCAGGTTCCTTCAAGGCTGCTTTATTGTTTCAGGCAAAATCCTGGACCGGAGGTGTTTGCTCCAAGGTTTCCAAAACCTCAGTTATGAGTTGACTTTTTCTGTTATTCCTTGGCTCCACCCCTCACTCACCCAGAGGCCACCCTTGGGGACTTTGTATGGGAAACAGAGGAGTTCTGTAGAGGAGGAATTAGAGGTCTCATCACCCTTCTCACGCTTCGGAGAGGCCCCCAAACCCTCTTTGTTGTGGCTGTCACCCCTTTCCCATTGTAGGCTTGCAGACAATACATACACACTGTTGCCCTCCTCTCCTATTGAACTGTTGGACAGTTCAGAATAGTCTCATGCGTTGGGTCCTGAACAACAGAGTGCTGGCAGTGGCCATGAGAGGCAAGGCAAACACTGACAACTAAGACAAATGCTAGAACAGAAACCACTGCCCAGCTCATCCTGGGCACCTGAACAAGTCTTCCCTTCTGGAAATGAGAAATCAGTAATTTCTCCCAGGAGACTTATCCACTCTCCCCCTCCCCCCGAGAAAGATGCCAATTGGGTTAGTGAGTTAAAGTTCTCTGTGATAAGGACACCTGTCCAGTAGGAACTGGACCAGGGCCACCAGTTCATTTCATGCTGGCCACCAGTTGTCAGTTTGGAAAGCATATGTCTTCAATTTAAACCAAAAGTCTAGCTGAGCTAAAAGAGCACATTGTTAATTTCTCATGGATATGTTTGTTTATAATAATTTGAAAAATGCTGTGGAAAACATGAACAACAGTGTAATTGCCCAGTTCTTTGTTAAATTGTGTACGGGAATAATTCACTAATTTGCACTTCATGGTCTTAGAATTTGTCCAAGTCTGGAGTCAGATAAGTTTATTTGTGAAGGAGCTTTTTTCTTGATTATTAGTGGCATAGACTATTTTTGCTTGAAACTTTTCAAGTGCTTTAGGATCTCATATTTTCAGATAAATGCTGCTAAATATAATTGAATTCTGTTTTGTAAGAAGCAAGAGGCATAGGACCGTTTAAACCTTTTTATTTCATTGATCATTTCTCTATATATAGGGCCTTAATAAAACTCCACCGATTTTGAAATCCTCTTTCATTAGCAGCCTTCATATACATAAAGCCAACCAGAGTGCTTCTGAATTTGAGAACTTTTAGATCTTGAATGTTTGGCTGTTATTTATCAGCAAGGATAAGGTGGCTGGTGTTTTTGATAACATGAAAAGGTGAACATAATTTTACCATGGACTCTTGCACATTTTGTTGAATGAGCTTGGGTGTATGACAGTTTATAATACTTCGAGTAATACACGGGGAATGTGTGGAGATATGAATTAAGATGACTTAGAAGGCAGCATAAATTGCCTATTTTAATATCTCCATTGCACCCTTCTGACAACTGTTTTACCTGTCTGTAGCCTTTAGGTGAGGACTGGTTTTGAAAATGTCCATCATGTTATTGTATAAAGGAAGAAATCCATGAGAAGTAGGTCATGTGGAGGACAGGTTGGTGCTACCATGAACAGCACTCCTGGGTGGGAAGAAGCTGGGAAGACTTAGGACCGCTCTGGACTGGGCGCTGGTATTCTGTGTTCCCTGGGCTCTGGAGACAGGCTTCCTGGCACAAGAACAGACAGTAGGGCTTCTGCTTGTGATTGATGTGCTTCTGAGACCCCTCCGGATCTCATTCACCATCACTTTTCCACTTAATATGAAGTAAAGGAGTTCTGGTAATCAGATTCACCTTTTGTACTCAATTCTCACCTTTTTAAACCAAAATGAGATCTTGACAGTTATGCTAATAGTAAGCAATGGTCCTGTTCCGTGAGAAGTCACTTTGCATGGACTGGCTTACGTTGCAGTACCGAGTCATCCCAATATCTTCCCACAGATGTCTACCTCTCCCAGGGGCCACGTCTATGACGGCTCAGAGGAAGGCTCTTGTATTCCATCGCAGCTGCTCAGAGGGGTAGGCTTTATAGAGGCGGTGTTTCTAGCATCCGTACTTTCTGGATTGTAGAGATGCAGAAAGATGGAAACACTGGAAGATCGGGTGTCTATAATACAATGCCTCAGTCCGGAAGTGACACACAGCACCTCTGCTCATGACCATGGCAAAGATGATCTGCATGGTCTATCCCAGTGTAGGAAAGGAGAAGTGCAATACCTTCATTTACCATGAAGAACCAGAAACAGCTCACCCGTGGGGCCACCATCACCGCAGACAGCCTGGCTTGCCTTGCATCTGTCTAACTCAGATTACAAAAGGAGGTTACCTTCTATGTAAACAAATATAAATTGAGTCCTTACCTTTACTCTCAAATGATGTGAGTTTTATATGGATTACTTGTCACACATCTTTCCCCCTCTCTTTCTGTTCATTACTGCTGAATTTGAGTCATTATGTGAGCGAGAAGATGAACACCCAACCCATCAGGAAGGCATCACCCAGGTAACACTCCCTGCAGAAGCAGGTCATGGATATTAGCTTTTACCCTGGTTCAGTTTTTGCAGGCAGAGAGCGTGCTCTGAAGGGGTTTGTGATAGCTAATATTTTTGTGTCAAATTGTCTTCAACATGGTATCCAGATATTTGGGCAAACATTATTCTGGAAGTATCTGTGAAGGTATTGTTTAGATGAGATCAGTATTTATTTATTTTTAAAAAATTTTTAAATATATACTTATTTATTTATTTAGAAAGAAGAGAGACAGAGAGGTTTAAATATATTGAGATATCTTCCATCCAGTGATTCAGTCCCCAAAGGGCTACGACAGACAGGACTGGGTCAAGCCAAAGCAAGGAACCAGGAACTCCACCTGCATCTCCCACATGGGTGGCAAGTGTCATTTTCTTCTGTCTTCCCAGGCTCATTAGCAGAGGCTGGATCTAAAGTGGAGTAGCCTGGACTTGAACCAGCAGTCTGATATGGGAGAGCAATGTCACGAGCAGTGGCTTACATTGCTGTGCCACACACCAGCCCCTAGATGAGATCAAAAATAAATCAGTAGACTAAAGCAGATGACTTTCCATAATGTGGATAAGACTCATTCAGTGTGTGGAGGACCTTAATAAAAGGAAATCTGACCTCCACTGAAGAAAGAGACACTCTGTGAAAGACTGCTTTTGGATTTGAACTGAAACGTCAGTGTTTCCCTGGTTCTACAACTTCTTGGACCGCCCTGCAGACTTTGGGCAAGCTAGACTCAACTGTCACATGGAACCAATTCCTTAAAAGTAAACCTATTTTAATATGAGAAAACAAAAACATATAGTATATGTAAAATACACGCACCTACACTCCCCTACACACACATACATACATGTCCTGTTGGTTTTTTTCTCTATAGAATTCTGACAAATCATAGGCTTTAAAAAAAAATTTTTTTTTGACAGGCAGAGTTAGTGAGAAAGAGAGACAGAGGGAAAGGTCTTCCTTCCATTGGTTCATCTCCCAAATGGCCACCACGGCCAGCACGCGGCGACGATCCGAAGCCAGGAGCCAGGCGCTTCCTCCTGATCTCCCATTCAGGTGCAGGGCCCAAACACTTGGGCCACAACAGAGAGCTGGACTGGAAGAGGAGCAACCGGGACAGAACCAGCGCTCCAACTGGGACTAGAATCCGGAGTACCAGCGCTGCAGGCGGAGGATTAGCCTAGTGAGCCGTGGCGCCAGCCTAAAAATATATATTTTTTTTTATTTTACTTATTCGAGAGTCAAAGAGACAGAATTCTCGTCCTCTGGCTAACTCTTCAAATGCCTAGAACAGGAACTGGTGCTGTGGCATAGAAGATAAAGCCGCCACCTGCAGTGTTGGCATCCCATATGGGTACCAGTTCAAATCCCAGCTGTTCCACTTCAGATCCAGCTCCCTGCTAATGTGCCTGGGAAAGCAGTGGAGGATGGCTCAAGTGCTTGGGCCCCTGAACCCACATGGGAGACCCGGAAGAAGCTCCTGGCTTCAGATAATCCCAGCTCTGGCCATTGCAGCCATTGGGAGAGTGAACCACTGGATGGGAAATCTCTTTCTCTCTCTCTCTGTCCCTCCCCCATCCCCCTCTGTAACTCTGCCTTTCAAATAAATAAATAAACTCTTTTAAAAAATGCCTACAACATGGGTGAGGCCAACCCTGGAGGCAAGGAACTCAATGCAGGTCCCCAACATGGGTGGCAAGAACCCAACTTCTTGATATATTACCTCTGCCTCCCAGGGGCTGCATCAGCAAGAAGCTGGAGCCAGAGCTGTCTGCTGAACCCATGCACTCTGATGGGGAAGCTGGAACTGTAAGTGGAGCTGGGACTTGAGCCCAGGCACTCCAAATTCCCTTCAGATTATTTCAGTAAATACAAATTAATGCTGGTAATAACTTGGTTTTAGGAACCTTTATTTAGCATTCTAGCTACCTTATTCATGAATCCACCCTCTAGCATAAGTTAGTATTTGAACAAGACCCTGATTAGAAGTCTTTACTTCAGAGATGGATAGTTTAAATCTACATAAGACAGTTGACTAACATTAGGTATGTTACACATGATTTCTGAAATGAGTGATGTTGGAGGTACATAGATTAGCCTTAGATATATTTTATGTAAATGACTTTGAATCAGACAAGACCAGCAATTAAAACAGCTTTTGGAGAATCACCTAGCTGTAATGCTCCATTTGGTCCTGCTTTCTGATACATCCAATGCTGCCGAATGGTTCAGATAAAAGGTTAGATGCACCCTGCTGTTGACTATGGCTGCAACTACTTTAAGTAAATCTTTTTCACAGGTTATTTTCCAGAGTGGTTGAATAACAGGTGTCTGGGACTTTCCCAGGGTTTTGAGATATGCGTGTGGGTCTCTGTTTTACACCCTCCTGCTCAGCAGTGTTTTACATGAAGCCAGGATTTAGTTGGAAATTTTTATACCTCATAGTACACTCCTTTGTTTCAAGATTGTAGTTAAGGAGACTAAAGACCCCGCCCGTTTAGACTCCCTGGGGACTACTAGTGTTTCCCCAAGATGCCTGGTAGTTGTGCATTCCAGTGTGGCACAGACTGCACAGTTCTCATTACTATCCTTGGTTCTGAGAGAAGACAAGAGAGTGTGTGTTGCCCTCTGGCAGTCAGGATCCTCCTTGCTGAGGATGGTTTATACCAGATTTGTTTCTCAAATGTTAAGATATGAACTAGGTTCTATGCTGACTGTTAGTTTCAATCTAGAAGCTCTTTAGAGGACTAAAATCGTGTGAAGGTCAGTTCGGGTCCCTCCAGGAAGGCTTGCAGTGAGCAGTGCCAGCTCGCAGAGGCAGGGGGGGTGCTTGGCCGATCTCCAGGTGGAGCGCCCTGGCAGGTCTTGTTCCGAAACCCCATGTGCTGGAACCTGGGACATTGTCCACCTTTGATGCGTGTGGAAGATTAGCAGAACCCAGTCTGCAGCCAGAACTGAGACGCTGTGGGAGCATGTAGGAGATTCCCTCGCCTCGGTATTCACAGAGAATGTTGACTTCACTTGGACCGGCACTGATTAAAAACAATGTCATAAGGAAGTCAAGGACATCAAGGTTTCCCCACTTCCTGTTGAAAAAGTTTTGTAATTCAAAGTACCCAAAATGTAACTGAAGATAATGATTATAGCTGAAACCTTGTAATAAGCTAATTTTCACTTAGTTTGCCATAGCCTTCGGTTGCAGGTTCAGAATACCCAGCTCACTATGTGTGTAAATATGTTTACCCCTGCAAGCAGGTCTCTGCTGTGGAGTGATGACGAGGTCTTACTTTGTTTCCTTTGATCAATGAACAGAATATCCCTTGTTGGTTTAGAAAGAGTCTTAAATTTAAACATCCTTTTGTTTGCTTTTCTTGGTGAAATAACATAAGCCCTGTGAAGAAGACTAAATTGAAAATATATATGTACTACTGGTGTTGAATATTGGGGCCCACAGTGACACTGGCCTTTCAAATTATCTGTGTTTCAGTAATGCCATGGTTAAGGTACCATCATTTAACTAATTATATTTTGCAGAGTTATTAAGGTTATATGTATAAAAATAGCAGCAATTTAAGAAAATTGAAAGAATCAAGATGATGTAGATGAAAGGGGAGGTAGATACCTCGATCAGCCTTTTGTCTCTGATGTTTGGAATGCTCCAGGCACTGTGAGAGCAAAGCAGGCAGTGGACCCTTTGTGTAAGGATGGCTCTGGGCATGGGGAAGGGTCTGGGGAGGACTTTCCACAATTTAATGTCAAGCTGGTTGTGCAGGTTCTTGTGTAAAAGGTATGAAACATAGTGGATCGGAAGCGGAGCATACGGAACTTGAACTGGCACCCATGTGGGAAGCTGGCACTGCGGATTGTAGCTTATTTCAAGATTTCAGCTACAATCATTCTTTCATTTTCTTATTGCTACCATTTTTACAACCTGCACCACAGCGCCAGCCCCCATATTTCATCTTAATATTTGGCAGTGTTTTCTCCCAAACTACAACTTTTTCTTACAACCTCATTATGGCATATATTGTTGTCTAGAAGATTTCAGCATTTTTAATACTTCATTATTTATTTGTTTTATATTTATTTGAAAGAGAGACATACAAATACACAGAAACAGAGGCAGAGATCTTTCATCTTCAGGTTTATTCCCCAGATGCCTGCAACAGCTGGGGCTAGGTCAGGCCAAAGCCAGGAACCAGGAACTCAGTCCAGGTCTTCCATGTGAGTGGCAGGGGCCCCATTATCTAAGCCATCACCTGCTACCTCCCAGGGTTTACATCGTCAGCAGGCTGGACTCACAAGTGGAGCCAGACTGGAATCCAGGCACTGCAATATGGGAGGCAGGTTTCCGTCCCCAGTGGCATCTTAATTGCTGTGCCAAATACCTGTCCCTAGCATAGATTTTAAATCAGTTTATTCATTTCCTGTAAGACTTTTAGAATCTAGGGCTTTCTGTCTAGCCTTCCAGTGAAACCTTGCCCCGTATTTTCTTTTAACACCTTGATAGTGTGTGTGCATATGTGTGTATACACTATTCTTGAGGTAAGCAATATGATTTCTATTGTGTTAATGATAGGAAATAGGAGTATTTTTCAGATGGTTATCTAATTCTTCCCATACTATCTATTAAATAGACCATTGTAACTCATCAAAGAAAAGAAAAGGAATGGAAGATAGGATTCTATTAAAAAATCTACCCATGGCCAAAACAACATTGCTTTAATAAACACAGTTTCACTGTGTGTTTTTATACCTAGTAGAATCTGTTTTCATATGTAGTCTGCTTTTTCCAATAGCTTGTTAGTTTTTGTGAAATATGTGTGTGGGATTTTAATTTTTACTGCCCTAAATTTTAAATTAAGTAGAGGTAAACTCATGTATATAGTAAGTTGGGAGGAAGGCTTTCTTGAAATATTAGATTTTAATCCAGGAAAATAATATAACTTTACACTGATTTAGGGATTTTTGTGTTTTTCAGTTTTTAGAGAAGGAAATACTTGCCTATTTATAGTTAGTAATTACTTGATATTTTATAGTTTTCTTTTTTGGTTATATTTTCCAAAGCTCTTATTCTAATATTTTAATTTTTTACAATTAACATTCCCTTATTGAACTCTTACTAGTTCTAATAGTCTTTCTATTAAATTTCTTGAACATCCCAAGTAAACAGTATATTACAAATAATGAATTCTGGTTCTTCTTTTTCAATTATTTATAGTTTTTTCCTTCATGATCATGTAATTTACCAGGATATAAGTAAGCTGAAGACAAAACATATCTTACATTATTTATTTCCTGCAGAATGAGGTGATGGTACAATCATCTGATTGCTTGATGTCTCAAAAAAAAAAAAAAAAAAAAAGATTGTTTTCTCATATGCAATACTCTCGGCCTGGTTGGCAAGGGACATTTTGATAATGGTTTTGAGATCCAGGAAAGAAAGTTAGGAAAGTGTTAATTTGTTTGCAGCAGTTCTCTCCTACTTATTTCATACACACACACACACACACACACACACACTTTTATTGACTTACTGTGTTCCAGTGAAATTGAGCTATATTCCTGAATGAATGCCATTTAAATCCTTGTACTGCAATCATATTGCAAAAGTAGGTGAGTGGTAAATATTAATGGAATAATTTCCAGTTATACCTCCCAGTGGTTTCCAGGATATGTAAGACTGAGCCTCAGCTAAACTCTGTGTGTGTGTTGTTAAAATCTATTCCCTCAGGCATGTTTCACTATAGTCTACACAGCTATCAATATTTTCCCCAAAATAGTTTTTTTTTCTAAATAAACCTTTTACTTAATGAATACAAATTTCATGAGTGCAACTTTAGGAATATAGTGTTTCTTCCCTCTATACCCGTCCTCCTACCCCTACTCCTACCACACCTCCTCCTCCCTCTCCCATCCCATTCTCCGTTAAGATTCAATTTCACTTAACTCTATACACAAAAGACCAAATCTATAGTAAGTAAAGATTTCAACAATTTTCACCCACCCATACACATACAAAATATAAAAAACTGTTTGAGAACAAGTTTTTCACTTAATTCTCATAGTACAACTCATTAAGGACAGAGGTCCTGCGTGGGGAGTAAGTGCACAGTAACTCCTATTGTTAATTTAAGAATTAACACTCTTACATATAATGTCATTGACCACCAGAGGCTCTTGACATGAGCTGACAAGGCTATGGAAGGCTTTTCAGTCCACAATCTCCGTCAGTATTTAGACAAGGCCATAAGCAAAGTGAAACTTCTCTCTTCCCTTCAGAGAAGAGTACCTCCTTCTTTGGTGGCCCCTTCTTTCCCCTTCCCCCAAATGCTTTATATACTTCTTTATTTATTTTTGGTCTAGGGTCTTGTATGTGAAGTAAACATTCCTCTTCTTCACCTGACTATGTGAGTCCCTATTTATTCTTCAAGATATAACACAAATAACTTTCCCTCCACAAAACTCTTCCTTTTCTCAGGTGAATTAAAAAAAAATTACCTGACATGTCCTGTTACATCTGTTGTCATCTTACAGTATAGTTGTTTATTTTGGCTTCTGTGTCCCTCCTAAATTGTGAGCTGCTAGAGATTGTACCTTCTCCAGTGTGTGTCACAATGTCTGGCATAGTGTTGGTACTCTGTGAATTGTTGCTGCATGAGATAAATGTGAACACATGATTACCAACGAAAACACATGGAAAGTGAAAAATCAAAAGGGCTAAGAGGAAGTCATAGCCTAGCAACTGAGTAAGAAAAATACTAGAGGAGTCTGTGGAAGGGCATGGGAAGCATATTTATGAAAAAATAAATCGAAGTACAATCTCTGTAGTATAGAAATGTGCATTTAGCTGCAGTAATGTTTGCTGTAGTGGAGAGATGTGGTAACAATGAAATGAGGATCCAAATGGGAAAAGACTATGAAAACACATTGCAAGTAAGAAGAATGATAATATCTACCCAGATGCAAGGCCTACAGGTGGCATGATTTTGAGAATAATGTACCATTAGGAACCATCTTCTTTTACACAGTCAACTTTTATTTCCTGTTTATAGGATCCCAGGTATAGACTGTAAGAATTGCCAATTTTCCACTAATACACACAGGCAGCATACCTATCAGGGACAACTTTGTAGGCCACAGGCATGATTACTTACATCTCTGATCTTCTGTAAATAGAAATTATACAACACGTTGTAAGCATTGTGTTTGTTTTTCATTTACCTGAAAAGGGAAAAAAGGGAGGGATGAAGTAAAAGAACAGGACAGAGAGATGGGGAGGAGGAGGGAAGAGAGAGGTAAATCTTCCATGTTCTGGTTTACTGCCCAAATGTCCACAATAGCTGTGGCAGAGCCAGGTCAAAGCCAGGAGCCAGAAACTCACTCCACGTCTATCACATGGGCGGCAGGGACCCAAATATGCGAGCCATTCTCTGCTGCCACCCTGGGTTCACATTAGCCAGAAGGAAGATGGGACACAGAGTAGCCAGGACTCAAATCCAGGCACTCCCGTCGAGATGTGGGTATCCCAAATGCATATTGTTTTAAGTTTATTACCATTCTATTTACAAAACAAAGAGGCAGAGAGACAGACAAACATACAGAAAGATACAGCGAAGTGTTCCCCAGTTACTCTCCAAATGCATGCAACAGCAAGGTCTGGGCCAGGCTGAAGTCGGGAGCCAGAACTCATTGGATCTTCCATGTGCCTAAGTACTTGAGCCATCATCACTGAATCCCAAGTGCACATTAGCAGGAAGCTGGATCGGAAACAGAGTAAGTACTCTGATATGGGATGCAGGCATCCCCAGGAATGAGTTAACCACCATGCCACACCTGTCCTCCAAGTGGTGTCTTACCTACTGTGCCCAAATATTCACTCCAGCTTTCTCTTTTTGTTATAGCATTTAATACTTTGAAAACTACGCAATCTTGGATTGTAAGATTTGGGAGTAAACTTTTATTATCTCTTTCATAGTGTAGATACTTAACAGTTGTTGAATTTAGTTGAAAAAGTCAGTTTTTATTACATATATTAACTGGACTTGAGTTACCCATTTCTGACTTTTAAATATTCTTCAGTGTATTAAGAGCAGGATCAGAGAGCTATTTCAGTTCCTTTTCACATAAGGCAGCTAGCTGTTTCACCAGAAATCAGGGCGATCGACTTTCCCACAGCAACCCTTGAAGGGTACATATGTCAGAAATGAAGCCCTGTCCGTATCCTACTTGCTCCATAGCTCATGAGCAATGAATGTTGTGATAGTCCTTTCATAGAAACAGGCAATGAGAATTTAATTGCAATCTATATACAAGTAAAATGAGTAATGACTCTCATATTGACCAGGATAGTATGGACTAGAAATCGGGCTTGGTGATCCTGTGATTGAAATATAATTACAGCTTTGGTGCACTGCCATCTTGGGGCTGGACGGGGTGGCACCGCAATACAGCTTCCGTTGAGGGTGTTTGCTTAGGTAGCATTAGGGTGCTTTTCCTTATGGTTTATTCTGGGGATTCTGTAAAAGATGATGCGTATTCTTATTCAAATGGATTATTTTGTGGCTAGTGTTGTCTCTTAAATTATTAAAAATGGTAACACCTCGATTAAAATTAAAGACAAAGTAATGGTTTAGAAGGAATTCATCATGGCTTTTTTTAAACTTACATACTGTGGAATACCTAGCAGATTCTCTTGTGTTAAGAAAGCTGTGGTTTGTGTATTATCATCTTGTTGTGGGCCTCTTACTGCAGGTGTTCAACACATACTCCAATGAAGACTACGACAGGAGAAATGACGAAGTTGACCCCGTGGCCGCTTCAGCCGAGTATGAGCTTGAAAAACGAGTGGAAAAGCTGGAACTTTTCCCGGTGCACCTAGAGAAAGGCACGTGAGCATGCCATCTGCAGTGTCACTCATTGTGTTGCTGTGTCAGTAATGCAGACTTGCTTTTCCCAACGGTAGCCTTTCCGCTAAGGCTCGGTGACGTTTCAGTTCTCCATGATTGTCGTGATTGTCTGATTTATTGAGGTTCAAAAGCAGTTGATTTGGATCCTAGTTAGATGGGTTGAGAGACTCCCTCATCCCTCCCACCACCAGCCCCTCCACTGCAGCTGCTCATGGTGGCGGTTGGGAACAGGGCTCTCTGGGCAGGGCCCAGCACTGTGTGCTTTCCTGGAAACCAGGCTGGTGTGACAGAGCCCAGATGGAGCTAGTACAAGTGAGAGCTCCAGACAGATGCTTGTTTTTGTTTTTGTTTTATTTTTGGTGGAGGGGACAGTAGACATGGTTTGACTCAGAAGGCGGTAGGTACCAGGAAAGTCTGTGTTATCCTGTGGAAACTGTGGATGTCTGGAGGAGGGTGAGGGAACCTAGGAAAATTTAAACAGTGCCGCTGCATCCTTTTTGTCTCTGGGGGGAAAAGCAGAGAGAGAAAGAGAGAGAAGGAGGAAGAGGGGCAGAGGGCCTTCCGCCTGCTCCCTCCGCTGGCACAGCAGCCTCCCTGCTGCAGTCTCTCCTGATCCCGTGGGACTAGGGGACAGGGACTGATGGGCACCCACAAGCAGCTGTGACCCAGTGCATAGGAAAGTAACACATCCCAGAGCGCTTTGGGAAAAAGCAGCACAAACAGATGAAAACTTGAATAAACAAAAAGCCCACTCAGAGATTTTCAGCATGGCTTTAAAAAGACGTTCTGAAGGAAATTAGCAACAACAAACACTCCGTGATCTCAAATGAAAATTTCGCCAAAGGAACTAAGAAGGAAAGAATGGCTGTTGCTGAGACTCCACTTGCCACCTAGAAGAGCAAGTGATGACCCAAACTCATTCTCAAAGAGTAGGTCGGTATCCAGGGCAAGTCATAGGGAGCTCGGATGTGTGATTCGCAGGCCACAGGAGGAAAAGAGACAAGAGCAGTCACTCTGACATGTGTCAGTAGGATTTTTCTCCATAATGTCTTTCCTGCCTTCATCACAGTGTTACGGCTCCCCCCATGGCTGCTTAGTCAGGAACACTGCCGAGACCCCACCTTGCTCTGCACAGGTCGTTAGGCACAAGCAAACACACGAAGTAGGTAAAGCAACCAGGAGAAGGGGGAAAGGACAGTGAGGCCGTGTTATTATGGAAAACACCCATGTGTTTGCAAAGGTAAAATACTATTCTTAGCTCATGGGTCATTCAAAAACAGTTGGATTCGGCCATGGGCCATGGTATTGCTTGTCGTAACAAAAAATGGGGCTGTGCATCATTCATAAATGATGGTGGCATATCTAGTTAATAATATATTATTCAGCAGTAAAAGTGAATGAGCCACTAATCACAGCAGTGCGTATGATCCTTACAAATAGGAAGTTGCGGGAAAATAAAAACACATCTCAGCAGAAGCCGTTCAGTGTAATTCCACTTATTAAATTTCATAATGAGAAAAACTGAACAGCATATCAGATAGGGATGTACAAATAAGTTGCTTTTTTTTTTCTTTGAAAAGCAGTGTCAAGTAAAGGAGGGAATGGTGAACACAATGGGTAGGATAGTGGCCAGCCAGTAACAGTGAGAGCAAGAGACATAGCAGGCTTTTGGGGTGTCAGTAGTGTTCTGTGACTGTTGGTTCTCAGTGTTTGTTCCATTTTTGTTCTTTAAACAATGTTTTGTAAGTAAAATTTTCCCATAAACTCTTTTGTATGTATGTTTCATTTCTACTAAAAACTAACCAGAAAAGTTAAACTATAAGATAATCAGATGTAAGTATTAAAGATTTCAGTACATTTCTTGGAGAAATGACAGGTCTATAGACGGTAAGGACAACAGAGGACTAGATTAGTATAACTCATTCAACGTAAAACTATATTTAAAAGGAATATTTTTTTTTTTTTAATTTTTTGACAGGCAGAGTGGACAGTGAGAGAGAGAGACAGAGAGAAAGGTCTTCCTTTTGCCGTTGGTTCACCCTCCAATGGCCGCCGCGGCCGGCGCGCTGCGGCCGGCGCACCGCGCTGATCCGATGGCAGGAGCCAGGAGCCAGGTGCTTTTTTCCTGGTCTCCCATGGGGTGCAGGGCCCAAGCACCTGGGCCATCCTCCACTGCACTCCCGGGCCACAGCAGAGGGCTGGCCTGGAAGAGGGGCAACCGGGACAGAATCCGGCGCCCCGACCGGGACTAGAACCCGGTGTGCTGGCGCCGCTAGGCGGAGGATTAGCCTAGTGAGCCGCGGCGCCGGCCTAAAAGGAATATTGTCCCTTGGAAAATATTTTAAAATTAAAATTTTAATCTTGTGACTACTTGGAAACTAAAAAAATATTGCTAGATAAATGTTTGAGAAAAAGAGACAATTAAAATTAATATTTCCCAACCGTCTTGAAAAGGATTACATTTTAAAAATCTATAACACATAGCAGAAGCCTTATTCAGAAGAAAAGTTATACCTTTCTTTAAAAGAAAAAAAAAGTTAAATATTTGTGTCAGAAATCAGCAAGGCAAATACAATAAATCAAACAAAGTAGGAAGGGAGAATAATATAAATAAAAGTAGTATTAATGACATAGAAAAGAAAAAACTAGTAAAACAAGTCAATGCGAGTTTTTAAATTACATATATTCATAAAATATATCAGCCCTTCACACTGCTGGCTGAGGAGAATTGGAAGTTAATATATGCGGTATAGGAATGGAAAGCAAATTCTTGCAAATATCCAGTGTGAGAAAATTGTCAGCCACTGATCTTCATTGGCAGTAGAATGAATGTTGGGAAATCTTTAGTTATTTCTTAACAAAATATGAGCTATCAAAACCAAGTCAATTTTTATAGAACTGATTTTTATAGAAGAAACTCGAATGGTGAGTAAAGACAAAACATTAAAAAGTCATCAGAATCAAATAGTTCTATTACACCTTTGGAGAACACATAGATCCAATGTTATTTTGGCTATCTTAGACTATGGAAAATGAAGGAAAGCTATTGAATTTTTGTAGCAAAAGAAAAAAAATGACAGTTTATACCAAAAACTCAATTTGCAACCAAAATTGCTTTAGTGCAACTCCAATTATGAATATATGTTTTAAAATTTCAAAGGAAATAGCTTCAAATGTAGCAATATTTAAAGAGAAAAATGCAAGTAAGGTTTTAGATAAGAATGTAGTGTGGTTCATTATAAGGAAATTTATCCACATAACAGTTAAAGTAAAAAGCTTACAGCCATTTGAAAAGGTAATTGATAACAGCTCTTTCATATAAAAACTCTGTTTAAATTAGCACAAATTGATTCTAATCTAAAAATACTAGACTTGGTAAGATAATTTATAAGAGAGAAGGTCAGATTCAAGTTCATATAAAAAATTAATATTTGTCTATGTATTTCTAGTCTTTTTTCTATGTATTTCACATTAAAAACTAAGAAATGAAAATGGGAAACATATTTCCTTTACAATGGTGCCAAAATAACATAATACTTTTTAAATTTATTTTTAAGAAATACATGTAATTTATTGAAAATATTTAGGAAAGACAAAATCTAAGCAAATTGAAGGACATGCTTGCATGGGAAGACTCAGTACAGAAACATTTCTATAAATTTAAATATAGGATCAATGCAGTTCAAAT
Organism: Oryctolagus cuniculus; assembly: GCF_964237555.1. Taxonomy (NCBI): domain Eukaryota; kingdom Metazoa; phylum Chordata; class Mammalia; order Lagomorpha; family Leporidae; genus Oryctolagus; species Oryctolagus cuniculus. The sequence continues at coordinate 40,974,411 of NC_091447.1, read as the reverse complement.
AGTGCTGCCAACAAAGTTGGGTAGGCAGAGGGCACTGCAAAAAGTAATGTCAAATTTTATATGGACAAATAGCTATTGAATGTATGAAAAAGAATGCAAAGTATCAATTTATCAAATATCTAAACATAATGTAAAGTTTGTGTGAATGCTTTAAAACTGTGGTCATACAGCAGTTAATAAGCGGAATACAATAGAAGATCCAGAGAAATGCATTAACATGTTTGAGAATTTAGCATGTGATGTGCATTGCATTTCAGCTTAGAGGTAACATTGTGCTCCCTTGAGTGTTCTGGCATAGCTGAGCATCTATCTGGAAGAATGTATTTGTAGTGTCAGACGCCTTTATTACTTGATGTGGTAACAATCCTGTGTGGACTAAATCATTAAATATTAACAATAAAGATGTTTGAAGAAAATTTCATCTAGGCTGGTGGGGGGAAGAGTGTATTATTCAGAGTTCTCCAATAGAATCAATAGGATAGGAATATGCAAATAAGAGAAGGGATTTAATAGAAGTTGATTGACGTGATCGTGACAGCAAGGAGTCTCGTGACAAGCTGTGGGCTGGGTCATTGTCACTCCTGTGGCCTCAGAGCTGGAGGAGCCAGTGGAAGCCTGACAGCCTGGGGAGGAGATGGCTGGGGTCCGTTGTGGAGGCCAGAGGCCAGACAGCCTGGGTTCTGATGTCCGAGGCAGAAGATGAGAGCCCCGGCTCCTGCAGGAAGAGCCCAGTCTGCCCCTGTGTCTGCTGTCTCCAGGCTTCCTGTTGATGCGGTGGTGCCCAGCTACAACAAGGGTGATCTTGCCCTTCTTCCTCTCACACTCAAACACTAATCCCCTCCGGAAACACCCTCACAGATAGCCCCAAATCATACTTCTGTAGGTTACAGGTTTCTAGATATTCCCTAGTCCAGTGAAATCCACACCTAAGGTTACTCTTCACATGGGGCTTAACCAAAGTGGGAAACCAAAATAGGAGAAAAATAAGCAATTCAGTCATCCAAAATGTTAGGCTTTTAAAGGTTATTATGTCAGAACTATTGGAAAATGATAAAGATGGTGGGGGAAGGCTCTGCTTTGTGGATTGCAGAGTGGATATCTGTAACATGCCAAGAAACTTTGCACATTGTTCCGGGAAAATAAAGACAGCGAAACTCAGTAGAAAAATGGACGAGAGGAAATCTAATGGTCCACACGCCTGTGAATATAAGTGCAAGTCTCTCCAGCAGGTGCAGAATGCTAAGCCAGCGTGGGTCCCTTGCCTGGGATGGGAAATAAGCTCGAAGCTTATGTTCCATAGAAACAGCCCCAGTGCCATTTCTACCTTTTCCTGGCTGCTCTGCCTGCTTGGTGATTCTCCTTGTCCCCAGGACTGCGTCCAGAGCAAGGTGGGGTTACTGCTTGGTTCTTGACAGTGCAGTGCTGCGAGAAACCCTAAAACTAGTGAATGTAGGAAAACCTTTAGCAAGAAAGATCTTTCTGATGAATGTCAGAGTGTTTAGACCAGAGAAGGAAATGGAATGCAATAAATATGAGGGATTAGACACATACACAAACATTCTGAATATAATGAATGAGAAAAGTCTTTGGCGGTCATTCATACATTAAACAGCATTAAGGTCTCACACTGGAGGGATTTCCATGTGTAGGATTAATGTGAAAGTGCCTTCAGCTGAGGTTCATGTCAGAAAACTCATCCAAGGAAAACACTATAAATATTCCTGTGGCATACAACTAAGCAAACAAATCACACTTTGCCAAATGGAACCTTTGTAAACATATGTAGAATATTGATGTGGGATTATGAATTGTGCTTAGAAATACTTTAAGCAGAAGTTGGTGAAAGGTAATAGTCAATGAGATAAGCCCTCTTCAAAAGAATGCTGATTGAGAGTACTCATTATAGTCTATAGCTGAAAAAGTGTTTCAGAAGCTTTTGGTATTCTGTTGCATACGTGGACTAGTTTTCCTTTAATATTCCATCACTGTTGATCAGTTAGTATCTGTTTTTTATGCTGTGAATAAACCATGGCTTCAAAGACTTTGAGCCTATCAGAAAATAGCTTTGAATGTTAAGCAATAAATGTAGTATACAAATACTGTGCATTTTATTTCATTGGAATTCAACTATTTATGACAATTGAAAGGACAATTGGAAATATGGATAAGCTCTTGATTTCTAAGTGAATTTGAAAGAAAAGCAGCTATTGTCAGTATCGTTCACAGAGCCAATAAAATGAAAACAAAAGTGAGTGTCAACAGAGAAGTAGCTGGATGTGGTATGATTCCATCTCACCATAAAATACCATGCAGTTATTAGAAGTGATTTTGAGTTATACAAGTTGTGTCCATAAGATGTCACTGATTTTTGAAAAGCTGGGAGATATAATAGTTATAAATAAACAGTTATATTATCACTTGGGTAAAGAAAAGAATGTGTGTTCACAGCCAAATATGTTTGTATATATATACTTGTGTGTTGTGTATGAATGTGTAACATGTATATACTGTAGTTAAGTATATATCCTTGTATAATATTAGCACACGGGAAAGTACTCAAAGACACATACGATCTTATTAATGTGAGTGGACAAGTTGAAAAGGGAAGTATATGTGAATAAATAAGAAATCCCTGTATGTTACATTTACTTAAATTTATGCACATGTTTGAATATGTGTGCTTTTATGCTGAAAGCAATTCATGAGATTTTTATAAGAATCTGTGTTTAAGTCAGATCGATTATTCAGTAACCAAATTATTGCTTTTCTTTGGGAGCACAATGAATGACCACCCGCAGTAGTGACATGAGATCAGGGGCCTTTCTGCAGATCTTGTTTGGTGCCCTCCCTCCAAGGACGAGGAAGACTTCTGCTAAGGCAAGCATTTCATGTCTCCTGCGCAGAAAAAGAGCAACTCCGGAAGCATCCAGCCGACCTCCCCGGCTCATCACAGACCAGTGTCAAATCTAGGATTTCCCTTTTTTTCTCTGCAGATGAGGATGGCCTTGGTATCAGTATTATTGGAATGGGTGTTGGAGCAGATGCCGGACTTGAAAAGCTGGGGATATTTGTCAAGACAGTGACAGAAGGCGGTGCTGCCCAGCGGGATGGCAGGTGAGCGGAAGGCACTGTTAGCCCCAAGCCATCCAGAAAACTTCCCTGGCAGTTCTTTCCTTGACAGCTTATTATCTTCTGACTTATTTAGGACACAATTCTAGAGTATTTCTCAGATGTGGAAATGTGAAAGCACGTGAATGACTTTCTGATTTGTAGGCAGAATATTGGCTTTCTTTTATAAGATCTTTTATAAGATCCCCGGGTGGGTGGATCTCTCTGTGTCTGTGGACCGTCATTTCCTTCCATTGACCTGACTGCTGGGGTGCGACAGAGATATGGGTGAGGACAGCTGGCTAACATCTTCTAGGGCAGGCAGCATGTGGCTCCACCTCAGAAATATCAAAACAGATGATCCCCGTTCTGGTACTTTTATTCATTTATTTAAAGATTTATTTGCTTTAAAGAGTTAGAGAGAGAGAGAGAGATCTTTCGTCAGCTGTTTCACTCCCTAGATGGCCTCCACAGCCAGGTCTGGGCAAAGCCAAAGCCAGGAGCCTGGAGCTTCAACTGGATCTCCCACATGCATGGCAGGGGCCCAAGCTCCTGGATCATCTTCTGCTGCCTTTTCCTGGCCATTAACAGGAGCTGGATTGGAACTGGAGCAGCCAGGACATGAACTGGTACCCATATCGGATACCAGCACTGCAGGTGGTGGCTTTACCAGCTGTGCCACAAGACCAGCTCCAGTTCTGGCATTTTTAAAGATAACACAGGTAGAAGGGAAATTAGGAACCATGGTTGATGATTCTGGACACAAGCAGTTCTCCAGTGTGTTTTTGTCTAAAATTGCAGGCTCTCGCGTGCCTTCTAAATCTATGAAGTTAAGATCTCTGGGATAGGGGTCTGAGGTTGGGACTTAAACACTCACCTAGATAATTTGGATACACATCCCAGCATCCTGTAATTGTTTTTGTCTTGGCTTTCATCATCTCAAGCTACATGGACTCATTAAAAAAAAAAAAAGATTTACTTTATTTACTTGAAAGACAGAGTTACAGAGAGAGGTAGAGGTCTTCTATGTGCTGGTTCACTCCCCAAATGGACACCACAGCCAGAGCTGAGCCAATCCGAAGCCAGGAGCCTCTTCCAGGTCTCCCACATGGATGCAGGGGTCCAAGGGATTGGGCCATCCTCTGCTGCTTTCCCAAGCAAATTAGTGGGGAGCTGGATCAGAAATGGAGCAGCTGGGACTCAAACTGGCCCCATATGGAATATCTGTGCTACAGGTCAGGGCTTTAACCCACAGGGCCACAGTGACCTACATGGACCTTTAATGTAAAAATTTCAGTTTAGCCTCATACTAAATTCCTGATGTGTCAGGCTGGGGCTAGGAACAGAAAGTTAGACATGAAAATAAAATACACTCAGAAATGTGACTGCCAACTTCAAAGAAATTTCATCTTTTTTTGAATTAGAACATTGACTAAGTAGCTTTGAATTTTTTTTTAACATTTAAGTAAATACCATTTAGCCACCTTGTCAGGAGAGAGTAAACTGTGTTGAAAAAAAAATTCATGAGTTTCCCGTGAGAACCATAGCAGCATCATTTCTTTTGTAGTCTTCAGATCCCATATTGACATACACAGCTGTTCCCAAGGGAAACCAGGCTAATTTATGTAACTAGAGATATCACACCTTCTGTAAGAAGGAGCACATCTTAGTGTAATAGTCTTGTTTGCCCATAGCACTTTGTTTAATATTTTGCACCAGGGAAGTTTGAAATGAACCTTTTGAGTGAAATGTTCAGCTGACTGCATGTGTGTCACACCTAAAAGAAAGTGGGATTATTTCTTTTAAAGATATATTTTTAGTTATTTGAAAGGCAGAGTGAGAGAGAGGGAGAGAGAGATTTTTCCATTCCTTTGGTGACTCCCCAGGTGGCTACAATGACTGGGGCTGGGCCAGACCAAACAAGGAGTCTGTGACTCCATCTGGGTCTCCCACATGGGCGGCAGGGGACCAAATATTTGGCAGGGACCTAAGTAGCAAGAAAACATCTTCCTCTGCCTTCCCAGGCACATCAGCAGGGAGCTAGATTGAAAGCAGAGCAACTGGAACTCAAACAGGTACCCCAGGCAGCAGGTTAACATGCTGTGCCATAGCGCTGTCCAGAAATTGGGATTATTAATATTCTGCTTTTGAAAGTAATTTATTGGGGCCAGCGTCATGGCACAGTGGGTTAACGCCCTGGCCTGAAGCGCTGGTATCCCATATGGGTGCTGGTTCCAGTCCCGGCTGCTCCTCTTCCAATCCAGCTCTCTGCTGTGGCCTGGGAAAGCAGTAGAAGATGGCCCAAGTCCTTGGGCCCCTGCACCCACATGGAAGACCTGGAAGAAGCTCCCAGCTCCTGGCTTCAGATCGGCCATCTGGGGAGTGAACCAGTGGATGGAAGACCTCTCTCTCTCTCTCTCTCTCTCTCTCTCTAACTCTGCTCTCTCTGTGTAACTCTGACTTTAAAATAAAATAAATAGTTTTTTTTTAAAAGAAGGTAATTTACTAATAGTCTTCTTCCTTTTCACAGATGATAAGGAAATAACCTCCTAGAATTTCATAATTGCAGTAGGACTTTTCATTATGAATTTACCGACTTTCTTCCAATTGAGCTAAAACTTATTGGGGCCAGCATTGTGATACAGCAAGTTAAGCCACCACCTGAGATGCTAACATTCTGTATGGATGCCAGTTCAATTGTCAGCTGCCCTGCTGCCAATCCACCTCCCTGCTAATGTACCTGGGAAAGCATCAGAGGATGACCCAAGTGCCTGGGCCACTGACACCCACATAGAAGACCCAGATGGTGTTCAAGACTTCCGGTTTTGGCTTAGTCCAGTCCTGTTGGCCATTTGGGTAGCCTGTTTTGAAAAAAGCCCATTCAAGTCCTTTGCCCATTTCATAACTTGATTGTTTTTTTGTTGCTGTTGAGTCTCTTGAGCTCTTTATAGATTTGGGATATTAATCCTGTATCAGCTGCATAGTTTGCAACTATTTTCTCCCATTCTGTCAGTTGCCTCTTCACTTTGTTGAGTGCTTCCTTTGCAGTGCAGAAGCTCCTTGGATTAATATAATCCCATTTGTCAGTTTTTTTTTTTTTTTTATTGCCTGTGCTTCTGGGGTCTTTTCCAAAAAGTGTTTGCTTATGCCAATGTCTTTCAGAGTTTCTCCAATGTATTCCTCTAATAACTTGATTCTATCTGGTCATAGATTTAGATCCTTGATCCATTTTGAGTTGATTTTTGTGTAAGGTGTAAGGTAGGGATCTTGTTTCATACTTCTGCATGCAGAGGTCTAGTTTTCTCAGCACCATTTGTTGAACAGACTGTCCTTTCTTTAGACGGTAATTTTAGCTCCTTTAGTTGGTCGTCGACAAGTGGATTGATTTCTGGAGTTTCTATTCTGTTCCATTGACCTACATATATATTTCTATGCCAGTACCAGGCTGTTTTGTTTATAACTCCCCTGTTATATGTCTTGAATTCTGGTATTGCTTTATTTTTGTTGTTTAAGATTGTTTTAGCTATCCAGTGTCTCTTATATTTCCATATGAATTTTAGCACTGTTTCTTGTAGATCTGAGAATAATGTCAGTAGTTTTTTGATTAGCATTGCCTTGAATCTTTAAATTGCTTTTGGTAGTGTGGACATTTTAATGATATTAATTTTTCCAATCCACAAACATGGAAAATTTTCCCATTTTGTGTGTGTGCTTTTTTCTATTTCTTTCTCTAATATTTTCATCAGAGAGAGCTTTCACCTCCTAGGTAAAATTTATTCTGAAGTATTTAAAATTTTTGTAGCTATTGTTAATGGGAATGCACTTATAACTTCTTTCTCAGGCATGGCATTGTCTATGCATAAAAAGGCTATGGATTTTTGTGTGTTAATTTTATATCCTGAAACTACCAAACTCTCTGAGTTCCAACAGACTTCTTACTGGAGTCTTTTGGTTCTCCTTTATATAGGTTCATGTCCTCTGCAAACAGGGATAATTTGATTTCCTCCTATACAATTTGTATCCCTTTGATTTCTTTTCCTTGCCTAATGGCTCTGGCTAAAACTTCAAGGACTGTATTGAATGGCAGTGGTGAGTGTGGGCATCTTTGTCTGATTCTGGATCTTACTGGATATGCTTCCAACTTTTCCCCATTCAATGTGATGCTGGCTGTGGGTTTGTCTTAAATTGCCTTGATTATGTTTAAAGAATGTTTCTTCTAAACCCAATTTGCTTAAAGTTTTCATCATAAAAGGATTTTGTATTCTATCAAATGCTTTCTCTGCATCTATTGAGATGTGGTTTTTATTCTTCAATTTGTTAGTGTGATGCATCACATTTATTGACTTGTATATGTTGAACCCTCCCTGCATACCAAGGATAAATCCCACTTGATCTGGGTGAATTATCTTTCTGATGTGTTATTGGATTTGTTTAGCTAGTGTTTTGTTGAGGATTTTTGCATCTACATTCATCAGGGATATTAGTCCATATTTCTCTTTCTCTGTTGTGTTTTTTTCTGGTTTTGGAACCATGGTGATACTGGCCTCATAGAAGGAGTTTGTGTCCCTTTCAGTTGTTTTGAATAACTTGAGAAGAATTAGAGTTAGTTCTTCTTTACAAATCTGGTAGAATTCAGTAGTGAAGCCTCTGGTCCTAGACTTTTCTTTGTTGGGAGGGTCTTCATTACTGATTTTATCTCTGTCTTGGTTATTGGTCTGTTTAGGTTTTCTATGTCTTCATGACTCAGTTTTGGTAGATTGTGTATGTCCAGGAATCTATGCATTTCTTCTAGGTTTTCCAATATGTTGGCATATAGCTATTTGTATTAGTTCCTGATAATTCTTTTTATTTCTGTGGTATCCATTGTTACATCTCCTGTTTTAAAAAAAGATTTATTTTATTTCTTTGAGAGTCAGAGTTACAGAAAGAGAAAGGAGGAGACAGAGAAAAATATCTTCCATCCACTGGTTCACTCCCCAAATGGCCACAATAGCCAGAGCTGGGCCAATCTGAAGCCAGGAGCCAGGAGCTTCTTCCAGGTCTCCCACGTGGGTTCAGGGTCCCAAGTACTTGGCCTATCTTCCACTGCTTTTCCAGGCCATCAGAAGACAGAGGAGCAGCTATGATATGAACTAGTGCCCATACAGGACGCCGGCACTGCAGGTGGAGGCTTTGCCTACTATGCCACAACACCAGCCCCACTACATCTCCTTTTTCATCTCTGATTTTATTGATTTGTGTCTTCTCTCTCTTGGTTTCTTTTCATTGTTGTTGTTAGTTGGTCCAATGGTGTATCAATCTTATTTATTCATTTCAAAATAATGAAGGTCAGTCTTCATTTAACTGACCTTTTGTAATTTTTTGTTTCAATTTGTTTATTTCTTCTGTAATTTTAATGATTTCTTTCCTCCTACCAATTTTGAGTTTGGTTTGTTGTTTTTCTGGGTCCTTGTGATGCATTGATAGCTCATGTATTTGATGCCTTTCCAGTTTATTGATGTAGGCACTAATAGCTATAAACTTGCCTCTTTACACTGCTTTTGCTATATCTCATATGTTTTCATATGTTATATTGTCATTTTCATTCATTTACAGAAATTTTTTATCTCTATTTTGATTTCTTCCATGACCCACTGTTCATTCAGGGGCATGTTGTTCAGTCTCTATGTGTTTGCATGTTTTCTAGAGATTCTTAACTTGTTAATTTCCAGTTTCATTACACTATGGTCAGAAAGGATACATGGCATGATTTCAATTTTTAAAAAAAAAATTTGCTGAGGCTTGCTTTCTCTCTAGCATTTGTTCTATCCTAGAGAAAGTTCCCTGCACTGATTAAAATAATGTCTATTTTTCAGCTGTGGAATGAAATGTTCTGTAGATATCAGTTAGGTCATGTGGTCCATAGTGTCAGTTAGGTCTGTTGTTTCTTTGTTGATTTCCTGTCTAGTTCATTTGTCTACTGATTATAGTGAGGCATTGAAGTCCAATATTAATATTGTATTGGAGTCTGTGTCTCCCTTTAGATCCATTAACATTTATTTTAAATAGTCAGGAGCCCTTACATTGGGTGCATATACATTTATTATAGTCACCTTCCTGTTGAACTGATATCTTAATCATTAGATAATGCCTTCTTTATCTCTCTTAACAGTTTTTGTGATAGTCTATTTTGTCTGATATTAGGATGTCTACATCTGCCCATTTTTGCTTTCTGTTAGAATGGAGTATCTTTTTTTCCATCCTTTTACTGTCAGTCTTTGTGTATATTTGTTGTCGAGGTGTGTTTGTTGTAGGCAGTAAATAGATGGGTCTTTTTTTTTTTTAATATATCCAGCCAGTCTGTTACTTTGGATTTCCTTTGTATTTTTACTATGAGGTTTTCTGCTTTCACATTCTTTTGTAATGATGGCTATCTTTCTGTGTTTCTGTGTGTAATATATCTTGAAGCATCATTTGTAAGGCTGGACAATTGGTAACAAATACTTTCAATTTCTGTTTATAGAAGGTCTTTATTTCACCTTCTTCATAAATGAGACCTTTACAGGGTTTAGTTTTCTGGTTTGACAGGTTTTTTTTCTCTTAAGACTTGGACTATGTCTCTCCTTTCTCTCCTAACCTGTAGGGTTTCTGAGGAGAAATCAGCTGTGAATCTAATTGGAGATTCACTGAAAGTAATCTGTCGTTTCTCACATGCAGATTTTAGAATCTTTTCTTTAGGACTTACTGTTGAAAGTTTGACTACAGTGTGTCATGGTGAAGATCTTTTCTGGTCATGCCTATTAGGAATTCTGTGTGCTTCCTATACTTGGATGTCCCTTTGTTTCTTCAAGTTAGGGAAGTTTTCTATTATTATTTCACTGAATAGCGAGAGGGAGAGAAAATAAGGGAGGAGGTAATGAGGGAGAGATTAAGGGAGGGAGGCAAAGATTTTCTATCTATTGATTCACTCCTTAAATGCCTGCAATAGCTGGGGCTGGGTCAGGCTTAAGTCAGGAGGCTGGAACTCAATCCAGGTCTCCCACATGGGTGGCAAGGACCCAAATAATGGAATCATTACCTGTGCTTCTCAGAGTTCACAGTAGCAGGAAGCAGGAATCAGAAATGGAGTTAAGACTCAAACCCAGGCACTCTAATATGAGACACTGCGTCCCAAATGGTGTCTCAACCTGGGCTCAAGGTACACCCAGGCACTAGACTTTTGAAAGGCACTCAAGCCTATTGTGAGTGGATTAATTCCATTTCCAGGAATCAATTTTTTCTTTGCAAATTTCCTGTGACTAGTTTTTAATGTTCTGTTACTTTTCATAAAGGTAAGCTATAGTAATCTGTGATCTTTGTTACATCACCATTTAAAACAACATTTTATCATATGACTGATGATTTTCATGGATTATTTGGAAAATCACTGTGAACCCATCTATTGTCAGTGTTATTGCTGCTCTAGTTTCATTTGACCTTCATTTTGAAGAGTGAGGACTCTCCTCTTGACATTGATTGCTTTTATTCAGATTTTCTTAGCACTTACTTTAATGTTTGGTATAGCTTTTCACATCTCATATCACCACTCCCTGCAACATATGCACACATCCTACTTAGGCATCTGTACACATGTGTGTATATATGTATGTGTATGTGCATATGTATGTGTATAATATTCTCAAACAGGGGCCACACCTCACTCAAATGTTTATCCTGGCAGCTCTGTCCTTGGAGTACACTCAGGATCATTTCATTTTTGCTAAATTGCTGACAGAATCAATCAATCGAATCAATGAATCATCTTCTCTTTATCTAAATCTTTCCAACACTTTTGCTCTTTCTTTGATTAGAGTTCTTAGTCCCTACAACTGCATTGGTTTCTCTGCATTTCAGCTAAATCACTCTGAAAAGGAAGGATGTTTTCAGGAGCTTCTTTGACCTAGTTTGTTCTTTCCTCTTGCCTATTGAGACACTCATCTACTTGGTTTTCCTTCATCTGGTCATTCTATCTACTGACTGTACAAACCTGTATTTTTCTTCTTTTTTTTTTTTTATAGAAAGTGGTAGTTCTGTACTATTATTTTTTATTAAAAAGCCTGATTTTCAGGATTTCTTTATTGTGTTTAGTACTTCTCATATTCTTCTTTAAATTTTGCTTTAAATGATTTTATTTTATTTAGATTTTCAATCAACATGCAATATTGCACATTTTAAGGGGGGAATAATGGAACATTTCAACACATATACCAGCCATACCAGACAACCAGCCTTTTCACTTCCCTGTTGTTTCTTTGTATTTGGAGACCATCAACTAGTCTGTTCTAGTTCTTTATATAGGATATAATACACCATCTTGAGCCATGGTCACTCTGCTGTGCTACAAAACACCAGAACCCACTACATTCACCCTGCTGTGTTCTGCCACCTGTTGTCCTGTCTTACCTTAGCTCCCTGCCTGCTCTGTTACTGGCCTCTAGGAATCACAGTTTTAAGTTTGGAGATGTTCTGGATGTGGGGACTGTGAATGATGAATTAATTTTACTCGTTAATGGTTATAAGGGCAGCATGTTTAGGAAAGTATTCAGGTACAAGATAGAAAGTATATGGGATATATAAATGTATCTTATATAAATCAATAAGAAAAAAAGACTTTCAACCCAAAAGCAGTGACAGATGGTAAAAGAAGTGGTCTAATTTATGGAAGTAGGAGATGATTCATAAACATATAAGGAAATATTCACCTGCACTAGTAATTAGGGAAATGCAATTAATAATTGGAACATATTACCTTCCTAAATCCCAATGATTTAAGAAGTACTTAAAGGATCTGAACATAACCATGTATTCCTGGGGTGTGGAGATTTGCCAGCATCTAACAAAGTTGAAAATGTCTATATCTGGGGCCACCGTTGTGGCCTAGTGGGTTAAACTGCCTGAGATGCTGGCTTCCCATGTGAGTGTTGGTTCATGTCCCAGCTGCTCCACTTCCAATCCAGCTCCCTGCTAATGGCCTGAGAAGGCAGTGAATAAATGGCCCCAGTGGTTGGACCCCTGCCACCCTTGTGGGACATCCAGAAGGAACTCATGGATGCTGATTTTATCTTGGTCCAGCCCTGTCTATTGTGGCCATTTGGGGAGTGAACCAATGAATGGATTCTCTTTCTTTCTCTCTCTCTCTCTCTCTATCTCTCTCTCCCCTCCTTTCTCTCTGTAACTCTGCCTTTCAAATAAATTAAAAATCTTCCCAAAAAATTCTGTATCCTTTGACTCAAGAATTTCATTTCTAGTTACACTAATCTGTATATGGAAGAAATGCACATATACGTAAGAAGTGAAGTGTGAAACTGCTTATTAAGGCAGTATTTATAATGGCTAAAATGGAAAACAACAAAATTGTGCATCTGCAAAATAATACATATGTTCTGATATGCATAAAAGATAATACAATTGTAATTGCAGTTATAATAGCCATGGAGAAACCTCAAATATAAACATAAGATTGTGGGCCACAAAGTTGTAGAAAGATGAACTTCATAATTTGTGAAAGTATATAAATGAATATACATTGTGTGTCCCCATGCATACATATTATTTCTATTTCAAAATTCTATAGGAAGGTTAGATACCCAAATTAGTTTGATAGTTAGCTCTGTAGTAGCAGTGATGGACATAAATTTAGAGACAAATAATATTTTTTTGTAATTTTTCTGTAATGCATCTGAGTATGTATGTAAAAGATCAGTCAGAGTATCTTAGAAATCAAGTATTTCGCCAACTCATTTATTGGGAATGATAATGCGTTATCAGATAAATTAATTGTGGGTCATTTTTTCTTCTTCCTGAAGAATACAAGTCAACGACCAGATCGTAGAGGTGGATGGAATCAGCTTGGTGGGTGTCACCCAGAATTTTGCTGCAACAGTTCTCAGAAACACCAAGGGCAATGTGAGGTAAATACGTAGCTTCCAGGTATACAATTTGGTGTCTTTTTATCTTGGTGAATTTGAATTTCCTATAGTTTTATTGATAAGTATATATGATTCATGAAAATTTTATCTGAATACTAAATACTTAGCCTTTAGTTTTAAGTTCCTTATTTTGTAATTAGTTCATGTCATGCAATTTAAAGTTAGAAATCATAATATTCTAGAGAGACATGAAGTCAGGAGAGTGTTTTGACCTTGAGGCTACAGAACATCCTACTTGTGTCTTGTGAAGGTATACAACTCATTTCCCCATTCACACTGTAAAAATCTTGATCTAGATGTGGGACTTTTAGGCTCATTTGCTCCCTCAATTAAACTTAGGATTTTAGCTGATGGAAATTATATAACCCAGAGTTTTTAATAATTGAATATAAGAAAATACCATCTTAATTTTAACTTGTTAAAAATAATATTTGAATCTTCTGGACATAGTTTAGGTTATAGTTCTTCATTAGTTATTAATAAAAGCCAAGATCCGAAACCAAGTACTTTTTAATTAATTGCTTTAATTTGAAGATTTAAAATATATGGTTTTACATTTCTTTATCATTTGTGACATATACCACATTTTTAATAGCTATGAAAAATGGATTTTTGAACTTGGATGTTATCTGAAAAATTACTAAACTTAGTTTGAATTTTTACCTAGAACAGACTTGTGAGGGATGTGTAGAACTCTGCTTTAAAGAGCTGGGAAAAGGGAAAGCTACGCAGCCAGTGGTGATAAGAAAATTAAGAGTGAAAGTTAGATTGTCATTATTTTTTAAGTACCAGAAATTAAACTTTTAATATGTTTCCTGGAAATGTATATGAAATTGGTGCCAGCATTTGGCTATAAATTAAAATTACACAATGAAGTTCCCTGACTACCAACTATAGAAAATCATTTTCTCTCCAACTTCTTAATCTGCTTCATTTTATTAAGCTTTTAATTACTCAATTAATGAACTAGCAGTGTGATAAAAAACAATTATATGTGACTTTTAACACAATGGAGGAATCATAATGCAAGTATTTTAATATGATAGCTTCCAAAGGTATGTATGTTTGTCAGTCTTTCATTATTTATATGAAGTAGAGCACATTAGGCCACTTTGAAGAAGATAATTTAGCTCACACCAGGCCAGGTTCCTGAACGATATATAGAAGCACAGGTCTGGTTAAAAGCATTTGTAAACTGTTATTATGTCCTCTATTTTACTGACATCACTTAAAATTAAGTATTCACAATGTGTACCATGCTAATACCATATTAGTTACCCCAAGTAGTTGTTTATCTAGCACTCAGTATGCTGCAACACAGTAACAGGAGAAAGATATGCATATAGGGGATGTGGATAATTCAGGCACCACTGGGTCTCAGAGAACTCATTGGTTTCCATGTAAATGAAGCACCTTGGTACTCAGAAGCTCAAAGTGATGCCTAGGATAGGGATCTCTCATTGCAAGCTGATGGTGTGGGTGCATTCCCACTACAAGGTCACTGCATGACAAGCTGAACTGTTAAGTAACCCCTGCTCCGTCCACGTTCATTTGTTACTCAGGATTCCACTGAGAAACGGAAAGAAAGAAGAGGAGAGGGGAGGGGAGGGAAGAGAAGAAGGAAGGAAAGAGGGAGGGAGGGAGAGAGAGAGAGAGAGAGAGAGAGAGAGGAGAGGAGAGGAGAGGGAATAGAGAAAAGGAATCAATAGGAGATAGAAGGAGTGTCTGAGTCCTGAAATTGTCTCTTGCCTTATGGAAGGTGGTAAGTCCCATCATCTACTAGTGGAGCAATTTGGTCCAAGTTGGAAGGCCTGAGAACCAGGGGCAATGATGTCCAAGGGCAGGGGAAGGTGGATGTTGCAGCCAAATCAGAGAACTCAAATTCATCCTTCTCTAACTTTTTGTTCTATTTGGATCCTCAGTAGTTTAGATGATGCCCTCCTACATTGGTGAGGGTGATATTCACTCAATCTGTTGATTCAAAAACTAATCTATTCCAAAAACACACTCACAGATACACCTAGATGGATTTAGGTGTCTGCATTCAAGCTGATGCATAAAAGTGACCATCACGGTCCATCCAAATCCTGATGCAAGTAATGAAGCCAATGATTATTCCAAAATGCCTGATCCCATTTACAGGGCAGGCATGGTAAGCTGCAGATTGGAATGCCACATCTCATTGGAGGCTGGTTCAGGTCCTAGCTACTCTGCTTCCAAACTGGCTTCCCACTCTTGTACCTGGGAGGCAGCAAATGGTGACTCAATTATTTGGATTCCTGCTACCCATGTGGGAGACCTCGATGGAGTTCTTGGCACCTATTTAAATGTATTCACTGATATTTCTCTCTGGTCTTGGGACCAGGTTCCAAGGGCAGATTACTCTGATAACTGCCTTTTTCCACCAGAACTCATATTTCATAGCTTCAGTTTCTGGATCAACCACTCCTGAGCTATTCAAGGTTTTGCAAGTGATTAAATCTCCCTGAGCCTTAGTTTCTTTGTGTAAAACATTGGCACTATGATAGTACCTACAAAATAGACTTGTGATGAGTAAGTACTCAGTGAGTTAATAGATTTAAACAACTCCTTTCAGAAAGTTGGATCTCATTTAAATACCAGCTGTTGGGGGCAGGCATTGTGGCACAGATGAACAGATACTAAAAGAAATTCTCAAATTTAAACACAGAGATGAAGAGTATCAGGAGAATGTCAAAGGAGCTGGGAAAGATGTCTAAAGAGATAATAGCTACAATTTTTTCAAATTTGACGAAATTTGTGAGATTTATAAAATCACAGATCTGAGAGATCCAGTCAATCCAAAACAGCAAGAACATAATAAAAACTATGTGAAGGCCCATCATAATCAGATTGAGAAAACTGGGAAAAGCATCCTTAGGAAGAAGACATTATGTTCAGAGAACGAAGAAGATAACAGCTTATTTTTCGCAGAAAATAATGCAACAATGAAGAAAGTGAGCAGGGATTTTTCAAGTTCCAAAATAAAAGTTGGAAATTTGTATTCAGAAAATTAAGTGTGAAAAATAAAGGTAAAATGAAGACTTTGTTGTATACATAAGCAGAAATCATGTTACCAGGAAAATGACATTAAAACAAATGTTAAAGGAAGTTCTCCAGAAGTTAAATCCTATGCAGTAAAAAATCTAAGTATGCAAAAAGGAATGAGGAAAAACACAAACTGTAAGTATGTGAATCAATACCAAAGATTTCTATTAAAGTTTTCTAAAGACTATTATCTTCCTGAGCAATGACTATATTATTTGAGATTTATTGCTTTGAGAAGTAAAATTTAGAACAAGAACATAATGACTGTCATCAAGAAGGGGAAAAACATTTGTGTAAGGTGGTTATACTGTACCTGAAATGGTATTCCATTGCTTGAAGATAGGATGATACATTGAAGTGGTATGCGATAAGATGTAAAGTAACCCAGAAACAACAATGAGGGGTCATGGCCAATAGAACAACAAAAGAGATAAAAATGGAATCATAAATGTACTCAGTCAAAAAAACAAAGGACAGAAGAGGAGAGTACAAGTCCTGTCGGCTGCACTTCAGTCCAGCACCCTGCTACTGCGCCTGAGAAAGCAGCAAATGATGCCCCAACTGGGCACTGATATGGGAGACATGGAGTTACTGGATCCTGGCTGTTGTGGCCATTTGGGGAGTCAAACAGTGAATGGAATATCGCTCTGTCTCTCCCTCTCTCTTCGTTGTTCTGCCTTCCAAATAAATAGATATTTTTTTAAAAAATCAATAAAATTGTTAAGCCTGTAAATAGATTAAAGAGAGAGAGAGAAAGCACCAGTTAGAAGTCTGACTTCATTATGGGTCCTACAGGCACTGTAAACATTAGCCAGTGTTGTGAAGAATTTTATGCCAATGAATAGGACAACTTAGACTAAATGGTTAAGTTTCCTAGAAGACAATACTATGACAGGTTGCCACACTTCCTCAAAAAAAGTGTATGTACATTAGGGTGAATTTAAGGTTAAGACCTCACAAAGAAAATTCTGGGCCCAGTTTGTTTCACTGGTAAATCTTACCAATATTAAAGGAAAAAATAATACCAACTCTACTGAAACTCTCCCAGGACCTGAAAGAGGGCACACACTCAACTATGTATATGAGGCTGGTGCAGCTGACATATCCAGTTTAGAAAGAGGTATCAAAATGCAGATGGTTACATACCAATATTCCTTATGGATATAGATAAGAAACCCATGTTGGATGATAAATCACAACCAAGGGATGTTTGTTTTTCGAATGCATAGTTGATTTAATGTTTAAATATCAAACTATGGAATTTTCCATACTAGCAGAATAAAAGAGAAAAGTCATTTGCTTGTCTCAACAAATGTAGGTTAAAAAAAGAACTCTTATGAAAGGTGAAATAAAAGGCTACTTCTTCAGTATGATAAATGATCTACATAAAACTTATAGTTAGTATCATACTTAGTGACAAAAGACCAATTGTGATCACCTTCAACTCAAAAACAATGCAAATATATTTACCTTCCCTACTTCCATTCCAGAATGCACTGTGGGTCATAACGGTTCAATGATACAAGAATAGGAAATAGAGAGCTTATAGACTGAAAAGGAAGAAGTAACGCTCCTTCTTCTCAGATGGAGAAAATGCTAAGGAGTCTGTAAGAAATAATATTAAGAGAGATAGGGGACTCCTACAAGACTGCAGGAGATAAGATTGGCATACAAAAATCTACTATCAACAAAACAGAATTTAAGATTCATATTAAAATAGCATTTATGATCTCATATAAATTAAATACCTAAGGATAAATGTTAACATGTTGATGACTTCTATACTTAAAACAATGAAGGGGGCCAGTGCCGTGGCTCACTAGGCTAATCCTCCGCCTACGGCGCCGGCACCGCGGGTTCTAGTCCCGGTCGGGGCACTGGATTCTGTCCCGGTTGCTCCTCTTCCAGTCCAGCTCTCTGCTGTGGCCCAGGAAAGCAGTGGAGGATGGCCCAGGTCCTTGGGCCCTGCACCTGCATGGGAGACCAGGAGGAAGCACCTGGCTCCTGGCTTCGATTGGCGCAGTGCGCCGGGCCATGCCAGCCACTTGTGGGGTGAACCAATGGAAGGAAGACCTTTCTCTCTGTCTCTGTCTCTCTCACTGTCTAACTCTGCCTGTCAAAAACAAAAACAAAAACAAAACAAACAAACAAAAAAACAATGAAGGGGCTGGCACTGTGGCACAGTGGGTTAATGCCCTGGCCTGAAGTGCTGGCATCCCTTATGGATGCCGGTTCTAGTCCCAGCTGCTCCTCTTCCCATCCAGCTCTCTGCTATGGCCTGGGAAAGCAGTAGAAGATGGCCCAAGTCTTTGGGCGCCTGCACCTGTGTGGGAGACCTGGAAGAAGCTCCTGGCTCCTGGCTTCCGATCGGCGCAGCTCTGACCGTTGCGGCCATCTGGGGAGTGAACCAGCAGATAGAAGACCTCTCTCTCGGTCTCTACCTCTCTCTGTAGCTCTGTCTTTCAAATAAATAAAATAAATTAAAAAAAAAAAACATGAAACACTACTGAGAGGAAATAAAAACAAATTAAAGGAGTGAAGAAGAAATTGAACTTGTTCATGAATCAGAATACTCAATCTTGTTAATATTTCAGTTTTCCCAAGATTAAACATAAGCCCACTGAAATTATTTTGTAGACATTATTTTTTCAAAAATAATGAAGTTGGGTGACTTTTGCTTCTGGAAAGCTATGATAATCAATTCAGTTTTATTTGGACATGAAGAGAATAATATTGATTAATGGAATAAATTAGAGAATTAGAATATTGAGATTCAGAAATGTAAATAATTGAATTTTTGCAAAGACATCAATGGAAGTCAGTGGAAGAAATTACATCTCAAAAAATGGTGCTGAAAGTATTTGAAAGCCTCATTAAGACAAAACAAAATAAACAAAATAAACAAACAAAAACCAAAGTACCCTTGACTCTCATCTCACTCTCTATATAAAAATTAACTAAAAAGAGATCACACATCTAAGCACAGCTGCTGAAACTTCTGGAAACAGGTGAAAATCTCTGTGATCTTAGGCTGATCAACCATTTTATTTTAGGACACAAAAACAAGGAGTGTAAGAAGAAAAATGGTAAGTGCACCAAACTTTAAAACATCTGTTTTATTAAAAAGATGCCCTTTAAAATAAAACAGCAAGCATACAGGATGAATATTTGTAAGATAATTTTCTGATTAAGGACTGTTATTTAGAAGATAAGAAGGACTAATAATTAAATGAGGTTAGTATAATTGTCTTACAATAGGCTGTTGATTGAACTTTATTAAAATGTGCAAAATACTTAGACACAGTTCATAAAGAAGATAAATAGTTAAGCATATGAATGTTTCTTTTACTAATTATTAAGGGAAAATGATTTAAAACCACCATGAATTACTACTATACACCTACTAGAAAGGTTGAATTTTAAAAGAATGGTGAGACTGCATTGAGGAGTCTGTGGAAATGCTTTAGCACTCATTCATAGCTGATGGGAATGCAAAGTAGTTCTTCCACTTTGCAGAAGAATTTGGCAGGTTCTTACAAAGTTAAATATTCACTTATCATACCAGCCAGCCACTCTGCTGTTTACTCAACAGTGATAAAAAACATATCTACACAAAGACTCATATTTGTATGCTTATAGGAGCTTTAGTCCCAACAGCTAAAAACTGGAAACAACTCCTGTCTTTTAACTGATGAATGGATACACAAATTGTATTATGTCCTATGCAATGAAACATTGTCTCAGAAATACAAAGGAATGAACTACCAATGCACTCAACACTATATATGACTCTCAAACCCATTGTAATAACTAAAAGAAGCCAGACACAAAAGCCTTTGTACTGCATGACTCCATTTATATAAAATTATAGAAAATTCAAAACTACACTATGGAAAGTAGATCTGTGATTGCTCAGAACCACAGATGGAGACATGGAATTGAGGTGATGAGAATGTTACCTTATTATGATTATTGTGTTTGTTACACAGCTATGCATTGCACACATTTTTCAGAATTCACATTTGCCTGCCACTTAAAATTGGCAATTTTCATTGTATAGATAGAAGTTTGACCTCAACAAAGCTGATTTTTAAAAATGTGTGGTGGGGAAACAGGCATTTACTCCAGTGGTTAAGATACCTGCATCCCACATTGGAATTAATAACTGGATTCAATTTCTGGATCTGAGTCTTAACACCAACTTCCTGTTAATACAATACATTGGAAGGCTGCATGGGATGGCTCAAGTAGTTGGGTTACTGCTCCCCACATGGAAGACCTGGATTGAGTTTTCAGCTCCTGGTTTTGGCCTCTGTCTAGCTTCTACCATTTAGGCATTTGGGGAGTGAATCAGCAAATGAGAGCTCGCTCTCTCTCTCTCTCTCTCTCTCTCTCTCTGTATTTACCTAACTCTGTCTCTCAAATAAAATTTCTGAAAGTGTCATAATTGCTATGATTAATTTTAAAAACATCATGCTAATTATTTATTGTTGATAATGATTTGGAAGGAAGAACTTAGTCTTTTAAAAAAACAAATGTAATAAAAATGGTTTCCCTTAGCAATATGGAGGTTTAATGATGCTGTATACTTCTATTTTTAAAATATTTTCTATTATTGACTTTCTAATCAGAAAAAAATTATCTCATATAAAATTCTTTGCATCTGGGTTCTTTACCTTATATAAACATGGATTTGTAGCACAGTTTTTGAAAATTTATGCTTTCCTGAGTCTACAGCTTTATATATGACCTTATGTGTTTTGATCTTCCATTGCATGCCTGGCATAATTGATATACATTTGGTTCCATCATATATTTAGGGACCTGAAACAACTAAGTTTTATTATCTCATGATTTCTATAGCACACTTCCCAGTTAACACTTGTTAATGGGATACCTTACCATAGGGAAACTGGTTTCTCCAGAGAGTTTTCACAGAGAGTGCCTAAAATGGAATCTGCATCCTTTTATAACCTAATGTCTGAAGCCACACCCTATAAATGCTATTGTTTTTATTTGATAAAAGTGAGTGAGTACATTTGAGCCACACTCAATGGGAGAGAATTATATACTACATTACATTTCAGGAGTTCATTTGTTACTTGGGTCATGCTAGATGCTGCCTGCCACCATAGTAACCAATGGCCTATTGGATGGCTACATAAGTGGATGGATTGATGGATGGATGGATGGAAGGGAGGGAGGGAGGAAGGGAGGGAGGGAGGGAGTGAAAGAGGGAGGGAGGAGGGAAGGATGCAGAGATACATTAGTGTTATACCACAGTGTATTTTGATTAATATTAGGAGTGTGCCCAACATAAGAACAAGCCTAAAATGTTTGAGATTATTTAAAAGACTGACCAGGATTGTGATAAGTTGTAAACATTTTTCCTTCTATTTGAAAAAATTTAAAGATTCTACATCCTTTTACCTTGAAAAAATAGGAAGTTTAAAGAAGGCATGGTAGCATCCATAAGGCATTTCAAAGAGTGAACTCAGAGGAATTAGATGTTACACAACTTTTGAAGCAAGTGGTGTTTTAAGAGAGACATTTTGTTTCAGTCTGAGGACGTTTCCAGTGATTGATATGTTTGTTCTTCAGTGTCATTCACATTAAATTTTAAATACTTTCTGAAAAGTACCTGCTACTCATGATCAATAGCCATTCATTCATTGTGCTTTTATCCCTGGGATATAGAATTATTGACTTATTGATATGGAGCAATTCTGGAGGTCAAGATTTCATAGAGATCATAGTTACACACAATTGAAAATAATTAATTTGAGGATCTTAAGTATTCTTTTTGAAAGAGGTTACAATAGTGAGAAGGAAATATAAGTGAATACAAGTGAGATTTTCCAATAGAGGTGAGCATGTTTTGATTTGAATACATACCTGGGCATATAATTCTATGTATGAGGACTTTTTTCCTTTTATTTTTACTTTAGATCATTGGTGTATCTTAGATTTCATTTGAAATGTAGTAAATGGTGAAATGTTTTCCCTTAGTTTATATCATTTTATAATGTTTCTGTTGCCACCATAGCACAAGAGACCACCAATAGTTTCCCCATTTTATCAGAGCCTTTGGTTTTGTGATCGTATATACCTGAGTGTGATAAGTAATTGAGGGCAGTAGGAAGTTTCCATGTTTATGGGAATCAGCCATCATTGTGGACTTTGTATTTACTCCCAAGGCTACCTCCTTCCCTCAAACAGGAGGAGAAGCCAGTGTGGACTTGATAGAACTTTTCAATATTATCTATATAAAAATGGACAACAACTCTTGATGTTAGAAAATTATTAAAATCAGCAGGGATTTTAAAAAAATAATTAAAGCCAGCAATTTATTAACAGAACATTTTCTAGTGTCACTATAAACAAATTAGCATGTTACAGATTACTTTTTAAATATTCAAATGCATGAATATTTATACTGAATTTTCAAAGCTGACTATTTATAAGAGAGGTGTTATTCCTGGAAAGGATGTAACACTTTTAGACAGGTTTTTTAAAAAATAATTGAGCTATTTTTTGACATTGAAATATAGTATAGAAAAAAATTTATAATTGGCATTGGCTTAGATACAAGATTCATTTCAAAGAATTAATGCATACAATTAAGTTAAAATATATCAAATCTAGCTTTCTTTTTTTAAGATTTTATTTAAGGTGTACTCAGATCTAGCTTTCAAGAGTGAACAATTTTATAGATGAATTTAAAATTTTTAATGTTGGATATATAGGGTTTTATGTTAATTGAGCTCTCAGTAAAGAAAGGCAAAGTATGTAAAAATGTGCAATTACAAATAAGGGCCAAAAGTGTAGTTCTCTAAGACTTTCACTGTTATCAGCAAACCCTAGTGAAAGCATCTAGAGATACATTTACCACCACTTGCTTATAGAACAAGTTACATGTTTAAAAAGCTATCAGGTTTAGAGAAAAGCCATTTAATGTGATGGAACAGAAGAAATGAGACTGCACAAATCTTTCAAAGCACTATTTTCTTGTGACCCATGGCTCACAAATATATCACAAAGGAATATTCAAGTATAAGTTCTTTCCTTTTTTTCTTTTTTTTATTTATTTGTCAGAGATGTAGATAGTGAGATATAGATATATACTGTATCTATATATAGATGTAGTAGAGATATAGATAGTGAGAGAGAGAGACACAGAGAGAAAGGTCTTCCTTCCATTGGTTCACTCTCCAAATGCCGCTAAGGCCGGCACTGGGCCAATCCGAAGTCAGGAGCCAGGAGCTTCTTCTGGGTCTCCCATGTGGGTGCAGGAGCCCAAGCACCTGGGCCGTCCTCCACTGCCCTTCCGGGCCACAGCAGAGAGCTGGACTGGAAGAGGAGCAACCGAGACAGAATCAGGTGCCCATATGGGATGCCGGCGCCGCAGGCGGAGGTTTAACCATTAAGTGAGCCATGGCGCCGGCCCCCAAGTATAAGTTCTTTTCATCTATTTATGTTTTTAAAAGATATATCCTTCAGGTTTTAGATATGCATACAATAAATATTTGTTTAAAGAGTATTTGAATGGAAGACTTTGTCACATTAGTACTAATAATTATATCCTAGTATAGCATTTCCTTTTTACACTAGCTTGCAATTAAGTAAGTATGTTTTGCTCTGGACTTGCCTTTAACCATCAGCTAATACCAATAGATATTTCCCTTTGCCCCATTACTTCGTGGGTCTTCTCTCATGCCTTTTTCTCAAGAGAAGAGAGAATTAATGCAGCACCTCTTGTTATTTTAGCTTTTTATCTTAAAAACAAAAATATTACTTCTGTTTCCTTTTCTTTTATCTCCAGGGTGATAGTAACTTAGCAAAAACATCAGCATTCTTCTATTTATTTAACCTTCTGAGTTACCATATACTTCAAAATCTCTGCTGGAAGACATTATTAGAAACATGATTAACTTAAAAAATTGAGTTTGCTTTCATTTTATAAGACATCAAAAATGTATAAAGTACTGTACAATGGATTACATTTAAGACTTGTTCCAAAGCATTAATTTTTTATGCTCTATTATTTTCCCCTTTATTTTCATCTATGAGCAGTGTCCCAAAAAGTCAGTTTAAAATACACCCAGGCATACCATTTGAAGTACATAGGTGATTCTACTATAAAATATAAATATATCGTGTGTGTGTGTGTGTGTGTGTGTGTTGAAAGGTGAATTGACGGGGGACACACACACAGGAGGGAGAGAGAGAATGAATCTTCCATCCACTGGTTCAACCCTCCAAATGGCTGCCAAGCAGCCAGGAGCCTGGAATTCCATCTGCCTCTCCCAAGTGAAAGGCAGGAACCCAGCTACTTGGGCCATCATCTGCCGCTTCTCGGACACCTCCCCAGAAGCTGCATCCGAAATGGAGCAGCCAGGACTGGAGCTGGCCCTCCACCATCCCCAGGGCTGCCTGAGTCACAAGCACTTTTGACTTTGCAGCGTGGACCCTGCTGAGGTCTCAGGGTTAGATGTTTTTGTTCGTGCTCCTTTTCACTGGGAAGTCTTAACTGTAAGTCTTCTGTAACCTTTCTACAGGTTTGTTATTGGGCGGGAAAAACCAGGACAAGTGAGTGAGGTTGCCCAGTTGATCAGCCAGACGCTGGAGCAGGAGAGGCGCCAGAGGGAGCTGCTGGAGCAGCACTATGCCCAGTATGACGCTGACGACGACGAGGTAGGGAGCGCCTGCGAGCATTCCGGTCCTGGTCGTGCCCACTCGTGGCCTGCCCCCTGCCCTGCTCTCTCCACCACGTAACAGGGTGACAGGTTCTTTGCAGTTCCTTAAGGATTCTATATCTACAGTGAACTTGAGTTGAACCTCATGGAAAAGAAATACTACGTGCGTCTGATAATAACTTAAGAATCGAGTCCCGGTGTCCTGTGGACAGTTGGAAACCAATCAGCCTCCTCTTTGACCATGCTTTCAGTAAAAAATTAAAAAAAAAAAAAAAGCAATGGGCAAAAACACCAGAACATGAATAATGGTTATCTTTCCTGTTGGAATAAGGTGATTTTCTCACTCTGCTTTATGTTTTCTCAATTTTTTCCAAATGTTGTACAAGAGCATGTAATTAAAAAAAAAAAATCAGTAAACATTTTAAGTGAAAAAACACCCCCGCATGCAACATCCACAGAAAGGGACTAAAGATTGCTGAGTGTTTCCAGAGTTTTTTCCCCCAGGAAGAGAAAGTCCTTTGGATCTGTTCACTATGATTTGTGCTAACATAATGCAGAACAAAGCTTTTCCACTAGCACATGTTCTATAGAGTGGATACATATTGGAATAATTTTACATCCTGCTCTCTGTAGAAGATCAAGTAAATGAATAGAAGCTAACCCCCAAGTGAAAACGGTTCTCTGGACCCCTTGTGTGTTGTAATGTAATACAGATGCTGGTCTATTTCTAATGTCAATGCCAAATGTACATTGATATCACGGGACAACACACTTTATTATAAACACATTTAAACATGCACATGTTTCATATTGGCATGTCAAAAGACCCATCAACAATTTAGTTGTACTATTTCATATACCATAAACTAGTAAATATTTAGATAAAACAAATATTTTTCTCTATACCGGCTGATATAAGCCCGTGAAACTTCATCTGTTCAACTTCTACTCATCTGAATATATTATTTTTCCAGAACTTTTTTTTTTTGGCTTTCAGCCATGACATAGAGAAGATTAATAAATGGCATTCAAATATTTTCATGTATTTTTAGCCTGGAGTATTTTTAACCCAAATATCTATAAAGTTTTTATGTGTTTGCATTGTAGTGAGAATGTATTCTCTATTTATTAAAGTAGAAAATTAAAAGTGATGTATCAGCTTTCAACCAAAAACATTAGAAAGCTTTTAAATGAATGAATTAGTCTCGAAGAATTCTTTTTACTTGACTTGGTTTTTTACTTGCATAGTCCATCTGAAATGGCAAGTATTTTCTCATTATACTAAGATGACATTACTTATGAAAATCTGTTATCTTTGATTTTGAAACTAAAATACAGCTTCTTCAAATATTTGAACTTGTTTCCTACCTAGTTTTCAATATCTGTGTTAGTCTTTTGTGCTTTATCAGAGGTGCTGATTTGCTTTGGCTGCAAGCCTGTTTTAGGATCGTAGTCATTCTGTGCAGGTTTGGTTTTTACCCCTTCACCCTGCTGGAAAGAGTTTGGCTCTGAGGTTACAGGACAGCAGTGACATTGGGGGTGGAAGGAAAGGAGGCCAAGCTTTGTGGTCTCTGTGCCTTGGTGTCATTGCTGTTCAAGTACAGGGGCTGGCCGACCTCTGAATCCCTCCTAGCCTCCAGCATTCCATGACCATGAAACAAGAGGGGGAAATAAAGACAAGGAGATCTTGAAGGCTCCCCAAGTGAAGCGTTTCTGCCATATATCACAAACTCCCTCCAGTTGTTTTGAGGAATTGATTGTCTTCATCCCCGAAAGTTTTCGCTTCAAGCAGCCAGCGCTTTGTACAAAATACACACGTGCACACACACGTGCGTGCACGCACACATACACATGCTTTTCTTGTACTTTTATAATGTGGTAAATGAAAAAAGAATACTGGTTACTCAGTGTTTATACTTGGAAATTTATCGAATACCAAGTGAGAGAGTGCTTTGACAGGGGAAGGGGAGTGCCTATTTTGGTCATGAAAGTAGAGTTCATTGTCATCTGAGCAGGTATTGTGAAAGGTGAAGAGAATAAATTCTCACTGACAGGCGCTTCCCAAGGTGCCTTTCTTCCATGACCTCATTTATCATTTAATCTTTAAAGCAAACAGAAGACTCTCTCTCTCTCTCTCTCTCTCTCTCTCTTTTTTTTCCTTCTAGAAATTCAGCAGCTGAGTTTTTTTTTTTTTTTTTTTCCTAGTGATCAAGCAGGGGGTTGAGATGACAAAATTAGGATTGGAACAGAGTCTCCGTGCTCCAGAGCCCGGCCTCTGCAGCCCCTGTGCTGGTTCTGGATGGAGGGCTCAGGCTGCATTCAGGCACATGCAGAATCAGGATGCTTGTGTAGGTGACTTCTCACAATACCTGGAGTCTGTGACTCCTTCTTCCATATTTCTAATCTCTGTGCTTCTAGCATTGAGGAAATGAAATACTTGGATATTTACTATAGGCAGTATTCTGTATCATCTTCATGTGAAAGACAATTGAGCACAGAAATATTTTACAAAAGAGAGTTTAGCTTTGAGTTAAACAACTTTTTCCTCAGCGAGTTGTGGAAGTTGAACTCAGATTTGTACTACTGTGTAGCTCTAAGTAACCCTCACTGGAGACTTCAGGGAGTGTTTTCTTCTCCTCTCTCTCTCTCTCTCTCTCTCTCTCTCTCTTCTCTCTCTCTCTCTCTCTCTCTCTCTCTTCTTCTCGCCCTCTCCTCCCTGACTTGTATATTTTGCCTGTCTCTTGTGTCATGCACTGCTTCTCTAAAACATGCCCAGGGAAAAGCAGCTACTACTTTTTTGTTCATAGAGACAAGAGCTGTACAATGAAAATTCATTCCAGTGAATTAGTATTATCAGATTATCACCTGATTCACATAATTCTTATTTTTAAACTAATGCTAAGAAATATTATTAAATTGATTGATTGGACTGTTATCTCCCTATTTTCTGTTTACTTTTTTTCTCTCTGTTAATGAAAAGTAAAATGTCCAAGAGGCAGAGAGGAAATGAGAAGCACCAGTATTGGATATTCAGTGGATAAATGGTCTTTGAATAATTGAGTTAATTTCTTATGTAACTCAACAGTTTATTGACTTGCCTTTGGTACAACAGGCATGGCATGTGAGTAGTCAATCTCTTGGCTTTTCACTCTGCTTTAAGTTACGGAATGCTTAACTTACAGAATCATGATTTCGAAATCAGAATCCTTTTTTGTTTTATTTTGTTTTTGATGCCATCCTCTGTGACATTCCTTGGACCAGCCAGGAAAATGTCTAGTTAGATGCAGAGCAACCAAGTTCTTCCCACTGACCTGCAGAGCCAGCCGTTCCGCCAGCACTGTCTGCTGAAGGGCTGCTAGCTTCTGTTTCTGATCCAATCACTCACGGTGGACTCTACCGTGGAGCTTGTTGCTTGGGCAGAAGAGAGTTGTTGCTAGAATTGGTTGTATGGCCTGCAGTGCAGCGTGCAAACTACATGCCGAAGTGCTGAACACAGAGCGGCTTTTCATCCGAGCCACGTTTAGGAATTACATTTGATCGTGTGCTGCTTATTCTTAGATACGTTTTAATGATCCAAGAAATTTTAAGTCATACTCTAGTATAATTTGAAATACATAGGTAACCTTTGAGTCTTTTTTAAATGTCTGTTTTTTCTGGTTTTTTTTTTTTCGTCTTCCAAATATTGAAACTGGAAGAGTTTAAAATAGGCAAATAGCCAATTTCATTTTAATTTGCATTTCTGTTTCTGTTCATTCTCTTTTAAACATTCTAGTTTTAATATGAAGTTAAAATGGCTCTGCTAAACAGCTGAAGAGTAAAAGGGAGAGTTCTGCTCAGAACAGAAAATGTGAACAACTGGAAAAAAAAATGTAATGTGCATTTAAGTCTATCTATGGTTAGTGGTTGCATTTCTGGATTTAATAGAATTTTCGTTCATCTGTTTTTCTTGTTCTTTTCTCTTTCTCTCTCTCTTTTCTTTAACAATCTGAAAGGTAACCATGGAGGACTTCAGTAAACCCCTCAGGCAGTCAGCCCTGTCCCATGAAATTCTGGGGGTACTGTAAATTTTTCAACTGGAATTCAACTTTTAATGACATCTAGTCTGTAACACTTCACAGCTGTCAGTGCTGAGCCTTGTAGTAGTAAGGCAACGTGGTTTTTCTATTTATTTTGTGTAGACTCTTTGTGTGAGAATCTTCTCTGTTAAAGGGCATCCTGCAATTTGGAGCCCCGTGAGCTCAGTCTGCAAATACAATGTAAACCAGTACCACCCCTGTTTTTTTAAATTAGAAAACAGAAATGTTATGTTGTATTATAGACATGTTAAAGTTATATGATTATTTGCTTTCCTTAAATATCCTTTTAAAGCATAATTACATTACAAAGTCTTAGAATACAGGTGACATTTCTGTCTTTTGGGGGCATAGTTCATCATTACTCTGGAAACGCAAGCCATTTACTCTTTCTTTTATAACGTGTTTTCATTACTAGAGGATATAGAGTTTACAAAATGTATATTTGGTATGGAAAATATCGAAGGGAAAGCACTGAATTTGACTCACACCATTTGCCATTCCTAGTTGGAAACAGTTTGTGTTATATGAACAAGAGGTTGCCATTATTATGGATGGCCTTTTAATGATATGAATTTAATCCCAAGAATAGATTTTATATTTTGTGTGGAATAGTGAGAAACTGAGAGCGGGGGCACTTTTACCAAGGTGCAGCCATAATCTCTTAGTACTTGACAGTCTGTGTCACAGTTAGCCCCAGAAAGAACTTCATAACTTTTTTGTCCTCATCTTTAGGCTCTTCTGTTTTAGGGAATACAGGCCTTCTTTAATTTTTTTTTTTTTTTGTCAACATTTTAGAACACTGTGGCTGAATTACAAGGAGTGTCTGGCAACTTCAATAACAATAACAACTATTTTGTTAAGGTTTGTTTTTTCATAGAAAGCAATGCTTCTCTGTACCTTCCTGATTCCTATGGGAAATTAAATAATCCGTGTGTCTTGTTAACTACCTGTATGTTCTGAAGCACTTCTCTGGAACACATATTTTGTGTTGAATAATAATTTCAAAATAATGATTTGAAAAAATAACATTTAATTCTGAAGCACAGCACATGTTTTAGGCATGGCTTCTGCAATTTGGACTCACTTCCTAATATTTGTCCTTGGATATTTTTAACTCTAACACTTTCAAAATTTTGTGATTCAAATTAAAGAGGGGAAAAAGATATCTAATATCAGGGCCATATAATGTTTAGGCAATGCAGTACACATAAAGCTTTTATTATTTTAAAATTTAGTATCTTGTTTTTAAAAACATTTTTTTTGCTATAAATTTCTTAGTTTTTCCAAACACTAAATGCGTATATCTTTGACTAAAACAGTATTTATGTGCATGATCTATGTGGTGGGCATATCAAAATATCTAAAACAGTATTATGTTTCCAGTAATAAAATAATCCTTGTTACCATTAGTTGTCAGGAATAGAAATAGTGTGTTTAGAATGGAGATCAGGTGTGTGTAAAAGGTAGCCTGGCTTATGGTAACACAAGGAACCTGAAGATTAAAAGAAGTATTAGAATCTTTAACAGCTTGTTTACAGACCAATTTGGTTAGAAACTGCAAATCATTACATTTCATTCCATCATTTCATTTGTAATCCCCACTGAAACCTAGAATCATAAGGTCATTGGAAATCGTTGAGTTTAAGATCTAAGCTTGATCTATCCTGAGCAATGTACCCATACCTGCTTATACACATGCTGTCCCCATGAGGTAGCTAACCTTTAGTCCTTGAAAAAAAAAGCCTCTCTATGAATATTCTTTATATAGAGACATGCTACTGTTTGTTAATATTTATTTTTATTTTCATATATGGGGGGGCAGGGGGAGAGAGAGAGAAACTACCCCTTCCTCTGGTTCACTACCCAAATGCCCTCAGCATCCAGGATTGGGCCACTTTAAATCCAGGAGCCCAGAACTCCATCTAGGTCTCCTGTGTGGGTGGCAGGGGCACAGACACTTGGGCCATCATCCACTGCCTCCCAGTATGCAGTGGCAGGGAGCTGGATCAGAAGTGGAGTAGCCAGGACACAAACTGCTGCCAGTAGGGGACGCTGGCATCGTAGGTGGTGACTTAACCTGCTAGGCCACAATGCTGGCCCCAAGTGTCATCTTTCTATAGATAAATTTCTTCTATATTTATTACAATACAAGTGACTTGAATACCTTTTCTTGTTAATTTTTTCTAGCTGCCACATTGTAATATTATCTACACCTGATCTAGATAAGGCATGCCAAACATCCTTTATCAGATCGATTCTTCTATGCTGTTAAATTCCTCTGGAAGAATAAACTCCTTAGAAAATATGCTAGAACAATTCTCTCTTATCAACAATAAACCATAGACTTTGCTGTATGCAGGAGATATTGCAGAAGCAAACACAGATACAAGTATTTTCTGAACTTTAAAAACATTTCTATTTTGTAACCTGAATATAATTCTTTACCAGAAAGCTCTAAAATGCTAAAAAAGACATCATGAAAGAGGAACCTAGCCGGCGCCGTGGCTCAATAGGCTAATCCTCCACCTTGCGGCGCCGGCACACCGGGTTCTAGTCCCGGTTGGGGCGCCGGATTCTGTCCCGGTTGCCCCTCTTCCAGGCCAGCTCTCTGCTATGGCCAGGGAGTGCAGTGGAGGATGGCCCAGGTGCTTGGGCCCTGCACCCCATGGGAGACCAGGAAAAGCACCTGGCTCCTGGCTCCTGCCAGGATCAGCGCGGTGCGCCGGCTGCAGCGGCGGCCATTGGAGGGTGAACCAACGGCAAAGGAAGACCTTTCTCTCTGTCTCTCTCTCTCACTGTCCACTCTGCCTGTCAAAAAAAAAAAAAAAAAAAAAAAAAGAAAGAGGAACCTTACTAGCCTGGGAAACAGACGTACTTTGCCATGACATGTGCATACTCTGGTTTCCCCATGAATATTCTGGTCCCTTCTTTCCCTTGAAGGTCTTCCACTACAGCAACTCTTTGTTGCCCTGTGTGCCAACTTATTCCAGTTCACCTGTGTGTATTTCATCTCCTACATAAAGTCGTCTTGGGCTCTCTCAGGTAGCATAGGGGCCCTTATTTAAAAAATGAATCAATAGAACCATGTACATCTCTCTCTACTATTTACCCATAGTCCCCGCTTCCCCACTCCCAACAATTTGTCATCTCCTCCATGACTTTTTCTAATGGCTGATCGATTTTTAGCACACACAGGAATGACTACAGCCCTGGGAAAATAAGAGGAAGCCAAGAAATTGAACCGAACTGAATCATGCATAGGTGGTTAAGATGAAAATTAAGGAATAAAGTTAAATGTGAATGAAATGTAGTTGGAAACGTGACCTGAGATAGGGAGGGAAGAACGCTGAAGAACAGAGGCATAAGTGGCGTTGTCAGCCTAGTGGGACTAGAGATTGGAGCCAGGGAGAGATGTGAGGAATCTGCACTCAGCCCCTGGCATTGACACTTTCCCCTGGGCTGTGGCTTGCTTACCACATCTGTATTATCTGGAGGAACTGAATTTTCTATTACACTGCGCCAAAACCCTCTGCATGCAAAACCAGAAAAAATAAATATGCATTCTGCTTTCCTTGAAAATCTCTGGGGCTTTTGAAGTGGCAATGTGGTGACTCAACTTGACATCACTTCCTTTTTGTCATAACCATGTAAACCAGCACCAGGAACAGAAGAGTCAGATGGTCCTAAATAATGTTAGACACAGAGGACTGTCTCCTTCCTTGTGTGTTAACTTAGACATTTCCTTCACTCCTGGAAACCCGTTCTCCTACCTCACCAACAACTGCCTTGCAGGAGCTGCCTTGTCGCAGGGGTTTGCCAGCTGCGTGGAGGCTCCATTGACTTTGAGCTGAAGCTGCTGTGCATCAGTGTGGCAGTAACACAGTTCCAGACTTCCAGCTCCTGAAGGAATTGCAGAATGCACACACAGAGGACTTCCATGAAAATACAGCAGTGCTGCCCCTTTTCTTGAACTGAGTTCCTCATCCATTGGAGATAACGTTCATTATCTTTTCTGCTTGCTTCATAAATAGTCCTTGTGCCCACTAAATCCTTGATTAAATTAAAACTGCCATGTGTGATGCCTTATGCTTAGCAGTTATATGGGTATAAAATGTATGTGACGTAGTTCATTCTCTCAGAAAACGTAGACGATTCTGTGTTTACTTACCTTGATCTGAGGCTCTCCTGACACTTCTTCAGACTCAGACGTACTGACCCAGAGTATATGTTGTAGGAGGCCTAGGACTGTGGCAGTGAATAGGAGTGGGCCAGGTACACTCAGAGCTGGGTGTCTAGGATAAAGATGCTGGGAAAACTAGAGTAAGGACCTTTGAGCCCTGGGACTATAGACACTTTGCTGAAAGGAGTTGTTGGGATGGGCTATATCCTAGCAGTTAAGATGCCTGCACCTCATATACTAGTATCTGGGTTTAATCCCAGCTCTTGCTCTTGGCTCCAGTTTCTTGCTAATGCAGACCCTGGGAGGCAGTGTTGATGTCTCCAATAATTGGGTTCCTGCCACCCCTATAGCAGAGCTGGATTGAGTTCCTGGCTCCTGGATTTGGCCTCAACCTAATTCTAGCCCTTGCGGGCATTTGGGGGAGTGAACCAATAGATGAGAGAGTGCTGTGTGTGTGTGTGTGTGTGTGTGTAGTTTAAAATGATAATATACATTCTAATGGAGGAATTGCTGCCACAGTCTATAAGACAGCCATGTGAAGAAGGGATTAGTATTACTGTCCCAGGGATAAAATTATAAGATTGAGATCTTTAATGTATACACAATCCATAGAAATACCATCAGTGACATTCTTGTTGGCTTCATTTATAAATTTTTTTGTGTCTTAAATTCTGTAATTCTATGATTTCTTGATGATCTGGTACCATTTTTAACAATCAAATGAGTCCATTTTCATATGAACACATGATTGTTTCCAAAATTCAATTAGCTGCGTGATTAGGAATTATTTAAACAGTTGTAGTACATGGTCTTGCAGTTACTGTCATCATCCTCTTCTGCCCATTAGAAATCGAGGGAAATACAAATTTCTCAGTCTCTTCCCACAGTTCCTCTGACATCAGAATAAGTGCTTCATTGTTTTCTTTGCAAGTAAAATGAAACTCACAGAAAACTGCCAGTTTGAAATTGCAGTGTGACGTTTGAATTAGAGATCTACTTTGCTCTGTTGACTATTTAGTTCTGGGTCTTGGTGGGAAAATGAGGGGTCACTGATTCCCTCCTCCTATGGAAAATATTTATCAGATACTTGCAGACAATGGCATTTTATCTCTTTGTACACCGGCCGGTGGTTAACTTATTAACAGGAATTGAATTAACTATATTGAGTCATGGAAAATATACTTTGTACTCAGAAGAAAATTGCCATTTTGCTGTGGAACCTTTAAATCTACATGGTAAAGAATTTAAAACATTTTTAAGTTAACCTACAAAAAGGCCCAGTAATCACAGTATTAAAGAATATTTCAACATTTAAAATAAAAGCATGAATTTGAGGTTTCTGGTTTCAGTTTTCCTTTACAAGTAGGTTTTTTTTTTCTTTTTGTTCATGTTCATTCTGCAGCTTAGGAAGCTGGGGAAATACAGCACATGTTTAAGAAACAAAAAGATCAATTTACCTGCAGAGCAGAATACATAGAAAGCAGTGGTGGTTAGAAAGGCTCGGAAAGCTAAATAGAACAATTTTCTTTAGACTTTCTAAAATCAGCCCAATTGTTATAATCATAGTTCTCCAAGGATCTCGCATTTCTGAGATCCTGACTAACCTTTCTGGGAGAGAGGGTAGGGTGGTAAGTATCACTATACTCCTAAATCTGTATAGATTAAATACATGACATTTTTTCATCTTAAATTTAAAAGCTAAACAAACAAAAACCCCAAATGTTTATGTAGTTTATATAGTGGCCGTGGAAGATAGAGCTGGTTTTTCCTTCCAGAGCAGAGACATGATTCCTACCTACTGTAAAAGATCCAGGTGACCTCGACATGCCTTCCTCTCCTGACACGGCTCCCTCTGCATGGACCAGCTGGCCTTCTCGTCACCACCCTCTGGAAATCATGGCTGGAGGAACCAGCATAAAAATACGGTCTGTTACAAAGTCGCATCCTGGGTAGAGGAAGATTCTGACTCTGCACAGACAATAGCAGCAGAGAAACACCGCTGCTCTGAACTTCATGGGAAGAGTTTGCTCCATCAGCATGGGCAGAGCCCAGTGCATCACCAGAACTTCGGCTGGCTCACTGGTGAAGGAGGAGGGGGATGTATACTGTTGGTCAGGGAGGAATCGCAACAGCTAGACTGCGTATTGACTCTGCCTCTTCTGCAGCCTGCTACACGTGTCGCGTCTATCTTAAATCCATTCTGACTTAAAAGGTCTCGAAGTTCTCGGTAGTGGATCCTGACAGCTCTCAAGGAATATTGGTCCTGTCAGGGGGTTTTCTTTGAGACTGACAAAACTCCTGTGAGTATTTGAAAACTAACTGCCTTGCATTGGGTCCATCAATGATGATGAAAGCAACCCACTGGAGAATAAAACTTTTCCCCCCAAGTAGATAAATTTTTATCATCAACTTTATCACCCTGGAAAACCCCACTATCCCTTTTGTTAAGACTAGGTTTACCCAGCGCTGCCGTAGCTCAATAGGCTAATCCTCTGCCTGCGGTGCCGGCACACCAGGTTCTAGTCCCGGTTGGGGCACCGGATTCTGTCCCGGTTGCTCCTCTTCCAGTCCAGCTCTCTGCTGTGACCAGGGAGTGCAGTGGAGGATGGCACAAGTGCTTGGGCCCTTCACCCACATGGGAGACCAGGAGAAGCACCTGGCTCCTGGCTTCGGATCAGCGCAGTACGCTGACCGTAGCAGGCCGGCCACAGCAGCCATTGTGGGGTGAACCAACAGAAAAGGAAGACCTTTCTCTCTGTCTCTCTCTCTCACTGTCCACTCTGCCTGTCAAAAAAAAAAAAAAAAAAAAGACTAAGTTTAAAGAGATGTTTTGATAATGGGCCATAAATGCTCCAAATTAAGACAGACTCTGTAAGTGAGTCTCTGCTGTGGAAGTCAAGGCTATGCCTGCTGAGTCAGCATCCACAGACTAAACAGGGGGTGTCAGTAATGGTGACTCACTTTATATACTATGTTAGGTGGGCTATTGACATTGAAAGTTACATTATAGTATGAGCTACCACTGCATTGCGCAGGACTAAAAGGAAATGCGCCTTGTACTGGCCCACGGCTGCTGTCAGCCTCCACCCTCCTGATGCTTCCTCCTCTCTACCTCCGCTGCTTTAAGGAGAAAGATGGCTGCTGGTGGGTTGGAGATCTGTAGGCCCACCAGGGAGACTACATGCTATTGGAACCCCTTGGGAATGCTGTGCATCTTTGGGGAGGGGAGGCACTTGAAAGTCTTGGTTCTGTGGATACTGGCTCATAACTCATGATCTCACTTGGTCTCTTGGTGAGAAGGATGTGCAAATTCAACTGAGATGCTGGAGCTCACAAAGGGAAAGGAAACTAAAGTTACCTTGTTGATGGGATCCTTAGTGGGCTCCACTGCTAAGTGCAGCCTGGACTTGGTGTGCTCCATGCCCTGTCCCATTTGTGTTAGAGGGGATTCTGCATTCAGAGGTCGCCACAGTAGAGCAGCAACAGAGGGGCACGTAGGCGACTCTCCCTGTTTTCTCTCAGGTGGCAGAGACAGGGTAGCATCCAAGGAGGAGAAAGCAAACTCACAGCCCTGGTAGACATTTACCAGTACCAGAGTGCTCGGGCCTTTCCCAGCACAACAACGCTTCGTGCCTAATCATTCACCAAATCTCCTCTTTTCAAAAAGGTGGCTAGCAATATGCTACTAAGCTGTTGCTGAAAATAAATTTCTGCCCCAAGGCTGCCTTGTATCTCTCTGATTGGATATTCTCAGTTTAAGATAGGTCAACTTGAACTCCTGATTGTTTGAATCTTGAAACGCACAACTAACAAACCTTGTTTGTCAAATGAAAACAAAAGATCCAAGTGAGCTGCTGGATTAGCCCAACAGCTTCTTGGATTTACATAAATGAGTGGCAGCTCTCCATTCGGGAGAAATATTGCCTGCACCTGCCTCCAATGCAAGGCCTCAGGCTTACAGTCCTCTCAATTCATAAATTTGTTGTTGTTTTTTGTTTGTTTGTTTGTATTTAAACTAAATCCTAGGCTTGATTCATGATGGTTCAGCTAAATGAGTTAATATAATCTATTAGTATCTATTAGATTTAATCTACTCTATTAGGATTTGCAACCTCAGCACCAGCTGGAAGACCCCAAAGATGACGTGGTCACTAGGCAGGACTCAAGGCCATCCTTACGAGCTCTGACCAATACTGCCCTGATGAACCTTGTGATATTTACTGGCTTTTGAACTGTTGCCAATGATCTCGCTGTTTGACCTGTGACTGAGAAAGTTACAGGCCAACAGAATAAAGTTAGGAACAACAAAGTATAGCAACAAACTGTGGCAACAGATTGAATTCTTTGGGCTGCTAATGTAGCCGCACCACAGAAGTGTTTTTATGTATGTAAAGAAAGACCTTTTAAGACTACTTTAAAGAAGAATCTTTCTTAGTAAATATGTTTATATTCAAAGAAAGTCCGCTGTCCGGTCTCGTAGCCTTCTCCATTAGATCTTCTTAGTCTGTCGAAAATGAGGTGGTCATCAATTACTTGGGGAGTTCCCTGAGGTATGGTACCTCATTTATTATTTACGTGAAACCTGTGGGCAGTTACGCTTAGCATCATTTCATAAGATAAGGTAGGGAACTTGCTCCTGACTAGGTGATATGATCAATGACATTATCTCAGTCCTGGAAGGCATTCAAGTCAGCCTCACACCACTGGCCAAGGTTGTTCTGGGTGATAGAATTGCTGTAGACCACAAATTACGCCCAGCCTGTGCAGTCCCTGAGGTATCCCGATTGACCTGTTAGTGCTTCGGACCAAGTAGAAAGGCCACAAAGAAACTTAAGGAGAAAGTCACGTGGGTTTCTAAGGCATATCCTGATGGTTTATAGGATTTGTTTAACCTATGGGGTCTGGGAGCTTAGGGAATATAGTTTATCTCAGCACTACAAGTTGTGCTTATTCAACTGCATAGAGTCTTATTGATAATAGGACTTCATTATACGCTGTGGAATAGACTGAGTGGATTTTGTCCTGACCACTGTTCGTCACACTAACATTCACCACAAGTCAGGAGAGGGTGGAAATGGGGGTGGCTGTTGTTCGAAGACAATTCCCCCTTGGTCTCCTATGCCTCTGTGTTTTGTGAGCAGGTATCCACAGCCTTTGATTCAGCAGATCTTAGTGTTATTTGTACAGTGAACATCCTTGCTGACAGAGAAGTGTCTCCCTTTAGAGCAATGACAGACTTGCTCACTGGCCATTCACCAAAATTAGGGTTCCCTAAACTCAGAATTCCTAACAAGATTTTGTGGTCGCACCCTCTGCTTCATTTTTAGACTGTGTTGTTCTGGCAGTAATCTAGATTTGAACTTTGCTTGGATGCTGTTTCTTGATTTTAGACTTAGAGACTTGAAACCTCATCAAATGTTGGCTTCTTTTTGTTTAATAGTATTGAAAACGCATCTCCTCTCCCATTTTACCATACACAGTGAGAGGAGATAAGGTGGCACCTTCACCACTTTGTTTGGAAATCTACTTAGTTGGAACACCCAGCTCACTAGGAACATTTCCTGTTTTCTCATTGGAGAAGGTGATAATGGTGCTAAGCTTCTTGCTGTTACATAATGAACCTTCTCCCAGCCATCTTCTGGATTGTCATTTACAATCTGTTCAGGGCAGCTCAGGCTTGCTGTAATATACTTTTCAAGACTTTACTAGTTCTCAGACAGGTTTTTTTTTTTTTTTTTTTTTTTTTTTGGTGTGTGTGTGTGCACAGGCACAAACTGTTGAGATGTTTACTTAGGACAGAGTTGGTCTTCTGTATGCTAAGTTAATTGAAAATGAATCTTGATGAAGAATGGGGCTGGGAAGGGGAGAGGGAGGAGGAGGAGGGGTGGCAGTGTGGGTGGGAGGGCAGGTATGGTGAGAAGAATAACTGTATTCTTAAAGTTGTACTTGTGAAATTTGTATTCCTTAAAAAATAAGAAAAAAAGCCTTTCTAGCCTCAGCTCACTGCTGGTTTCCAAAGCCATGTCCTGGTGTTTGTTATGACAGCGCCCTCTGCTATTGCTGCACAGCAAATTATCACCAAACTTAGCAACTTAAAGTAAGAAATATTTATACATCACAGTATCTGGGAATCAGCTTAGCTGGATGCCTCTGACTCCCGATCTCTCCCAAGGCTGCAAATAAAGTTTCAGCCAGAGCTGTGGTCATCTAAACGCTCAACTGGGAGAGGATCTGTGTCCAAGCTTAGCTACAGCTGTCCGCAGGGCGCAGAAGAGCTGCTTGCAAAGCTCCCTCAGGTGACTATTGGCAGACTCTTGCTGCTGGCCGCTGGCCAGAAACATCAGTTTCTTGCAGCACGGGCCTCTTGGCTCTCTCACATTATAGCAGCTTGTTTCCCAATAATGAGGGCTTGGGCACATAACAGAGAGATACAGAGGGATGGAAAGAACAAGAGAACGGAAGAGACACAACTCCCAGTCTTTCTCTAAGTTAACCTCAGCAGTAACATTCCGTTATTTCTGTTGTATTCTGGTTGTTATTCTAGGTACACTGTGCACTCCCAGAGAAGGAATGATACAAGGCCAGGAATACCAGGGATCACTGGGGATATTTCAGTCTGCCCACCATAACACAAAACAGAACCCCCTGTTTTTGGAATATATGTTCTGAAAGGAAAGAGATAAAAACCAAAGCAGTCTTTAAAAAAGCAGAGGCTAATTTTGGAGCCATCTACCACCATCAGTAGGAAAGTTTAAGAAGGAAAAGATTGCTTCAGTTGTCAGAAAAAATATTATTGGCAAATCTTTCGCTGGTAGGAATTTTAGGAGGATGAATTTGTCAGAGATATTACTGATAACTGGAGGCACAGAGAGACTGAAGGCAGGAAACACGGAGGCCATATCAGTGCATGATCGAGCTACGGATTTTAGTGATCCTTTACTTGGTGACAAGACAGAGAATGGAGTGAAATTCAGGAAGCAATCTGAGGACAATCGATTGACAACAAAATGTTGAATGGCTTGATAAATGGAGGAGAAATGAATATATAAATGGTGGGCTAGGGATCATGTTGAACATTTTACATGTTTTATTTCTTTAATTCTTCTCAGTATCCTGTGAAATCGGTATCTTTTGCACCGTTTTATAGAAGAGACCTCTAAATATACAAGCCCAATCACCTGCCTGCTGTTGTGTGACTGTGACATTGAATCTTTTCAGTTTGGGTCTCTGATCTCTCCAACCCCCATGCCCATACCCGTTTTTATGGTGTCGTCTTAGGAAATAATCATAATCCTAATGTCAGGTAACCATTTAGCATCTTCCAGACTCTGTGACTTTACCGCTCCTGTAAATCCTCTCAACCACTTTGGGAATAAGGGGTTGCTATTCCCATTTTATAGATGTGCAAACAATGTTCAGAGAGACTTAAGTGGCCTAACCTAGGTGAAGCACACACAGAAGTCACTGACCCAAAATGGAAAGAGCCTTTGCAAAGAAGAGGACGCTTTTTCCCAAAGCTATCTTTGTGCTTGGTAGAGATGTGGGAATTTTAAACATTGAAGTGTTTGATTGAGATCTCTCTCCTCCCAAGAATAAGCAGCTCTCTAGTCTCTCACAGAGCTGAGTGTGAAAATATCTGTAAGCAAATTCAAACGCAGTGAACAAATTCTAACAAAAACTGCATAATTAAGGCTATTTTTATGATTAGCGTCATTTAGTTTCCATGAATTTACCAGAGCAAACATTGCTGCAGCAAAAATCACTGCTAATGGTTGAGCCTAACAACAAGAGAAAATTCCCCAGAGGGTCATTTAGGCCTCAGCTGCAGCTGTGCCGCCCTGTATTTCATACTGGAAAGCTGAGACTAACAGGAAAATCAGGCTCTGCCGAGCCGTGCAGATGTAGCTACAACTGTCTTAATTTATTCAGCAAACATTTGTTCAGGGTAGACTAGATGCCAAGCAATGCACTAGCCACGCTGGGATTGCATGGATAAATCACACCTGGCGCTCTAAGGATCTCAGAGTTGAAAAAAGTTGATGAGGAAAGGCAGATATAGAGCTATTGAAGGGTTATTGGTGTTTTAGTGTGCAGTGGGAGCATCAAGGAGTGAATTAGGGCAGTGAATTCGCTGGATATTCTAGCATGCATGACGGTTCATCTTGAACTGGTGGGGCAGCTGGGGGCTGTTGAGTGAGGAGTCTGCAGACGTGTGCTTGGCTGTGGGTAGGTGCCTTGCTCAAACACCAGGAGGAAAAGAAAGAGAATTAGTTTCAGTAAAGGAAAAGGTTTTACTTCAGAAATGGTCAGATTGCTTGTAAAAGATTCATGCATCACGGT
Organism: Oryctolagus cuniculus; assembly: GCF_964237555.1. Classification (NCBI taxonomy): domain Eukaryota; kingdom Metazoa; phylum Chordata; class Mammalia; order Lagomorpha; family Leporidae; genus Oryctolagus; species Oryctolagus cuniculus. The sequence goes on along the minus strand of NC_091447.1, from coordinate 40,932,998 downwards.
CTTCTAGGAAATTTCATTTACAAGACCAGAGCTGGGCAACCATCTGGTTCTAAGGTACAGCTTGGCGAGGCTGTAACACATGGCTTCTGTAGAATTGTTAGCAGCAGCAGCAATCTCATGTCTTGGAGCACCTATCAAGTGCTTTACAGACTGGTACCATTGAACTCAATCTTGTGACAACCCCTGCATGCAAAGAACTACTTTTAGAAAGTTTTTCATTGTAAGATGAAGAAATTGAAACTAAGATCTGGAAGCTGACACTTCCTGTGTCTCCCAGGCAGGATTTGAATAGGGTGTAAGTGCCTACAAAACCAGGATTGTTTTGTTGAATCCTTCTTAACCAACTCACCAATATGACAGGCAGTCTCTGTTCCTTCTGAAAACATGCAGACTGATAAAAAGAGAACTCGTGTGTTCCGGACTGTAGCCCTCCTGCAGCCAGAAGTCATATGTTCACCAAGAGGCGGAACCCGCCAGCTGTTCTTGGGGTTGTAATTATGCCATGTAATAAACTTTCAAGTGCCCTCTTGCAACAAAAGTGACAAGGAAGTTGCTGTGTCTGTAAGCTGGATCTTACAGCAAAGAGTCAGTAAAGACTGGTAGCTCAACAGGTGTGAGAAGCAAGTACAAAAGATAGGGGCAAATCCAAATCCTAAAAACATGAACTGTGCTCCTGTATTTCCTCGCAAGGCTATTTTTCAGCCATTTTAAGGACTTTACAGCAGTTGTATGGATTGTATGTTATAGTTGTAGGTTTTTTCTATAAGAACTCATAAAGCATCAGCCAGCAGACCCACAAGATGAGAGGAAGACTTGACCCTGCAATTAAAAGATAGGAAAATCATGAATACCTCTGTGACCAGGTAACACGAAACGGTATGTGCATGCATTTGCTTGTTCCCCAATGATTCCTGTCTTCCCGTTGCAGTTAACGCAGTCAGTACTTAGCCCCCATCCTCTCTAGGGGGCCTCCTTTGCCCTTGGCCAGGATGAGCGTATTATGAGGGAAGAGCACAGGAATGTTGGGCTCCACTAGACACAGGTGCAAGAGAACTGAATGATAATGTTCAACGTCGTGGAAGACGAATCCCAACACAGCAGGACTGTGTACCAGGGGAAGCAGGGAAGGAATGTATTCCCTTTCTCCCCAAGATACTTCAGGTTCAGTATACTGAAGCAGCATGGCCTAGAAGGCAGTGTGGGCTCTGGGATATGTTTAATGTAGTATCCTCAACAACTTAACTGTCTACCCTTCGGTAGCACCTCTGAGGCTCAGAGCTGACTCCAAATGAGATAGTACAGTAACGCCCAGAGCGTGTCATTGTTGAGGAATATACAGTGCTGGCCACACAGTAACTTGCAAACAGATTAATAATCCCCTCCTCCCCTTTATGGAGCTATCAAGAATATGAGACATTAGTTAGGAAGGTGGAGGAGAGCATGAAATGGAGCATTTAAAATCTATGTTGGTTTTTACCATAAGAACTATCCTCACTACATTCGAGATGAGTTTGGAGGTTGAGAAAAAAAGGATGTCAAGAGTCTAACTCCTTGAAAGATTTTTAACTTAGCTGGAAATACGTTGATCTAGCGATTTTATTTTGGTGCAGCATTTTCTGTCTTCCTGTATAACTTGAAGATTTGATCTGAAGTAATTTGGGAGTTTATAGCATTCTGCTAACGATTCATTCTATGTCATTTATTTTACCTGCAGAATAACCACAAAAAGTTTCCATTTTTAACAAAGATAAAAGGATCAGAAGTGAACGAATACTCTTAGTCCACTGAGTGTAACTTTTCTTATTTCCAAATGTTTATGAGGTCCTGTGATAAATGCACCTGTTATTCTAAAGCCTATTCAGGCTGGAAATGGCAGATGCTCAGCAAGAGAGAATGACAGCTTAAAGTCTGAGCACCCTATCCATGGCTCATAATAAACAATGAGTAGAATCAGGACAGTAAAAGACATAGTTTGTCCTCCGAACGCTTACAAGACTAATCAGAAGGAGAAAACATTTGTAAGCAGAAAGATGAAATGAATGATAAGAATTTCAGCAGGATTATAAGAAACTTGGGTGTTGGGAAGGAGAAGAAATTGACAAAAGAATCAAGAAGAATTCTTTATAACAGATTTATGAAGATAGTTTCAATAAAGTATATATGGGTGACAAAGCTAGGTCTACCCTTAGAGGTAAGAATTTGCTTATGTTATACCTACACTGTAAGGCTGTTAAGAATATGTGTGACAGAATACTGCCTTATCAACAAATGACTGCTGTTCACTGTCATAATTTTGAAAACCCCTCAGGAACTTCTAGAGAGCACTAAGTAAATGCAGTTGTCGTTCTTGGATTTATTAAGAACACTTGTTTGGATCCTGTTCCACGGCAGGCCCCATCCTAGGCATGTACTCCCATCCATTCTCTCACACAGAGTACTTACGTATTTGTTTCATCCTGGCAAAGGGAAATGAAGCTGTTCATTTCTGCTCATGCTTTAAATGTATCGCACTAATATTGCTTAGTCAGACCTTAAATTTAGTTTAAGGTTTTATTGAGTCAATCATGTGATGTCTCAAATTGATTATGAAGAACTGAATTTTACATACCTGATGTAAGCCTTTACAGGAAAGGTCTCCCTTTGCCACTAGTCTTACTTCCAGGGTTAAACACAGGCACACAGTTTCATACTCACATGAAGGCTTTCCGCAAGGTTTGTTTGCTGCCCAGCCTTGCCACGTTCCTGTTAATTAACATCACTGGTATTTGCAAAGTACTTACTGACTATAAAAAGTGTGTAGAATTAGGAGGATTAATTCAAAGAATTGCACGAAGATCATAACAAATTTTAAGGTTGGTGGTTTCTCACTGTACAAACAAGCAAGCTGTCAGGGACTTTGCTCTGCCAGAGCCAGACACTTGGGGTGGTAGGTGGAGCCTGGTTTCCATGGAGTCCTGGAGTTCCGCAACTGAGGAGCTCTCTCAGACCAGCATGGAGACCACTGGCTCCAGCTTCCTTTCCTTGCAGTCAAAGAGCAACGGTGCAGAAACCCCCAGGGTTCTTGCATAGCATAGACACCAGAGGAAACACGCAGACAGCGGGTTCAGCTGTCAGCAGAAAATAATTTATTTTGGCGTGCCCAAGCCAGGAGCAAGATTGTCTCATAACCAAAAACCAGGCCCCAGAGAAAAGGAAGATTCCATGTTTTAGAGTTTGCTTTTCGGAGAGTCCTATACATTCACTTAGTGCTGGGGAAGCTTCGGGAAGGGTTATACATCGTTTAAAGGGGAGGCGTTCGTGTCCAGTAGAACCTCATGCGTGTTGCTTGCGTTCCATGTTCATTTGGAGGTGGAGAGTTAACAGTTTGATGAGAAAAGGGTTTGGTTTTCTGCATCAGAAAGGGGAAGGGGAGGCCAGCGGCAGCTTGTGCACAGGTGCCTCAAAACTGACCGTGGCTGCGTGGGGACCAGCCGCTTCCTGCAAAGAGGCGTCAGCTGCTGAGCTGTGTCTGTCCAGTCAGCTGCCTCCCATCCATCTCCAGGAACACCTGGTTATCTTCAACTCGGGTTTAGTCAAGGTTCATTTCTTTTCTGTCAGGGAGAAGGGGTAGTGTTAAAAGCATCGCTGATTTTACTTGAGGAAGAACAACAGTTTAAAACAAACAAACCAAAGCACCAGTTCACTCACTTGTAAGCAGTTAGGAAAACCACTGCTGTGCGTAAGATACCCTAGGCTGTGCAAAGACCACCCACCCCCCGGCCCCCAGTCCAGGTTGGAGTCTGGAGGGTGCTGAGGTGGTGTGCCCTCCTCGGCCAGTGGCTCTCACTTCCTTAGGAGGAACTGTGTGACTCCCAGCTCCACAGCTTGGAGAAAGTGGAGAGACATCAGCAAGCAGCCACAGAGACAATTACAGAGAAAGCAGTCCAGACCCACAGAGGAAGCTGGAATTGTTTGGTTTGGAAAAGGCAGGTCTGAAGGCAGTGTCTTAACGGCCTTCCAGACATTAGGGGTTATTGCATTGAGGATCAGGACCAGATTTCCTTCATGTGCAAACATAATTTTAAAAAGAAAGCGCTTCAGCTCTAGCAGGAAGAAGACGGTGCAAACCCACAGGAAGAACGGCAGTCGGATGCTGGAGCTGTGGAGTGCACGTACAGTTCACGGCGCTCTTTTTCAGAGCAGTAGGAATTCTGCTCTGCGTTTTACGTGTTAGATAAAGTCCGACTTGAAGGAAGGCATGAATTAAACGAACCCTGTCTTTGGAGCCCTGTGAATCTGTGATTTATCTTTAAAGTCTATCATAAGGTAAAGATTTAAAACAATTATGTTGAATTATCGTCCCACAGCCTGATGTGCCAGAAGAGCTGCTTTCTAATAATGTTCCGGAAGTTAGCAGCAAAGAGTCACGTTTACTGCAGGGGTCATGAACTCCAATACCTGCAGGGGCCTGGGGCCCGGGGCCTGGGAAGCAGGCAGGCTCACTGCCCGGGGCAGCCCAGGGCAGCGCGGGGCTGGGGAGGCTGTGGCCTGTCACGAAGGGCATGACCCAGCTAAAAGGCACAGCCACCGCCAGTTCCGGCCGATTCTTACCACACCACAACGGGCATGTCTGGACAGATCCTTGGCTTTCTCAGAAGGCTGGAAATGTACCATTTTGTGTGAGAATCCCCCTCCCCCCCCATCAACAAAATAGATTTGTAAAAGTGCTGTTCTGGCAAAACAGTCCACATGTGCGACTGCCGATGAGAGGCCTTCAGTTTATCCCTCAACTCATGGCCAATCACTATGCAATTAACAAACAAGCAGGACTGAGTGAGCCCTCAAGCTTAGGAGAATTAACCTGCAGTGTTTCATTAAGGTCCTTTCCAACTCTACGGGTCTTTGATCTCTGCCTCCTTGTTCCTTTGCTTCCAGTGTTGGTGGCTTATTCACACGGGAGATGGGAATTGTAAGAAATTACTCATTTCCCTTAGCAACATAATTTTATTTAGCAAAACCATCAAATACTGGGATTGAAAGAACGCAACTCGCATTGCTATACTAAAGATGCAGCTGATGGTGTCTGATTTTCAGACGTTCACCTGTGTATGGCACAGACTTGTCACTTTGGATCTTTGAACTAACCTTTGTTTATAACATTGCCTGCACGAAGCATGCTTGGTTTAATACTCTTACTGTTTGGTGACACGTTTCATTGCTCTTTCATAAAATATTTTTCAAATAACCTATCTCCACTTGGGATGAGGACAGCCGGATTGCTGAAACCCCCTTCCTTTCAGACAGGGGAATATGCCACAGATGAAGAGGAGGACGAGGCAGGGCCCGTGGTTCCTGGCGGGGACATGGCCATTGAGGTCTTCGAGCTGCCTGAGAATGAAGACGTGTTTTCCCCGTCAGACCTGGACACGAGCAAGCTCAGCCACAAGTTCAAAGAGGTAAGCCACGGATCGGCCAAACGCTTCTCTGTACCCACGTGTTCCGTCTCTGAGTATACATTTTTTATTTGAATAATATATGGAGAATAATCAAACGAAGGCTTTTTAATAACAGAGTTTCTTGAGTCTCAAACGCCAAAGTAAAATTTAAGTGGATCTCATTCTAAAATCACTCATAGAAATGCTGATTTCTTGCCGTAGTGGCAGCTTGACAATGTATCCAGCTCCTGATTTCAAGCTATAACTTGATGTGCCACTGGGTGATGAATTCAAGTGGTATTTTTTCAGGTCGACAGAAGCTCCGGTACCTGTTGAGGAGCTTCCTTCTTCAGGCTGTGATTTTTCTAAAAAGGCTCATTTTTCTTTCTTTTCCTAAAATAGACAGGGTCCTAATAAGACTCAGATGGCATACCCAAAGAGTTTAATTGGAGAGAGGTTAATGACCAGACGTTGAACAGTGTTAATAGACCTAGTAAGGGAAGGTGAAGTGCATAGGGACTGACAACAGCAGGAAGCTGTCACCTTCTTGGGGGTTAATAAGTAAAGCTATTGAAAGGAAGTCCCTTTTTGGAGGAAGCTTAAGATGCAGCCACTGCTACCAAACACATTGTGGAGGCAAGGGTGGTGGCGACCCCATGCCCCGGTGCCACGGCCCTTCTCTTATGGGGGTGCCCTGATGACCATGTAGACTCTTCTTCCACGTTAATGCTCACGTAGACTCCTTCAGAGTTCTGGGGGACTATCTGTCCATCTTTGTTGAAGACATATACCCGTATGTCATGACTTACAACCTCTCCATTTGTAAAAAAAAATGATTGATTGATTTATTTGAAAGAGTAGCAGAGAGGGAGGAAAGGCGACAGGGAGAGACATCTTCGATCTGCTGGTTCACTCCTCACATGGCTGCAATAGCCAGGCCTGAGCCTGGTTGAAGCCAGGAGTCAGGAGCTTCTTCCAGGTCTCCCATGTGGGTGGCAGGGTCCTAAGTACATGGGCCATCTTCCTCTGCTCTTCCCAGGACATCAGCAGGGAACTGGATTGGGAGTGGAACAGCTCAAAGATGAAACTGCACACGGAGAGATGCTGGCATCACAGGCAGCATCTTTACCTGTTAACACCACAACACCAATCCATCTCTCAAACCAAAGAACACTGGAGACAAAGGAAAGTCCTACAGGAAGCGGCTGAGAAGGAGGGAAGGGTGTCATCTAGGTGCTGATTTCATTGAGTTGTTGTGGCTCTCAATCCAATTTAGATCAGTTTTGGAATCGGAGAGATCAGAATTGAGGTCTTTCATGTTGCCAGGTAGGGAAAGCTCCTGGTCCTTACTAGATGACTGAGCTAGACAAAGGGTCCTCATTTCTGTTATGGAAGCTAAAGACTAAAAAAAGCAGAAATAATGTGTGGAAGGTTGTATCTTAAGGCTCTGAAATTAGCTAAGGACTCAGCACTACATAAATATGGTTCTAAGTTTGGGCCATTGTGCAGACAACTGTGGTCTAGACCAGCGACTGGCAAACCATGACACACTGGCCAATCTGGCCCACTGCTCTTTTTGATAAATATAGTTTTATTTGAACACAACTGTGTCCATCTGTTTGTTGTCTGTGGCTGATTTCATGATGCAACAACAAGTTGAGTAGTTGCAGGAGACTCTATAGCCTGCATATCCTAAGTTATTTGCTATCTGACCCTTTACAGAAAAATTCTACTGATGCTGGTGGACACAGCTGCACTATCTGGATCCATTCCATATTACATAGCTGATTTATTTTCAGTCAGAATAACCAACTCTGCAGCTTCATTTTAACTTTAGTTTTTAAACAGTTGGTGGCTTGTCTCCAACTCAAGAACAGGCAACTATCACAACATTGCACTTGTAGTTCTCTGATCTTCTCTTGCACTTAACATATCAATACATTAACTGCTTCAGGAAATTGACACTGAGTCTCAGCTGTGTGGCATTCTTTCGTGGTGCTTGGAGCTTGGACACTGCCACTGTCACAGTCTCAGATCTATGTGGTTAACACGCTGTGTAGAGCACTCGGGGAATGTCACAGAATAATGCAGCCCGGGGTGAGCATGGAGGTCCCGTTGTTCTGAGTTCGTCATAACGTCTCCTGTTACAGAGTTGTCTTAAATACTTCATTTTGAGCAAAAGGACTTGTTGCAGTACCTGAGGAAAATGCTCTGAACTGAAACTCTCTCCGTCAGCTCTACCTCTGTGCATTGTGTGTCTTCCTACCACACGTGAGCACCACTTGTTCTGTTCCGTCCTCACACAGTTCTTGCAATAGAGTTAGTACTTAAATATTTAGTGAATGAATGATATCAAGCATTGCTGGAATTTGTTATGTGGTATAAGACAGGTGCCTATTTTAATTTTTCTAAAAAGCTGACAGATTGGCCAGCCCTTTCATTAAATGCTCCTTTGTCCATTGCCCTGTGGTTGGAGGGCCGACATGGTTATCTACAGACTCTGTGCCTATACGCTCTGCACTGCTTTTGGCTTGCACGTTATGTTCTATCTCTTCATTTTTCTTCAGGGCAGGACTGTTAAAATATACATTAACATTGATGGATCTAATCAGATCCATCTAACTCTTCTCTTCAGATACTCTTCCACTTTTCAGCTTATTCAAAAAAACATTTGAATCATTTTGTTAATTTAATTTCCTTGAACAATTCCCTTGCAATTTTTATTGTAATTACATTGCCCTGTAAATTAATTTGCAGAGAACTGACATTTTTATTACACTGGCTCTTTCAATCCAAGAATATGGGGTATACGTTGAAGTCAGGTCTGCGTGTCTGATCCCACTGTTAGCTAAATGAACGTCCAACTGGTAAGGGATAGAAAACGTAACCAGAGTGGGTCAGTCAACAGCTGTCGAAAAGAACCTATGACCTGCAATGTAAAGACGATTGTCCTGTTTGCAGAAATGGCTTTTATAAAAGAGACGTAAGGATTTACATAAGGTAGAAATTCCTGTTCTCAAAAGTTTGTTACTACTTAGCCATAAACCATCTGTGTATCTGTGGAGGAAGATTTTAAATACCTTTTATAATAATGATTTTTAACTTAAGTTTTCCATCTAAGCAGGCCAATATTGGTATTTTTGAATTTTTAAAGAAATTTGAATATTTCCTTTAGGCTTTGTGTATGTGTTAGCATATTTTTATGAAATGATTTTATAGGTATTGACATTTTATAACTATAATTAATTACCATTTCAATATTCTTTATTTTAATGTCTTAACCTTTTTCTTAATTTCAGGATTTTATCTTTCATGATAAATTTGACATTCCTAATAATTTATTTTTTTAATTAAAAAAGCATTATTTGATTGTTTCCTATCAATATATTTTCCTTCCTTTCTTGTTTTTGATGAATTGCAGTTAGTACATTTATTTTTAATTACTCTTGCATCATGATAATTAAAGCTATGATTCTTTTCTGATTCTTGCTTAAGCTATATGTCACAAGTTTTTACATGTAGAGTATCATTGTCATTGATAGATAATTTCTCTTGTGTTTTCCTCTTTAAAATAAGAAGTATTGAATTGCATTTTTTTATTTTTAAGGCATATCAACATTTATTTTGCTAGATTTTATTGGACTTTAACTTTATTACATGCTAATCAGAAAACGTATTCCATATAATTGCTATCATTTACGAATTTTGAGACTTTTTTATAACTTGATTCAAAAACAGTTTTGTTTTACTATTTCTAGAAAATATGAAAACCACACATACACTATATTTGGGTCTGACATTTATATATATTTAACATATATGATTAATGTGTATTTTAATATAGATTTCAATATATATTTAATATACATTTTAATATGTAAGATTAGTAATACAAATACACACATGCATTTTTCCTGTAGTATGACTTAGATTTGTCTGCCTGATCTACCAGTTCTGTAAATCGTGTGTTCAAATGACCAGCTGCAGTCATGTGTTCCTCCCTATAATTCTATCAGTTGTAGTTTTATCCCTTAAATCTTTGATGCTAGCTGTATATATGTTCAGGACTATTATACCTTTTTGATTGATTGTAGCATATCTCTTATCCCTTCTGATACGTTTTTCCCCTAAATCTATGTTGTCTTATGGTAAAACTTAAGTTCTGGCCTTCTTTTATATTTGCTTTTTTTTTCTCTATATCTTTATTTTCAGCCAATCCTGTCTTTTGTTCCAGTGTCTGTCCCATCCTAACCTGGGAGTGAGTTTTTGTCAGTTAACTGGAGAGTTCAGTCAGTTCACGATTACTTTAGCCACTTCAGTACTAGAACTTAACATCTGCTGCCTTACTTCAGAGTTTGCATTTTCATACCTCCTCGCTTCTTTTTTATCTTTCTACCTGATTGTCTTTGGATAGGCCAGATGTTCATCTGCTTCCTAAAAGTGAATGCATTTTCATTTGATTTCCCCTGACTTACTTTCCCTTGGTCCTAGGTGATTTTTGCTTAGCAGTATATAAAGCAGATGGAAACTTCCCTCTGCCACTTAACAAGATAATAACCAGGCGCACTGTCCGGTACCTCCCCTCCCCTCACCGTGTTTTTTGGTTCTGTTTTGTTTTGTGTGTTTCAGTTAACTGTATTTCTATGTGTGCCTTTCACAAGATAGTGAGCTGCAGCTCCCCTGGCTGTGATGGGGCCCAGTGCTGCCCTGCTGTGGGCTCACTGGCTGCTGCCTTCCTGCTGTGCGGCACTGCGGCTGTGCCAGGGGCCCGGAGGTCCCAGCTCCAGGGCCTGGCATAGGCTGCGCTGACCAGTGTGCCTCCAGATGCAGGCACAGCCAGGCTGTGCACAGCAGTCAGAAGATAAACTGCCGTTCCCTCTCCTGGTTGCTGAGGTGCCCCTGCTGCAGAGCCTCAGTTTCCCAGACACCTGGGAGCACAGTGTTCTGCTTCTTAAGCATCTCACAGGCTTTTATGTGGCTGATGAATGAGACCCTGAGGCCTTTGTGTGATGCTTTTTCTCTTTTGGCCTCTCCATAGTAGGACTCAAGAGAGGGAGGAAGTAGCCTTTGTTAGTTTGACATATTGTATTAAACGGGGCGCTTCCCCTACCTGATTCAGTCATTTCTGCCTTTTGTTGGTGTTGTCAGTCCCATCATCCAGTTTTGCTTCAGAATGTTTGATTTCTCCTATTCTAACTGCTTGCAATCAACGCTTAATTTAGTGTCATACTTTATTGTTTGGATGTGAATGCCGTTAAAATTATAAGTCTGTCTCCTAGTATGCCTTTGGCCGCATCTTTTAGTTGCAATGTGCATTCTTCTTGTCATCACTTTCTAAACTGTCTGTAATTTTTATTTTTGTTGTTTTATTTTCTCTTTGACTTGATTACTTGAGGGAATAGTTTTTAACTTGTAACTTTTTAATTTAATGTTTCTTACATTGTGGCTGGGTAATACTGTCTCTTCAGATTTGGGTTTTTGAAAGTGACACTTCTATTGTGGATTAATATGCACGACTTGTGATAGAAGTGACTGTGTTTCACTGTAGATTCTCAGGGACTCTTTTGATAACATTGGCCATTGTGTTTTAGACCTTCTGTATTTTCTGTATCCTTATTCAATGTTCCTTACTTAGCTTCCTGAACCAAAGATCGTACAATGAAATTACACCTCACTATTGTACTTTGTGTCTTATAGGTTGGCTATCTGCTTTGATGCTATGTTGAAAGTACTTAAAACATGACTTAATGATTTTTTTTACCATTGAGAATCCTTTGTCTAATGTTAATAGAGAGACTGATATTTTTGTTTACACAGCAAGGTAACCACACCAGTACAAGTGTATACCTGTGTTGAATGTAAATGTTGTTGCTGTACTTTGTTTTACTGTAACTTAACATGAACATACTCTTGGAGTCTGTATCTTTTACTAAGAAAACTTAACCAATTAAAATTTTGTGTTGTAATTATTCAGAGTTAATTACTCTGAATCAATTTCATGCTTATGTTTCTTTTATGCTTATTGTTTTTTACAAAGAAGTATCTTCAAACTGTCCAAAAGTATTCTTGTTTCTATAATTTTTAAAATTGAGACTAAAACAGTATCATAAGAATACTTCCTATATAGTACAAGTTTCAGTCTAAAATACATTGTTAGTAAAATTTGTTACACTTTTAAAAACTTATATTTTCAAATAGCTTTAGAGTAATAGTTGTAACAAGTAGTTGTACTCTCAGATTAATCAGTTTCCACTCTTATTCCTTTCACAGCATAATCTCCTAATTCTGAAATTCTGAGGCTTTCATCTTTCAGAGTGTATCTTTAAATAATGTGTCTGTGGAGGCCATTGTTTTCAGGAGCTTCCCTGAGAATGACATTCTAATGAGCATCACATAGAAATGAGTGTAGGCCAAGCTTCCTTGTTTAAAGCATATTTAAAAGGAAAAGTGTTGTGACAACCTGACATTTGGATGCTTATGCATTTTGCCTTACTTTAAGCTTGGTTTCACATTATCCTGGATTATGCCTCTTTTTTGTTTGTTTGTTTTCTATTTTGATTTGGTTTTATTTTAATTTGCTTTCATTTTGTTCCATTAATTTTTTTCAATTTTTGTTATTTCCTATTTGTTTCTTTTCTAGAAACACTGTCATCAATATTTAGTGCATTTTAATGGTTTATTCTGTCTCTATTTTCTGGGTCTGAGAGTTTTTCTCAGATTTTTCTTGTTATGCCAACATTCCATTTTCTGTAGGATTAAATGTGCTTTTACCTTCAATTCCTGTGTGCTCTTGAGCACATGGAAAGAGGCTTCTTCCTTATTTAGTGTGTCATTTTTTTATTCTCCATTTTACTTTCTTTCTTTATGTTATGTTACCCTGAAATATCTTTACTTTGGGGATGCAAAATTTAGTTCACTTATTTGTGTTTCCAATCTGATAATTTCTTTACCTTCCTCTGTAGTTACTGACAATAGACAAGGTTTGCTTGTTTTTCTTTTAGCTTTCTTGAAATGAGGCAGCAGCTGTTTTGCTTGTTAGTAATTATTCAGTTTTAAAATTGATGAGTCCCTTCCTGGATCTACACCAGGACGACACAACTAGTTACCCAGTTTCCAGGTACTTGCTGTTTTCTGGCACCTGTTGTCTGGGGCAGTTCTCTGTACTGTAAGATGCGGTATACTCAGATCTCACTACTCAGTTCCCTAAGTTGAAGAAAAACAATGATTTCCATTATGTTTTTCGCTCTCTCTTCTTAAAGATTTTTTAAACTGTATTTGAAAGGCCAAGTCACAGAGATAGAAAAAGATCTTCCAAAGCCTGGAGCCTGGAGCTTCATCTGGATCTCCCACGTGGGCAGTGGGGTCTCAAGCACTTGGATCATCTTCTACTGCTTTCCCAGGTGCATTCAGAGGGAGCTGTTTTGGAAATGGAGCAGCCATGAGTTGAACTAGCACTCAGGTGGGATGCCAGTGTCACAGGAGTTGGCTTAACCTACTGTGCCCCAATGCTGCTGCCTATCCCCCAAGCGCCCCCACCCCTGTATCCTTGTCTATACCACTTGATATTAAGGTCTGTAGTTGAAATTATGCATTGTCCCATGAAATGCAAGACATCAGCCACCTTCCTGCATTCTGTGCCTATGTTAGTCATTGCCTTCTGAGCAACTGTAGACTAATGAGGGAGTTAGAGAACCCAGCTAGGGGCCCACTCCTGGGTGCCATGGTGGAGGCCATCCACGTTCCCAGCACAGAGTGTCTCCCTGTCACTGGATTGAAGTGATTTTTCTTAATTCACCTCGATGACACTTTCATATTTTTGGACAGTTGTGTTCAGTTTCAGTGTCCATTTAGAGCTGTGAGTTTTTCTTTCTCCAAGGTGATTTCACTGGAGATTTGGTGGGACGGAGGGACAGGCTGACCATGTAGCATCACCCTTCTCCTCATCAGGAGTTGCAGCTGCTAGCACCAGCGAGTACATTGTACATTTATCTGGGGAAAAACAAAAAGTCTGAAATTTACGTTATTTTATTTGTTTAAGTCTATGAAAAAAATCCATAAACATTATCATGCATTAGATGATAATGTATTCTTTATGGAACTTTCCATTAACACATGGACAAGCTGTAAATTATTGTCTACTTGACAGTAAACAGATTCTTACTATAAAAGGAGCTGTCGCCTGCATCTGGCATCTTCATTATTAATAACCAGCTTATGAGTTCCTACTCAGAGAGTGACCTCCTTGGAGGGTCTCACCCTACTCGAAATCTGTGTATCATAGTGTGGTTCAGTCAGCCTCTCATCTCATTCGGCATGTACCGTTCGCTGAGAGAAATACTTTCGTTAACATAAAGATGGGTGTCATTTATAAAAATGTCAGTAAATATAGGTTTGCTGATTTATTTTGTGGAGCTTATTCTCTTGGTGGTAAGACACACATCAGGCAAATACTCACAAAGATAATTTGTAAAAAGTCTGGTTCCAATTCTGAAATCACTTTATCAAGAGGATAAAGCCCTTATCTGATTAGATCATTTCTAATACTCCATTAAAAATCCTTCCTACGAATATTATATATATATACATATATATATATTTACTTTTTCAAGAAGAAATGTTTTTCTTGCCTGCACAAGACAAGTGGAGAGGGTACCAAAGTTCAGTCTTGTTATTTATGTTTTGGTATAAGGATGTTTCTATTCTAGCAGTTGTATTTGGCTTACACTGATTCAGTCGTATGCACACATGCTCCATGTTTGCCTCTTTGAGAGAAATAAACAGACACTAGGAACCACAGGTGCCTCTGCAGAATGCTAAGGGAGAGCTGTTGTTCTCTGTGGGACGTGTCTGTTTATTTGGACTTGGGTCCTGGGATGACTGTTGTGGCGTTCACATTAAAAGCGGTCTGAGAGATGACAGCGATTGGTGTTTGGTGAGAAGACCCTGAGCTGTCATCCTCCACCTTTTTTCATCTGTTTCTCTCATTCCAAGCCTTCTCTCCAAACCCAGGTTCTCAGAGGTCCGAAAGCCCCGCAGGCATCTCAGGCTGTGTTTCTGTTACCCAGCCCTGTTGACCTGCTCTCCCTACAGCCAGCCTGTCCCTTCTCACAAACTCCTGCACCTGCCCCTTAGAAAGGTTATTGGTCTCTGGCATAAATCTCTGGAGGAAAACAGACCTGCTGTCGAGTAAGACAACTCAGCCTTTTAGCAGCTCTACTTCTTCTGTCAAGTTCCTTTACCCCTTTGGAAAGCAATTTTGTCTTCCTCATGACAGGGAGGTCTCTCAGGCCCATCAAGCCCCAGAGAACAACTTAGAGACAGAGGAAGCCCCAAGTCCCAGGCAGCTGCAGGACGTAGACTTGGTTGCCCTACTGTGTGTTCCCTGCCAAGAAAATAGCGTCGGGCACTCACCCACAGGGCAGGGTCCCCTGTTGAAATGTGTGCCTTTGATTTCTTGTTCCTCTTCTGCAGCAACCAGAGGTGTCCATTTCATTCCGGGTGTGACATTGTACAGCAGTTAGCACTTTCATCCGAGAAGTGGAGTTGTAATTTTCTTTGAGTTCTTTGTTGGTCTTGGCTGACCTTCTTAAGGACTTAGTCTATGCTTCGCCACAGTGCTGAATGCTTTACAAGGGTCATCTCGCTTTATCTTCCAGGGAGGAAGCTCATAACTTATAAGCAACTGCATTTTCAGGTGAGGAAAGAGAAGTCATTTTTTCCCCGTGCCACATGGGTAGTGCATCGTAAGCCCGAGATAAACTCCAGCAGTCTAACTTAACCACTCCTCACACTTGGCACATAGCAGAACAGACGAGGAGTAGACCCTTTGGTCAGCAACCATTAGAGACTCGGCATGCTCACGCATGTGCACACTGGAGTACAATGCCTGCATGAGAAAGTTCCGTGTATGTGAGTGCAGATGCGCATGTGTGCACATAAACACACATTTATAGATTTATATAGTGTCGCTCCCCGTCTTCGTGGGGGAACGACACAGGACCCTGCGCTGTTCTTTCTGTCTGCTCGGCCCTCCCCGGGTTTGCTGCTGGTTCTTCCCGGGTTGGCTACTATCCCTTCCACCTCCGTGGAAGGGCAGTTCCCCCTGGCCGCATTCCCCACTTCCGCAGGGGAGCGGCACACCGCCGGCCGGCTTTCTCGGGGGCTGCACGGGTTCCCTTAGATGTTCCCCATAGATGTTCCTGGTGCATGCCGTCTCTCTCCTCCTTTATAGTCCTCCTCCGCCAATCCCAACTCGGCTGCCCACACGCCGAGTACGCTGCTCTCCTCCAATCAGGAGCAAGTCCTACAGTTAATTGGTTGAACTGGAGGCAGCTGTGCGGAAGCTGTTTACTTCTCTCCCAACGCCATATTGTGGGAGAGCAGATGCATAGAACAAGTCTTAATTCGAGTAACTTAGTCTAGTCCGGATTGCTCCCCACAATATAGAGACCATATGTCTAATGTCTTTTGCCCTTTAACTTTATTATATTGGTGAGGGAGGTTAGCCCTGATCTTTCTTAGTGGGTAAAGGGTTATCTTCGCAGTATACTGTATGCGGAAACTCTTCAAGAAATGTCCTGGCTTTCATGATGATTGATTGACTGTGAGGGCTAGCCCAGGCCAGTCGGCTGTGAGCCTCAGCTTCCCACATCGAAAGTGAGTTCCAGAAACCCAAGGATCCGTGACTTTGCAGTAGTGAGTTTGCTCCAGGAGCCGCCCTTGCAGGAGCCCTGGGACACAGGAACCTGCCCATCTGACTTGCCAGCATCGCTGGGCTCTTGGAAGCTACCTCCCACCCAGGGCTTTGAGTGGGCACAGGACTTGGCAGCAAGATGCAGAGCACACTGCTGTCTTGGCTAACCCTTCCCCGTCTGGTCACTGAGAAAGCGTATGGCAGGTTCCCAGCCAGGCACACTAGGACTAATGGCAGGAAGTAATGGTGGTGTGCCTGGGGCTATGGTAAGAAGCCCAGAGAACCAGGATGGGCTATTTGGGCCTCAGGGGGGATCCTGCCTCTCTGGAGACCCCTGGGGCACAGAAACCGCAGGTGGAAGGAGAAAGAGGAGAGAGTGGGAGTGAGACAGGAGGTGTGTGGGCGGGGCAGGGGCAGCAGTGGCATCACAGCAGTGGAGTCACCCCCTCCTGTGTCACGGGAGAGGGGAGCACTGGGGAGGGGGCACCTCGCTGGGAGCTCACAGACCCCCGACTCCTGGGAAGTTGACCCCATCGCCCTGTTGTTGATTCTTCCTGCTTTCCCTTCTGCCTCCCCCAGGCCCCCAACACTGGGTGAGGACCAAGGAAATACAAGTGGTAAACGCGAGAGCCGAGTGGGTGAGGGGCTGTGGCTTTGAAGTTCAGGTGCAGGTGTGAGGGTTCCACAGCCCTGCCCTTTCTGGTGCAGACTGGCTTGACTACATGCATGGTGTGCGTGCAGGGCCCCTTGTGTCCAGTGCCAAATCCGCAAGGCCCTGAAGATGCTCTTTTCTGTAACTTTGTGGCACGTTTCTGTCCTTTGGTGACACAGCCTGGCCAGGCAGGATGCCTTGCCAGCACTTCCAGAGCTCACTTCAGGGGAACCTGCTGGCTTGCTGGCAGAAGTGCTCTGTGTTTGATTACACAGACCCTGCCGTGGGGGATGTGTGCTCCCCTGACATCGTAAGAACTCTGAATTCCACACACGCCCGGCCCGAGGATGTCAGACCAGGAGCTGTGAATCCATAAATTGTTTCCCCTGAATTTGAGGGCATTTACCTGTCCCTGGAGGAAATTACCGATTCATCCGTTCTCCCCTTACAAAGGAGACAGAGCAAGGGGAAGGGGTGAAGCGAACTCGCGCTTGCTCCCAAGCTGCAGAGGGGGTGTGAGCCTTCCCCAGGAGTGGCCCTTCTGGAGGGCAGAAATCTCGATCCGCACCTTTTCTGCAATTAAAAAAATATGTCTATCGGAGGTTCCGCTGTGAGCTGCATCCTTCCCCTCCCCCACGGCGGCTCAGCTGAGCTGCTCAGCGTGGGACTCACGGAACTAGAGCGCCACCTCTCTTCCAGATCGGGCCACGGAGCCACTGACTCGCCCTGACACTCACATAAAGGAAGAGCTGCAAAGAGGGCAGGAAAACGTGTTTCCTTCTCTTTGGTCCCTGAGCAATTAAACCGGTGAACCTAATCTCACCTCAGGGCGCGTGAGCCAGAAGCCCTGTGCCGAGTTGGTTTGCACTGAGTCGTTGTGCCCCCTAGGCGTCTGCATTTACAACCTGCTGCACTACAGCCTGGTGCACTTTCCTAGGCTTTCGCAAGGGACTGAAGTATGTTTGTAGTTGCTGAGGCTTTGGAAAGATGGGTGTACTGTCTCCGTTCAGATGTGTTCTCTCTTTTCAATTTTCAGTTGCAAATCAAACATGCAGTCACAGAGGCAGAGATTCAAAAACTGAAGACTAAGGTAAGCACCAATAAGCGGTGTCCACATTGTGCTTGTTGAACTTCGGATGCCATGGGTCACTTCACCCTAGCGCTAAAGGGTTTGCTCCGTGGTGCAGTTGAAAGAACACACAAGGGCGATTCGTTTCCAGTGTTAGTGGGTGTAGAGAAACCTGCCTGGGAGAGCAGGCACCCATGCCTGCCTCCGTGCCGATAACATTGCATTAACATATATACTGAGACCTACACAAGTATTTGTGTATATGTGGCCAATTCCCTTGGAGATTTCCTCAAAAATTAGTATTTTTAATGCTTCAAATGTTCGTGTGTTTTATTCACTGATCCCTTAAGCATAAGCTAGTCTGTGTTACCTGCTTCTCTTTATTTGCCTTATTGTGAATAGCTTCAAACATTTATTTTTTTAACTTAAACGATGTATTCTTTAAATATCACACATTAATTATTTTTGATAGCAACAATTCCAATTTCTAATAATTAAATGTTATGCAATCAATACAATGCATGGGAAATTGACTTCAACTTCCAAGAACTGCTAGAAGTTTTTAGACATGTTGAGTTCATATTATCTAAATTTGTGGTAGAGAAAAGTTTTAATAAAAGGAAGTATTTTTTTTACTCCCTATATATGAAATAATTTAAGATTCAAAAGAACATTCTTAACTGTTAATTAAATGAACTTGTGTGAGACACAGTTCTAGCACTTGTGTTTAGTTTTGTTAAATATATAACCTCAGATACTTTTAAAATACCTTTTAAATTACTTTAAAAATAATGTTCCTTCTTGTTTTCTATGATTCCTTTAAAATTCAGGTAGAATTACTCCCCCACCACTAAAGATGTGTTTTCTTGTTCATGTTAAACACAGGTTTGGATTTTTCCATGTGTGTTTTAAGTGGAGATTTATGAGCAAGGCCGTGTTGGTTAAACGGTGTTCTCGGCTGATCCACCCCATAGCTCTTTAGTCAGAACACGTCTGCGCATCATTCATGGTGTCAACCCAGCTCTGTGGACAATGAGTTTTAAGTTAGTGGTAGTTGGTAAATAAACAATTTGATGAAAAAAAAAATTTCTTAATAAAAGATACAGTAAAATAAAAAAAAAACTAGTCCTGTTTTCAATTGTTAATGTTTCTTAACCTAGAAAGGAAAAATAAAAGTTTGGTTTTTTTAAAAAAATTGCTGGTTGTATCCAGATTCCCTTGTGGTTATAGATATTTTAGTGGAGCTGATATGTTAGAATGTAAACATTTAAGTTACAAACTATGATCAACTGCTTTGTTTTTCTCATTGTGCTGACATTGATATGTAATAGCCACCCGTTAGCTTACTTCATTATGATTCTTTATGTTATTCAAGTTGATAATTGAGTTACTGGTTCTGAACTGCTTTGGCTGCTTTTTAGCTTTATAATCTCTTTGACAAATGTGTTTACTTAAAAACATACGCAGAAAGATATATGTGTGTATGCACTTGCATGTACGTATATTCATAGGTACACACGTGTATGAATGCTGCATGATTTAGAACATCGCTGGCAATAGTTTAGCCTTTGTATCAAGTAAGCTACAGCACAAGTTTGAATGCCAGACAGCTATTGTGAATAAGTGACTTTTGAGCACTCTTCTGAATGGTCCATGTGGAATTTCTTTCGCGACGAGCATGTTAGCCTAGTGTACTAAGACTCCCTGGAAGCAGAGATCCCGAAAGGCTGCCTTTGTGGTTCATTGGAGGAATTAAAAATAATCAAGAAACAATTTACTTTTTAATAGAGTGTTTTTAAAACTTGTCTATGAACTGAGGTTTATAAGACTCTAGGAATTCATAACGCTGCCCGTGAAATAATGAAGTGTTGACTATGTTCACATCGATGGAAATAAAGAATGTAATAATAGCATCAAAATGATTAAAAGCAGAGTAAAAATAGCTAATATTCCCCAGGTGATTATTATGCTGAGGGAGCTATTCCCAGCGTGCCGATGTGTCACATGACATTTCTGTTGTGTAGGTGACATAAGGGACTCAGAGAACTTGAGTTACCTGCCGGAGATTTAAAGGCCAGCAGTGGCAGAACCGGGATTTAAGTCTAAGCTGAAGGACTGCAGGGCCCCTCGCTGAACCATCAGGCCATTGTGGGCTTCTATCCCTTCCTTTCCCTCCTTGCCTTTCCCCACTCCCTATATTAACTGAGTGTTAATTTTTACTTCTTATTTTAAAAACTCTCAAAGAAAGCGTGTTGACGTTCATTGGATATGAGCGAACTCTAAAATATCTTCTACTGCTCGTGCGTGGCATGAAAGACAGTCATGGGACTTGGAATCAAATTCATGCTTTATCATTTATCAGATGTGCGACTTGGACAAAGCATTTCACTTTTCAAAATTATGGAAAGGATATTTGGTCTTCTCATCTCGAGGTGTTTAGATACAGAGTCTCTGTAACAGTGGAATGTAATCTAAAACAGACTATAAAATATAAGCAGTTTTTGCAAGAAAAGTTTCCAAATTACCTTTGCCTTGACCTTTGCTTTCTCCAGCTGCAAGCAGCAGAAAATGAGAAAGTGAGGTGGGAACTAGAAAAAACCCAACTGCAACAAAACATCGAAGAGAATAAAGAAAGAATGCTGAAGCTCGAGAGCTACTGGATTGAGGCCCAAACGTTATGCCACACAGTGAATGAGCATCTCAAAGAGACCCAAAGCCAGTATCAGGCCCTGGAAAAGAAATACAACAAGGCGAAGAAGTTGATCAAGGATTTTCAACAAAAGTAAGCAGCCTTCACTAGCTAAAGAATGATTATGTGTGTGTAAAGAAGGCTGGTGTCCACTGGCTCCAAGACACCTGGTGGAACAGAAAAGATGCTCTCAGCGTTACCCTTCTCTGGAGCATCGGTAGGCAGAGGTAGACAGCAGAAACACATTTGGGGAATCACTTACATCATTTTCTCAAAGAAGATAATATTTATTTCTTACGCTTTATAATTTTTTTGGCAACCAGTTGCCCCCTGATTTCTTTTTTGATGGTCAGTCATTGACAGTAACTTAAAATATTTGAATTTCTTTATCTTCTTTGAAACTTAGCTGTGACTTAGAAGCATGAAGTCCTGCCAAAGTCATACTGAATGACTGGCTACGACATTTGGTGCACATAGAGGAGTAGCTGGGGTCTGGATCAGACAGTTCCTGTTTCTAATAATCAGTAGCTGCAGAATTTTCCCATTAAACACGGTGTAAATATCGATAGCTTGGCCCCTGCCCTGCCTCTCTGCACTTCGCTGTTGAGAGTCACAGAGGCCTGGGTTCACCACCATGAGAGAAATCCTCACCACGTTCTGCTTTTGAATTTCAGTAGCTCTTTCTGGCTACTGCTACTCTGCTTCCATCTGTTGGATCTTGATGTAGTCTCAGAGAGACTGTCACCAGCATTTTTTTTGTCAGGCTAGCTAGCACAGAAAAAGTAGTGCTGGTACCTTTTCTGGTCTCCGTGCCAAGTGTTGGAAGCTGAGCATGTGTGTTACGATTCACCATATCGCTCTTATTTCCTACCATGGAAGTAATGTCAACATTTAAAGGAGATTGCTATAAAAAGTTTATTATTAAAATGAGAATAATTGTTCTCAGAGACCATGAATTCAATATATCACTGTCTCAACATGCCTAACTCCTTAGCAGGTAATGTTGTATTAAATCCTGTTCAATTGTCATATTCTACCCAAGCTCTCAAAATGCAGGCATTTCTTCTTCTCCCCTTGACATTCATAGGTCTGAGAGTGCTTGCATTGGTGTTTGAGACCCGCCCTGCCCTCTTGCACTATTGTTCGTAATAAGGAATCTGCCTGTACTTCTCTTTATTGAACTCTTACCATCCATGCCATCAGCTGGCTCTGTATCTGACATTGGACATCTGGAACCAGTTCTACCTGACGTGTAGTTATCTCCCCTATATCTTCAAATGTGATCACTGGTGCTGCAGTTCCTATCTAAATATGTATGGGTGCTGTGGAATCAGGAGTGAGAAAAGAAAATCGTAATAGGCAGAATCGAAGCCTTTTTCTTTACTTTGTGACCCATTAAAAAGATGTTTTCTTTCCTTTCCTTATTGTGCATGTTTGGTCTGTGACTGAGTTTTGTTGAAAAGCCGTCCAGTTGTTTATCCCACTGTGCATTTATTGTTTCAGATAGCACTTTCTCATTTCCATATTTTCTGAGTGTTTGATACAATCAGTTTTATTATTTTCTTCTTAAAGAGAGCTGGATTTCATCAAAAGACAAGAAGCTGAAAGAAAGAAAATAGAAGATCTGGAAAAAGCTCATCTTGTGGAAGTGCAAGGCCTGCAAGTGCGGGTAAGTTGTGTTTTCCGAGTCCCTGACCAATGAGATGACACTGCCTGGTGCTTGGAGAGGAGTTGTGGTGCAGAGGTTTACACGCGGGTTTCTCTTTCCTAGATTAGAGATTTGGAAGCTGAGGTGTTCAGGCTACTGAAGCAGAGTGGGACTCAAGTTAACAATAACAACAACATCTTTGAGCAAAGAACCTCTCTGGGCGACGTCTCGAAAGGAGATTCCATGGAGAACTTGGACGTGAAGCAAACCTCTTGTCAAGATGGCCCAAGTCAAGGTTGGTCGAACCTGCCCACAGAAATCGTGATTTTTAATACCTGCATAATTCCGCCGCATATTTTTTCTTGTTTTTCTGATCCAGCGATTTCAAAGATAGAAAATGCCTTTTAAGGAAAAGAAAGAAAGAAAAAAAGGCTAACCCTATTGTTTTAGCTTTCATCTTACCAGGAATTAGAACTTTAATGTAAAGAATTAAAAATATCTGAGGTGGGCATTGTGGGGCAGCAAGTTTAGTCACCACTTGGGATAAACTTCTTCATAAAGCAAACGGACGAGTGTCTACTTCCACCGCATGGGATTCATTTCGTTACAAAAGCATCTACTTCCATCCCATGGGATTCCTTTCGTTTTCTGCTGGTACTCACTGTCCTGTGTGTGCTGCTTCTGTCTTTCTGTCAACTACTAATGACAGAAACACTGGAAACATTTTCTGTCGTGTACACGCCAGGAGACAGACCACTTATTTTCTCACACATACACAGCATACATAGGATGGTTACATGCTTTACTATGTGTAGTATAAGTTGGAAGATGTATAAGAATTTTGTAAAGATAAATATTAAAATACAGGAGGATATACAACTTATTATTGCATCTTTATTTTAGAAGTTTGTTTATTTGAAAGGTAGAGTGAGGGAGAGGGAGGGAGAAGTAGAAGGAGGGGGAAAGAAAAAGAGAGGTGAAGTGGGGGGCAGAGGAGGAGAGAGAGAGATACATCCTTGCTGCTGGTTCACACCCCAAATGCCCACAACAGTGGGGCTGGGCCAGGCCAAAGCCAGGAGCACCCTCCAGGTCTCCCACGTGGGTGGCAGGGACACAACTACTTACCCCATCATCTGCTGCCACCCAGCGTGCATATTAGCAGGAAGCTGGGTCAGAGGCAAATCGGGGCTGGATTGCGGCCACTCTGATTTATCATGTGGGCATCCCAGGCGGTGGCCTAACCTGCTTTGCCACAGCACCTGCCCCATGTCTCCTTATAAATACATACACAGTCATCCTTAGAGAGTGAGCGATGAAGAATGTTCTACAGCAGGACCATGCGATAGCGCCAGCAACTCACAGGCAGCTGTCTGACATGCAGTAAAACCTTTTCGATAATGAGCTGTTTGGTGCTTTGATGATCTTTCTCAGGTATTAAAATGTCTCCCATGAGATTTTCTTGATAATCCTATCATTAACTTTTAGAACTAACCTCTTACCCATTAAAAATGGAATGGAAATCTTCATTTAAAATTAAAGTAATATCTAGAGATTTGAATACATTCACTAGACTTATATCTTTCTGATGGGTTTTCCCTAAGTAGGACATAATTTATAATTAATTCCTCCCCTGCCGCTGAAAGGGGAGAGTTCAGCGCCAATCTCACCAATCGCTGCAGAGCTGTGTGACTTCAGAAAGATCATTCAGTGTCTCTGGGTCAGTTATACTGTGCGTCATCCAAAACATTACTAGTTTTTGCTTCTCCACATACAGGCTGTTTTGAGGCTGATATAGTCTATTGGGCCAAAATCAAAGTGATTTTATTAGGATTTATGGAATTATAATTTTTAACACACCAGGAACGCTATGCAGTTGATAGCTAAAGAAAAACATCGCCAATCAAACCACCCTATTTTTCCATCTTTTTTAATGTCTTAATTTTGAAATGAGTTGTAGCTCATAGTAAGTGCACATTCCTGGACCATCCATAACCATTAGCTTTTCACTTCGGTGCGGAACTCTGTGCCTTGTCAAGCATCTAATTAATGCTATTTATTAAGTTATATGACTACAGAAGATCAACAAGCTCTACCAGGACCCGGCTGATTCAGACCCAAACCTTCCGTTTCTCCTGCACTCCTGTTCCGCATCCTCTCTTCTGCCGCGTAGTCATCAGTCGCCCTAGCAGCACCGTCAGTTGGCAGTGCCATGAGGAGACCGCGGAAAGCATGATTTTACCCCATTGCCATGCTTCATGTTTGTCATTTCTTAGCACTTGAGCAACACTGTACCCAAAAACCTTGACGTGACTAAAATGTCTTAGAATCAGAACAGAAGCATACGGTTGCAATCTTTGTTTGATTACATTTCCTTATAGCACGCTCTGCGTGTGTTTCCAGCTACTCCAGGATCCTTATGAAAACAATACTGTTTCAGCGTCAAATATCTTAAAGGCTGTTTTGTTAAGGAAGGATTGTGCATATTAAATAGAGACACCGGGAGACCAGGACCGATAGTGGAAATTACCCAGGAAGGCAGGTTATGGCTATCCCACCGTTAGCAGTCGGCAACACCGAGAACCTGCTTCCAGGTGCTCTTTAGGATGCAAAATGACTCACAAGGAGAAGTCTTCGAGTGTTTAGTGGGTGGACAGGACGCGACAGGTGAATGATGTGTGTAATTTGCAGGGTTTCTTGGGCCAAGAGTGAGAAAGAGGAAGGCTTGTTAGTAGGAGAGAAGGAAATGGAACATAAAGCACCATCTAGATACACGTCTCAAGAGATGAGAAGATGTTCAAAGAGAGAAAAATCGAATAAAGTTAGGATAATAATTTTCTGATTCACAGACCTTTTGCTAAAGGTGTGGCCGTGTGAGGCGACACTGCTTCGCCTGTCTGCAGAAGTGCTTGTAACCATCCTGACCCATTAGCAGTTTTTAAAGTGGGACAGAACTGAGTCACTTGTAGGTTTGTAAGTGTAACTCAAGGCTCCTTGTGAAGTTTGAAAATGGCTACTAAACGCTGCTTCCTTCTCACACCCCGCCCCCGGCTCAGCCATGGATGGCTAGTTAGATAACACAGGGTGCTGTCTTTACAAAGGTGTGAATGTGGAGGGCGCATTAAGCATTTATAGTTAGCTCCTTTATTGGCTTACTGTACCTTCAGTCTAATGAGAACCAAGCAAGCAGAAAAAGACTTAGAGTGCAAGATCCAAGGTTGTAGAATGGTCTGGGCTTTCAGAGTAGATTGTGGCTGGGATTACTCAATCTTGTGCGTCTTTTAAGAAAGGAATATTTCTCTCTGTTTTTAAAGATTTATTTGTATTTATTTCTTAGCTACTTTCTAGCTTATTTAAAAACATCATGGAGGAAGGAGCATGAGATATTGAGAATGGCACCTTCTCGCTCCCTCCTCTTTCCCTTTTTCTTTTCCCACAAAGTGGTTGGCAGTCGCAGTAAGGCCCCAGATTCCCCAGAAGTAGCTTCCGCACGTGAACCCAGTGCACTTGGCCCCAAACTCAGGACTTCGCTGAGCTTTTCTGAGCCAACCGATTACCTGGTCATCAGGCCCCAACCACTTGGTATTTGCGTTTTGTGACCAAGTGTTAACACTTTGGTCTGCTCTGAACTGAAGCACTTCTCTGAAATTTACCCAGATTTGAATAAGGTCTTTATCAGAAAGGACAAGAGGACATAGCCAACTGCTGTTCAATGTGTATATATACGTTTCCTACCCCTGTGTTTTCTTCCTCCCTCCCTCTCTCCCTCCTCTCTCCCTCCTCTCTCCCTCCTCTCTTCCCCTTCCCTTCCCTTCCCTTCCTTTCCCTCCCCTCTCCGTCCCTCCCCTCCCCTCCTCCCACTTTCCCTCCCCTCTCCTCCCCTCCTCCCACTTTCCCTCCCCTCCCCTCCCCTCCCCTTTCCCGAAGTGACAGAGACAGTGGGAGACACAGAGAGAGAGATCTCCCATCCTCTGATTCACTTCCCTGATGGCTGCAACAGCCTAGAACTTCATCCTGGTTTCCCATGTGGGTGGTGGGGGCCCAAGCACTTGGAACATCTTCGGCTGCCTCTGCAGGCACGTTAACAGGAAGCTGGCTAGAAGCAGAGCAGCTGGGACTCAAATCTGAACTCTTGTAGGGATGCTGGCATGGCCAGGCCGGCCCCAGACCCCTGGGTGTTTCTGATTCCTATCACTCACTCATTCATGCCTCTCTGGAAGTAAATTGAAAAGACACCTTATATGGCAGGACAGGGTGAGTTTAATGCAGTAATATAAGAAAGAGCAGTGAGTTTGAGCTCACAGTAGAGCTCAAAATGCAGCTGTGAGTACCTTCACCTAACCTGACGCTCTCCCCGAGCCTGGGCCCTCAGTCTGCTTCTAAGCTTTCTGTTTCCACAAGGAAGAGGAAACTCCTGTCAATTACATGATTCACAAGAGAAAAAAAAAAAAAAAAACAGTCTGCTCAAGAGAAGCTCAGCTACTGGTAATGAGATAGAATGATGCATGGTTTGTGGCAAACGGTGCCATTAATATTGATAATGTCCTTATAGTAAAGCCATTGATGATTTTGCTAGAACATTTTCACACAGTGACCCTCTATGCAACCTCATAGCATTACACAAAAATATGAATCAGTAAAAGCAATTAAATTACTGGGGAGGGGATGGATGAGAGATGATGGCACCTAGCACCCTGCTCCTCTAGCTTTGTGTGCAGGTAGAAGCCTATCATGTATATGAGGTAAAAAAAAATTTGTTTTGAATAACCATGTTGTTTAAAACTTTGATTATGTCAGTTTCAGCTGAGGTGGTGTTAACAGGTGCATTTGAATTAGAAATGGTGTCTCTTCCTGGTAGATTGTCTTAATAGTTCCAAAATGAACCTCTATTTCTAATAATTCCCCTTACTAACTACTTTACCTGGTATTTGAAGAGCTATGTCAGCTTTCTTTTGGTTAGCATTTGAATGGTATATCTTTTCTTATCCTCTTACTTACAGTGTTTTTGTCTCTTGGCATTTTTATTATATTCTATTAATATTTAGAAACTTACTATTTAGTTGACTTACCATTATATAGAGTTTAAAAATAGCATCTTGCCATTTGTTTCCTTTTTCTAGCTTTAATTTTTTTTTTTTTTTAACACAGGCAGAGTGGATAGTGAGAGAGAGAGACAGAGAGAAAGGTCTTCTTTTTGCCGTTGGTTCACCCTCCAATGGCAGCCGCAGCCAGCTCGCTGCGGCCAGCGCACCGCGCTGATCCGATGGCAGGAGCCATGTACTTATCCTGGTCTCCCATGGGGTGCAGGGCCCAAGCACGTGGGCCATCCTCCACTGCACTCCCAGGCCACAGCAGAGAGCTGGCCTGGAAGAGGGGCAACCGGGACAGGATCCGGTGCCCCAACCGGGACTAGAACCTGGTGTGCCGGCACCGCTAGGCGGAGGATTAGCCTATTGAGCCGCGGCGCCGGCCCACTTTATTTGTTTTTTAAATTTACTTTCTTGCCTTCTTTTGGATTAATCAAATTTTATATTTTGGTTTTCCATAAATTAATATTCCTTTGAATTTTAATGGATACCTACAGGTAGAATTTAAGACATTTGTAGGAGAAAATGGGCCAAAATTCATTAAGCTGTCTCTCAGCCAAGTGGCATGGTTCTTAAATGAGCTTGTTTTTTTAAAAAGAAAAATAATTTTTGGATTAACGTGATAGTGACACATTTTTAAGGGCAAATACAACTTTTCAACACATATACATAATTTGAACTAACCTTGTGAGGCAGAGGTTATTCCATTTCCTTATCTTTTGTGTTTGGAGCCCCCCAGCTCCTATCTTCAAGTTCCTTATATTATTCAAGTTCTTTATATCATTCTATTAAATGAAATAACCAGACACAGAAGGACAGATACCACATGTTGTATTTTCATATGTGGAATGCTACATGTTCCCTCTCATATTATTGCATATTATACATAACTCACAGAGTACACTTTAAATCCAAATTTAAAATAGTGATTACATGAGCTTTTAATAAAATATTGAGTGGAAATGTGCTACAGCTTTTACTCCTTGCCAACTGCCTTAAGTGTGATTTTCTGTGTCTTTAATGGAGAACATATCTATGTCCCTTAACACACAATTAATCTGGAGATAGAGTTACTACATTTCTGTGAGATTTAAGCTGTACAGCAGTTACGTTTCACAATAGAGAGGCATGCCTGTCTGTTCACCCATTGACTGGCCAGATTCCCTTCATTGAAATAACTGAATGAATGAACATATTTGTTCACAAAGACAAATGGGAAAATGACATTCCAAAGAAGGCCAAAGGAATTTTAGGCTGAAAAATTGGAGAGACATAAACTAAAGCCACATCAGCCAAGATGAACTCTCACCCGAGGATGTGACTGGCTTTAAAGTAATGTTACTTGGTGTACCTGCAGAAATAGAATAATTTGGAAACATGTGTGAATCCTATCCATGAAGTTGAGATACGCTATAAGGAATTGTTATTTAGAAATAAATTCCAAATTAGAAAATTCCCACCAGAAAATGACCGTTTCCATTATAGAGTGGCTGAACGGAAAGTTAACAGCTGACTGTCTGGTGGAGATTTTCCAGTGACTCTGATGACTGCTCGATGAAGAAAATAAAATCATTTCATCTACTTAAAAAGGCATGTGCCTTTGTATTCTTTGCTTCATTAGAAATGATACCCAGGAGTTAACAAAAGCCCTTAGAAGAAGCAGCTTTACACTGAAATAGATTTTGTATGAATTTTGTATGTTTGGGTTTAGCATTCCCATTGACTTTGACCTTGAGATAAGAATATGGTGCTGGTTCCTTATTCAGTTTCTTGTCGTTTAGCCCATAATTGCTCTTCTAAACAGACTGAGAGGAGCAGTGACAAAGCGCACAACCATTCCTGCACAGGGTTCCTATCACCTTCACCAAGGACCACAGAGGAGGTGGCTTAGAGAGCAGAAATCTGTCGTCTCTCCATTCTGGAGGCAGGAGTTCAAGGTGTCAGCAGGGTTGGCCTCTCCTTGACCAGGAGCTGGCCCTCTTCTCCCTGTGCTTTCACATTCTCTTCTCTCTCTAGACATCCAGGGCCACGTTTCCCCTTCTTGTAAGGATGCACCCCGCCCCGTCTCCT
The DNA here is from genome assembly GCF_964237555.1 of Oryctolagus cuniculus. Lineage (NCBI taxonomy): Eukaryota > Metazoa > Chordata > Mammalia > Lagomorpha > Leporidae > Oryctolagus > Oryctolagus cuniculus. The sequence goes on along the minus strand of NC_091447.1, from coordinate 40,903,679 downwards.
TATTTTCACTTCATTCCTTTGTAAAGTCCTATCTCCAAACATAGTCAGCATTCAGAGGTACTGGGGGTCAGGGCTTCAACACAGATTCTGAGGGGAGCGCATCTTTAGCCCATGACAATATATGTTTGTTCCTGATGGATTTCTTACTTGTTTTATGTGATTATGGTTTAATCTGAAATTTACCCATTTATCCAATAAAACATAAACCCTAAAGAATTCCAAGGTGTAAAGCAAGTAGCAATATACAATTTGGATAAGCTAACAATTTAACAATTATGAAATTGCTTTTTTTCAAAAACTAGAATAATTTGTACTTGGGTCAGCAGATACAATAGCATAAGAAACAGCATGGAATTGGAGTCAGGCAGACCTTGTTTTTGTGTTTGTTTGTTTGTTTGGACAGGCAGAGTGGACAGTGAGAGAGGGACAGGGATAAAGGTCTTCCTTTACCGTTGGCTCACTCCCCAAATGGCCGCTACGGCCTGCACGCTGCGCCAATCCAAAGCCAGGAGCCAGGTGCCTCTTCCTGCTATCCCATGCAGGTGCAGGGCCCAAGCACTTGGGCCATCCTCCACTGCATTCCCTGACCATAGCAGAGAGCTGGCCTGGAAGAGGGGCAACTGGGACAGAATCCGGCGCCCTGACCGGGACTAGAACACGGTGTGCTGGCGTCGCAGGTAGAGGATTAGCCTATTGAGCCGTGGCGCCGGCCTGACCTGTTTTTAAATATCAACTCTTCTACCTATTCATTGTTTGAGTAGAAGCAAGTTACTTCATTTCTCTGGCCTCAGAGAAGTGGAATAGTTATAAAACTCTGAAAATAGTGCTGGTGAGAATGAAATGAGACCCTGCCAGTTAGATATTTGTATCAAACTGAGCACAAAGAGATTAGCATTATTGACAACACATGTTGTACTGAGTATTTAAGCTGATCTTTATAGTAGTCTCTGAATAGTGGTGGAGGCTGAAAGACATATTTTTAAAAATGTACTTGAGAGAGACAGGAAGGGAGAGAGCAGAGGGCAAGAGGAAAGGCAGAGGGTGACACAGAGAGAAAACACATGTTCATGTGCCCTGGTTCACTCCCCAAATGCTTATAGTAGCTGGGGCTTGACCAGACCAAAGCCAGGAGCTGGGACCACAACCCAGGTCTTTCGCATGGGTGGCAGGAACCATTACTTCAGCTATCACTGCTGTAACCCAGAGTCTGCACTAGCCGGAAGCTGGAGTCAGGAGCCAGAGCCAGAAGTCAAACCTGGTACTGTGATGTGGGAGGCAAACATCTTAACCAGGGTCTTACTGCCCACCCGTGGAAGTCATTATCTTTAACTGTTTCATAAAAGTTAATTTTTCTATGAGCTCCATGAAATGATGAACTATGACAAGCAGCTAATTAGAAGAGGTCCTGGTTTCAACAAGAACCTGAGAGCTGGTTTAGAGAACAGGCGGAAAGAGCACTCCAGGAGCCCCTGAATTGGGACCCCCACCAGCACACTCAGCAGTGTCTCCAGCACTTGTGCCATAGAATTTGCAAAATACCATGCTTAGCTGCTTCTCTAATGTTTCACTAAAGCTGGTGTACCCCTGCCAATGCACTGAGAATTTTATAATACCCTATAAATCATAGAGAATCCCAAATGTCCACTTCCAATTTTTTTCATGGATTTCTTATAACTTTTCTGACATATATTTTATCACCAGGCAAAACCTTATCAAATCATGTACCAGGTGGATGAAGTCCATGTTAGCTATAAAATTTAACTGATACTAAGTTATCTATGACCAGCTAGAATCTGAAACAGGAAACCTCTCTCCACAAGTTAAGGGAACTAGAGTTTTAGTGGCATTCAAATAAGAATTGGCTACCATTTATAAATAGGGCTATAATGACTCACCTCATGGGTATATAATTTTGTTTTCCTGTTATATTTTTTGAATAGATTTCTCAAAGTAGGATTATTGAGTTAAAGGGTCAATTATTTAAAAGTCCAAAAATTCTAGGTGAGATAAATAAAAATAAATCTATAATTAGGTGCATTATAATAAAATACCAAAGACAAAGAGAACATTCTGAGTATCCAGAGAGTCCGAAGGATCCAGTGGAGAAGAACTGCGTTAACAGGTGAGAACAGGTTTCAGCATTGTGATGCAGTGAGCTAACCCCATCCCATATCGAGTGCCAGCTCAAGTCCCAGCTGCCCTGCTCCAGTCCAGCTTCCTGCTGATGCATCCTGGGAGGCAGCAGGTGAGGGCTCAAGTGCTTTGGCCCCTGCACCCTCCTAGGAGACTGGGGTGGAGTTCTGGGTTCCTGGCTTTGACCTGCTCCCACTACTGGCTGCTGTAGGCATTTGGGGAGTGAACCAATATTTGGGGAGTGAACCAATGTGTGGAAGCTCTCTCTCTCTCTCTCTCTCTCTCTCCTCTTATACAAACTCTATTACTTTACCTCACAAGTAGATGAAAATATAAAGACAGTGTCTTCAAAGTGCTGACAGAAAATAACTGTGACCCTGTGTAATTAGCAAAAGTGTATTTTATTTTCTTTCTTTTTTGACAGGCAGAGTGGACAGTGAGAGAGAGAGACAGAGAAAGGTCTTCCTTTTCCATTGATTCACTCTGCAGTGGCCGCTGCGGCCAGCGCGCTGCAGCCAGCGCACTGCGCTGATCTGAAGCCAGGAGCCAGGTGCTTCTCCTGGTCTCCCATGCAGGTGCAGGGCCCAAGAACTTGGGCCATCCTCCACTGCCCTCCCCAGCCACAGCAGAGAGCTGGACAGGAAGAGGAGCGACTGGGACAGAATCCGGCACCCCAACCGGGACTAGAACCTGGTATGCCAGCGCCGCAGGCAGAGGATTAGCCTAGTGAGCTGCGGCGCTGGCAGCAAAAGTGTATTTTAAAAATGAGAAAGTGTTTCAGGTGAATTGAACTGTTTTCCACCATGTACTCCAACAAAATGAATTTCTAAAGAATATATGTATTTCAAAAGGAAGAAAACTGATCTACGAAGAGTTATCTCAAGAAACCAGACTGATTTTTGAGGGAAAATAAAGTTACACTGAATGATATTAAGTATCCTAAGTGAAATATTAGGGAACCCAGAAATAAAATTAAAATTGATACTACTTATATATAATATAACCAACTTAGGTCTATGCAAAGAACACAAAATTGGCTTAACATTGGAAAACCTTCTCATACAGTTTAAATATGAACTGGAGGGAAAATGACTAGAATTATGTCAACAGATGAAGGCATGTAAGAAAGTGTAATACCTACTCATAGCAAGTTTTATCAAGCTAGAAACATGGAGGCTTTCCTTAACTTGATATTGTGAGGCTAATGAAAGCCCCTGTGTCAGACATCACATTAAGTGGTAAGATGTGAAAATCAAGAATTGATGTTACAAAAGCTGTTAATATTTCATCATTAAATGTACCATTACCATTCTATTTAATGTTGCTCTAGAAGTCCTAACAATTACTATCAGACAAGCAAAAGAGATTAAAGATTTAAAGAGTGGAAAGAAAAGCAAAATTCTCATTCATTGGCAGTGAAACTGAGTACATAAAAATACTCAAGAGCCTACAAATCTTTAGAATTTATGAGTTTAGTGGGGTAGATGACTATAAGAATGGTTAGACATAATCAATTCCAACACATAAAACTGTATATTTTTTACCAGATACTATTTACAATAGCAATAGATATTGCAGCCAGTAATGAATTAAACAAAAGACTTCCAGGGGCCATGGGGAAACGTTGAAGAAGAACATAGATTAGAAGAAGGTGCTGTAGCGGTCAAGGTTGTGGGGAGCAACTGGGAGCAACCCGGACTAGACTAAGTTACTCGAATTAAGACTTATTCTATGCATCTGCTCTCCCACAATATGGCGCTGGGAGAGGAGAAAACAGCTTCTACGCAGCTGCCTCCAGTTCAACCAATAAACAGCAGGACCTGCTCCTGATTGGAGGAGAGCAGCGTACTCGGTGTGTGGGCAGCCGAGTTGGGATTGGCAGAGAAGGACTATAAAGGAGGAGAGAGACAACATGCACCAGGAACATCTAAGGGGAACATCTAGCTGAAGGAACACCTGTGCAGCCCCCGAGAGAGCCGGCCGGCGGTGTGCCGCTCCCCTGCGGAAGTGGGGAATGTGGCAGGGGGAACCGCCCTTCCACGGAGGTGGAAGGGTCAGTAGCCAACCCGGGAAGAGCCAGCAGCAAACCCGGGGAGGGCCGAGCAGACAAAAGAACAGCGCAGGGTCCTGTGTCGTTCCTCCACGAAGAGGGGGAGCGACATAATGGTGCCGTGACTCAGATAGGAAGCCTAGGCAGGGTTTAGTGTCGCTCCTCCACGAAGATGGGGAGCGACATAATGGTGCCGTGACTCGGATAGGAAACTTAGGAGGGAAGAAACGGGAAGAAGTGGGAAAATATTGGAGAGAGAGACTAGCAAGCAGCCTAGGGAAAAGCCGGACGAAAAAGGTGCCGGAAGAAGCTATTGAAAGCCTAGGCATAGACTCGGATACGGACTACGGGGGGAAGCTGGGAGAAATCTCTAAGGTCGAAAGCGAAAGTGAAAGCTAGAACAAACAGACTCGGATACGGACTGTGGGGAGAAGCCAGGAGAAATGAGGGAGGAATATTGTTGGAGGAAAGCTTGGGGAAACATACCGGGTAGAGAAAAATGTTAGGGAAATTGAAGCCGCGGGGGGCAGGCCGAGGCGGAGACGAAAGCCGCTTTTGGGATTCTCAAGTTAGCCCGGGAATGGGGGGCAAAGAGTTGAAACCAGAAGCGGAAACGTAAGCCAGGTTGGGATCCGTCTGATTAGCCCGGGGAGCAGAGGACGGGAAGCCAAACCGTGGGGCGGAGACGTGAGCTGGGTTGAATTCGCCAGGTTAGCCCGGGGAACTTGGATTGAATGCTAGTGGCGGAGACGTAAGCTACGCTGTGTGACTCGCGGAAGCCGCCGCGTGCAGAGAGAGCACGGGGCGTGAATAGATAGGGAACGCGGGGCTGGCGCGAGGCCGTGGTTCGGACGCGAAGGGGTGTGGAGACCACGGAGTGTGCGCACGAAGCCGCCGAGAAGCAGCCTCGGGGCGGGCGCCGGGAAGCCGCAGGGATAAGAGAAACAGAAGTTTAGAAGTAAAATGAGAGCGGGAAGCCGTGGGGATAAGAGAAACAGAAGTTTAGAAGTAAAATGAGAGAAATAGGAATGCTGGAAGATAGAAGTAAAATGGGAGAAATAGGAATGCCCGGAGATAGAGAAATAGAGAAATAGAAAGGCCTCCCCACAACATGGCAATGAGAGAGCTTGGATTCGGTCTGCCTGATTAGTGAGGCGATGAGCACCTGCGGGCGGCTAGCAGCTTATGCGCCGCAGGTCACCGAAGACAGGCACGTTATCAACACCAATAAGTCTCCCCACAATACGGCAATGAGAAGGCTTGGATTCGGTTTGCCTGATTGCTAGGGCTTGTAAGCACCTGCAGGCAGAGCAGAGCATGCGCTGCAGGGCACTGAACACAGGCACGCATCAGCGCCTAAAAACCTCCTCACAACATGGCGAAGAGAGGACCCGGATTCGGTTTGCCTGATTGATAGGACTTGTAAGAACCTGTGGGCAACTCTAGCAAGCAGAGCAGAGTGTGTGCCACGGGGCACCAAAGACAGGCGCGTATCAACGCCAAAAATAAAAAGAAAGGGGGATCTGTGGGGAGCAACTGGGAGCAACCCGGACTAGACTAAGTTACTCGAATTAAGACTTATTCTATGCATCTGCTCTCCCACAATATGGCGCTGGGAGAGGAGAAAACAGCTTCTACGCAGCTGCCTCCAGTTCAACCAATAAACAGCAGGACCTGCTCCTGATTGGAGGAGAGCAGCGTACTCGGTGTGTGGGCAGCCGAGTTGGGATTGGCAGAGAAGGACTATAAAGGAGGAGAGAGACAACATGCACCAGGAACATCTAAGGGGAACATCTAGCTGAAGGAACACCTGTGCAGCCCCCGAGAGAGCCGGCCGGCGGTGTGCCGCTCCCCTGCGGAAGTGGGGAATGTGGCAGGGGGAACCGCCCTTCCACGGAGGTGGAAGGGTCAGTAGCCAACCCGGGAAGAGCCAGCAGCAAACCCGGGGAGGGCCGAGCAGACAAAAGAACAGCGCAGGGTCCTGTGTCGTTCCTCCACGAAGAGGGGGAGCGACATAATGGTGCCGTGACTCGGATAGGAAGCCTAGGCAGGGTTTAGTGTCGCTCCTCCACGAAGATGGGGAGCGACAAAGGTGCCGATTGGGATGCCAGCACTCCATGTCAGAGTTCCTACATCAAATGCTGCCTCCTTTTCTGATGCGGTTTCCTGCTAATGCTCTCCTTGGGAGGCAGCAGGTGGTGGCTCAAGGACTTGAATCCCTTCTACCCATGTGGGAAACCCAGTTGGAGTTCTTGGCTTCAGCCTGGCCCAGCCCTGCCTTCTGTGGGCATTTGTGGACTGCATCGGTAAATAGAAGATCCTTCCCTCCTTCTCTCCCTCCCCCACTCCCCTCTCCCTTTATAATTAAAAAAATAATAACAAAAACAAGCTGTAAGAGAAAGGAAACCCCTTGGGGCCAGCACTGTGGTGCAGCAGGTTAACGCCCTGGCCTGAAGCACCGGCATCCCATATGGGCACCAGTTCGAGACCTGGCTGCTCCACTTCCAATCCAGCTCTCTGCTATGGCCTGGGAAGGCAGTAGAAGATGGCCCATGTCCTTGGGCCCCTGCACCTGCGTGGGAGGCCTGGAAGAAGCTTCTGGCTCCTGGCTTCGGATCAGTGTACCTCCAGCCTTTGCAGCCAATTGGGGAGTGAACCATCAGATGGAAGACCTCTGTCTCTCCCTGCCTCTCCTCTCTCTGCGTAACTCTAACTTTCAAAAAAATAAATAAATCTTAAAAAAATACATCTTAAAATAAAAGGAAGCCCCAATATTGTAAAAATGCTGTTATGCCAAATGAATCTATATATCCCATATAGTTTATCAGAATTTGGACAGGTCTTGTTTTGCTTTGTTTCGTATTGTCTCCCTTGGGACTTGACGCGTAGTTTCTAAAATGTCTGTGGATGCAGAACTTGGTCCGGAAGTTAGGATACTCTTAAAGAACACGTTCCTCCAGACTCAGAGATTCATTATGAGGTGAAAGTGACTAGAACAGTGTGGCGTGGTCTCTGCCATTGAGGATAGACCAGAATCAGAAGTAGACCACGCATTCGTGTGAATAACACAGAACTGACACTGCAGATTGGCAGCGGGGGAGGGTGCTCTGGGAGAATTGGCCATCCATCTGGAAAAGGATGAAATGGGAACCCAGCTCACACCATAAAGAAGTAATCCCAAGTGGAGTACAGTTCCAAATACGAAAGGCAGTACTTACAACTTTTGGAAGAAAATGTCTATGGTTTCTTGTATAAGATGTAAAAATTCTAAATAATAAGAAAAGTTTGATAAGTTTGACCACAGTAATATTAAGAAAATGTGGTCATCCAAAGATATGATAAGCTGCTTGGAAAGAAATCCAAAAATTGAGAGAATATATTTGTAGCACATAAAACTAAGAAAGAAGTATTGCTAACCAGAATCCATTAAGAACTCAACTAATACAGCAGAAAAGTGAACAAGATACAGGAGCCAGCCACTCACAGTGAAACCGCAAATAAGCACAGACATTCAGCCTCACCAACACAGCTGAAGCACACGGCAGAGATAAAGTTTCACAGCAATACATGTAGCGGGCATGTGTGAGCAGAAGGAAAATTCATACAGTTTTTGGGTGAAACAATTTGGTATTACCCGGTGAAACAGAGTATGAGAATTCTGTGACCCAGCAAGTTCGCTTCTGTGTGTGAATCAGCCTCTGTAAACTCTGGCGGTGGTGTGCAGGTGGACTTACTATCAGCTACACTGTGCGCAGTCGCAACAGCAAGAAGTGTATTGATCCTAGTCACACCTTTCAGCACAATGCTGGACAAACAAGCAACATGCAGAACAGTGTCTGTAACTCGTCACTAGTATAGAAAGTTAACCGGCATGGAAAACTAACAGTGTGTTCTTTAGGGTGCATCTGTGGGACAGCTAGAAGTAGGCCCCAGGAAGGGCCGCAGCAGTACTGACGGAACTGCCTAGACTTGCCACAGGTACGCCAGTGCTGACTTACATATAAAATATGGCAATTTTTGTATGAATAAAGTACTTAAAAGTGGAAAAATTTTAATAAGAATTGAAAGGTAAGAAAAAAACATTTTTTAGGCTTAAAATATTACATTTAGATTTAGGAGGGAAAAAAAGGCTAGTACTAGCCAGGCACATATATTATAAGGGGTCCCTGAGGCCATTCAACTCCTCAGGGAAATCATTTTCCTTGTCCTTTTTGTCTTTCTCTCCAGCCCTCAATGTTAGTGATTCTTTTCAAATACCTGTGCCTGACGAGTATGCTTGATTTACTTCCCCAGAGAACTTGAGAGAGGCTTTGTCATTCACTTTTAGCAGTGGGACCCAGAATTCCGAAATAAGGTTAAAGGCTTGGTGGCAACCGTAATTCGTTAAATGGGAAGTGAATGCGTTACCAGGAATGCCTCACACAAGAGCAGTAGACACAAAGTGATGGGGCTGTTACTAACTAAAAGCCCTCTCACGTTGCTCAGTTCTCAGTCAGGAAGGGGATTTCTGGAATTGCTTCACTTTTTTTATCATGCATAGAAGTATAATTTCTTGGTAAATTTCCACAATTTTCATTTTTCATAAACAATTCATTTTCAGTTCTTTTTCATTCTCTATAAATAATTTTGACAATGAAGTGTTATTGAATTGCACTAATGAAAGAGTGAACATTCCTGGTAAATCACTATGGAAAATTTTAATTAACAAGCCAAAAAAATGAGAAATCAATATTTACTGATTATTTTTTAGCTTATCATTAAAGCAAAAAAAAAAAAAATCTGTCCTTTTACTCAAAAAGCAAACCACTTAAATTACTTCCCTTGCTCTGTACGGGGCTTGAATCTGTCTGTGTGTAACCCGTTAAAACTACTGTTGCCAAGTTAGTGGGACACTCACAGAGAGGCATTCCATTTCACGAGGACAACTCTATTTGGTTCATATTTCTCACTCCATCTTTAGAAGTTCACAGAAGCCACGAGACCCTTCAGTCATACTGAGGTATATGCAAGGTACTTCAGAAAGTTCATGAAAAATGGAAATATTTTGGTGCAAAAAAAATGTGAAAACTGTACATATGAGGGGATCTTCAAAAGTTCATGGAAATGCATCTTGTGAGAACTCTGTGCCTGGAGCTTAAGCATTTTTTTGCACCCAAGTATACTTATCTTTCATTTCCATTTTTCCACAAATCTTTTGAAGTACCCTCATAATAGAAGATAGCTAAGGCTGTTTTTAAAGGAAACATAAAATTATCTTCTAGAATGAGTTCTTAGTGATATTCTGTTCATTTTAAGAGAAGTAGCTAATGCATATTTTATTTTGGCATTTGGACTGTATTTGCTTTTAGTTTATAATGTAAATTATGGTTTGCTGGAAGTAAAGATAATTTTAAGTCAGATGTGTGACATTCCTTTCCAAGGAAACTTCATAAGACAGATTATACCCCAAAGCATTTCTTATGTTTAGGTATATGATCAGGTCCATCATGTAATTCTAATCATATAGATTGGAAGATAGCCGTATAGTTACATTAAGGCAAAGTTGAATAAAAGAATAGGCTAGGAAATCAGGGAAGAGAGATCTAAAAATAGGAAGGAACCGAAGACATTTGGCCTAGCCATTGAGATGCCACTGAGAACATTTGTGTCCATGTCAGAGTGCCTGGGTTTGACTCCCTGGTCATGCAGACTCCGGGAGGCAGTGGCGATGACTCGGGCAGTTGGTTTCTTGCCACCCATGTGGGAGACCTGGATTGAGTTACTGGCTTCGGCTGCCCAGGGCCAGCTGCTGCAGGCATTTGAGGAGTAAAGCAGCTGCCGAGTGCTGTTTGTGTCTTTCCAACTGATTCGCTAAAAGCTAGAAGATGCTGCACCAGGGGTAGTTTGTATACGAACTGTTGCCCTGGGCTCCTGTAGGTTGTTTATGGCAGGCCACACATTTCATAAATGATGTCTAAGACCGAGTTTCTGTAAAATTAGAACTGAACATCTGCATTGCAATTTATAGAATTAGGATCTGAAAATTGCCCCTCTGTTGTGGTTGTGAGAAAACTGCTGTCCATGCTGTCTCAGTTGTTAGGGTGCCAGGATCCTTCCATTTTCCTGCTCATTCAGGGCACTGGTGTCAGGTTGCCTCTGAGTTCCTTTAGTGGCTGAAAGCCGTTTGTTCTGTGTCCAGTGCTCGAAGGCAGTTTTGCCCAAGACCCACAGCAGAATACCAGGACATCGGTGCACTGAAAACTCTGTTGCTTGAGAGTGTTTTAATGACATGAAAGGTTTTTGAACACTGAATAAAAAAACAAAACCATGTGGTCATTTATTTCAGTTTCAAATTATTGTTTAATATATTGAAATTACATTATCAAAAACCTTTATGTTTTAAAATTTAGTTTGCAAATTGCTATTAAGGAATTTTAAAAGAATATTTAGTTATTATTTCCAAGCCTAGCTAAAGTACCTACAAACATAGAAAATTGTATTTATATGTTTTATTCAGCTTCTTGTTTAAGTGCTGTCATTGGTGGACTGATAGTGTTCCCAAGGACTTTAGACATTCTTGTGCACCTATTACACTGTATTTAGAGATATTGTGAACCTGAAGTTTTCTAAAAATTTGTAATGCGGTGCATAACCCAGTCCTCCCATGACTGAAAGATATTTTCCCATTTGGGAAAAAGCTATCATGTCAGGTAACTGAGTTTACTTTCTGCAGGTGGCATAATATCTGAATTCTTCCTACACTGATCAAGGATATTGTTGTATCACAAATGTAATTGAAGGGAGGAGGCACCTACTTAGCAAGCTTGGGGTTTCTAATATCTAGTGTTACAGACTGAGAGACTAATTAGATTCTCGTAGGCAGCCCTGGATGAAAACACAGAAACTTGTGTAGAGTTGCCACTTCAAAGACCCCCTTCCACACTGAGAAGAAAACTGTTCACATATCCCATGTCCCTAGACTTAAGCACATAACCTCATAGATCTACGCAGTTTGTCATTTGTTTTCACATTTCTTTGTTAGGTTATGCAGGTTCTTGTCTATGAGATTCTAAAGAACCCTGCAATAGAACTGACACGTCTTTCCCTGTTGGTTAAGTCTGAATTCTGCATCTTCCTCTTTCTCAGGCTCAGGAAGCTCTTAGGACATCCTATACTTTTCCTCTGCTTCACAGCCAGCCATTCTGTCTCTGGGCAGTCCGCAGCACGTTGCCGGAGTCATTCTTGAGACGTGGACCTCTCCACTCACTGAGAACAGCAGTGTAGGCTGACTGTAAGCTGATGAATGCCAAGGTTGATTTTTGCACTGCACTGGAGATGCACTGTGCTGCAACAGACAGCCCACTATGTGCCAAAGGCCATGCAGATCGCTTTGAGGTTGCATTTCTTGATAAAGAAGTAAAAAGGAATTTTTTAAACGGCTACCAAATGAAATGTATAGTTCATACAACAAAGACTCCAGATCAGTTAAAGTTTAGAAAATATTAATAATCTACTTAATTTGAAAGTGAGAGGAACCTGCTTTCTTAAGAATTTAATAAATGCTACTTGGCTGCAGAAGTTATCAGCTTTTGGGTGGCTGTAATTAAAGAAGCCAACTATTGACAAGAGAGTTCAGCATGCAAGTTTCCCATGGGTAGGATCCTAACCAGAGTTTTATTATTAGGTGAGCTGAAGTTATATAACTTCATCCCAAATGACCATGTCTGATTCACTGCGTCTGCCCCATACAATACTGAATGTAACAACTGAGGCCAAGCGCTAGGACTATGACTGGGGCAAGTCAGCTGGCACTGAGTAAGGGGGAAAGCAGGCAGATATGCCCACAGGTGGTGTGAAAGAGCAGCCTTCTCGGGGAGACTGGCGGTCACGTGGTTTGACAGTTTCCTGCACTTGGGGCAGCATCTGGAAATACCGTGTCCTGCAACAGCAGAGCTAATTAAATAGGAAAGGAAGGAGGGTATCTCCAAAAGAAGGGATACAAAATATGTCCATTTCTTCCTTTTCAGTCAATTTTTACTGTACAAATAATACAGAAATGCAAAAAAAAGTAAAAACAAAAAGACACTGTATAGGTAAGATTAAAGTAAACTTTGGCCAACATCCCCTAATCTAATACCCTAACAGTAAGTGTATCTTTCCAGCATTGCCACTCAATTCTGTGCAAACATTGTCATTAGAAAATATATGAGGGTGCTAAGAAAGTTCATGGAAAATGGAATTAAAAGGTAAGTTTATTTTGGTGCAAGAGATTCTGAAATCTGTGTTTATGGAAGGTCTTCAAAAATTCATGGAAAATGCATGTTATGAAAAACATTTCAGAATTTTGGGAGGCAAAATAGGCTTATCTTTTAATTCTGTTTCTCCACAAACTTTTTGAAGTGCCCTCATATTCGGTGTTCTTGTTCTGTAAATATTTTAATGAATGTATGTCTTCTGCAACTTGATTTATTCAACGGTGTGCTGATTTCCCTGTGTCAGTCAATACAGGTTCTGCGTTCTGTGTGTGTGCGGGTACCAGTCGCTTTCATATCAGTCAGTGCGGTGAGCCTTCGTAATGATGCAGTTACTGTTCTGTTAGATTATTGTTATGCCCCTCGTGCAACGGAGGGTCCTGGGAGACAGAAAGGGGCGGTAAATTGCCCAATCTGATGGCAGTGCCACTCATCTGGCTTTTGCAGTGTGATCAGCCCAGAATCCCCCCCCCGGGGGGGGGGCAACTTTTAGGAACTTGCAGTGACTGAATGATTGGCAGATTCTGCCCACGTGTTAAAAGCTCAGCTTTTCAGTTGATGATAGCCCAAGCCAGGCATGAATGCAGAGAGGTCCTGGCATGGAGCCCGTGGATAAGCTGCTCCATGCCCTGAGTTCCCATGCTGCCTATATCTATCTGGTCCTTGGGCTGCGCTCCCCTATACATCAAAAATAACGTCAATCTAGAGAACCAACCGTTTCTGTAGTAATATGATACAGGACATCCTAATTTCATAGGGCATTTTTTGTAGCAGCTGCCAACACGGTAATTGAATCCCTTGAACTCTTTCAAAGGCTGCAGTTTGAGGCAGCATCAGTTTTGGTCTTAAAACGCAGGTGTGGGAACGTGGAATCCCACCCACTCCTATCCGCTCTGTCACTAGACTCATCTCTGGATTTGTCTGGCTGGGTTGATTGATTGTTTTGAGTCTGCCCACTTTTTTATTGCTTGCTCCATCTGCATCAGAGATAAGCAGGCCATTTCTGAAACTGCACTGTCTGACAGAGAAACAAATACAAAGCCAGAGGGCCAACAGGACATTTTCCTCTGATCCTCCTGGACCTGAGTACAAGGTACACCGGAGAGAAGGAGGCAAAGAGCTTCCAGACTTGAGAATAACCTTCTATAAGGATCATTGACTTCTGAGGTCTGAGTTATAATCAGTCTCTTCCACACAGATTGTGTGGTACACATTAGTACCAGGAAACATCAAAGAGTCTGTGGGAAGATAGAACTAAAAGGAAAGTTACTTTGGTGTGAAAGAATTGTTTAAGGTTTATTTATTTGAAAGGCAGAGTGATAGGAAGAGACAGAAACAGAGAAAGAGAGATACTCCATCTTCTGGTTCATTCCCCAAAGGCAAGAGCCAGGCCAGGCCAAAGCCAGGAGCCTGGGACTGCGTGCAGCACTTGGGCCATCTTCAGCGGCTTCCCCAGGTGCATTAGCAGGAAGTTCGATCAGAAGCAGAGCACCCAGGACTTGAATTGGTGCCTACGCAATGCCAGAGCTGCAAGCAGTAGCTTAACCCACTATGCCACAGTGCCAGCCCACAGTGCAAAATAAATTTGAAGTCAGTACATATGAGGGAACTTCATAAGGTTCATGAAGATTCATATTATCAGAAAACTTTGCATGGATTTCAAAATTGGGTTGCACCAAAATAAACATCTTTTAATTCCACTTTTTAAATAACATTTTGAAGTGCCCTCATACACAGCTGACCAACCTTTCTGAGCCTTTGTATCCTTACGTGAAAAATTAGGGGGCTGACGCTGTGCCTCAGCGGATTAACACCCTGGCCTGAGCGCCAGCATCCCATATGGGCCCCGGTTCTAGTCCTGGCTGCTCCTCTTCCCATCCAGCTCTCTGCTATGGCCTGGGAAAGTAGTAGAAGATGGCCCAAGTCCTTGGGCCCCTGCACCCACGTGGGAGACCTGGAGGAGGCTTCTGGCTCCTGGCTTCGGATCAGTGCAGTTCTGGTCATTGCAGCCAATTGGGGAGTGAACCAGCAGATAGAAGACACCTCTCTCTCTCTCTCTCTCTCTCTCTCTCTCTCTCTCTGCCTCTCCTCTCTCTGTGTAACTCTTTCAAATAAATAAATAAATCTTTAAAAAAAAAAGAAAAAAGAAAAATCAGATTGGACCAGAAACCCAAGGTCATTTTGAGTTGCAGTGTTTAATATTTTCATATTGCAGATAAAGAAAGTACTTAGGGGCCAAACAAATCACTTTAATTACTAAGAAACACAAGCCTCACATGGTTTTCCTTCTGCGAATATACATACATCTTGTCTAATGCTCCAAAGAGGTTGTGTTTCGTGTGGTGTCATTGGTTGAGGCTTCTGATGAAAGTTCCTTCCAGCTTCCTCCTCGTAAAAGCACTATTGAAATAAATGTTCTCAGCTCAGTTCTTTTGCTGGTTGTTTATAAATTTTTTTTGTCAGAATGGACTATAAATTACTGGCTTATAATCCATGAATCACTGCTTTGAAGTACCTCTGAGATACTTACCTTTTGACCTTCAAAAATTAATTTCATGTGATGTGTGTTGTGGGCCACTTGGGTGCACTTTAAGGCACTGCTTTTTCAGACTCCAGCTCTCTGCATCTTTAATAGTTAAAATTTCATGTGTGTTTTCAAGTGGTTTACACTAAGCTGATGTCAAAGCAAACACACCAGATTGCCTTTTGGGGGTTGTCTTGACACCAGCACCTGCAAATTGCTGAATAGTCATGGTGCCAGAAATCTCAGAATAAGTTCTCTGCACTCTTACCTTCAGCTAATCAGTTGCTCTAGTTTCCCCTCACTCTGTCACTCTATTTGTTGAGCACCCCTTGATGGAGTAGCTACTGTAGCCCCGGATGTAGGATGTCATTGTGCATCCCCATGGCCAGGATTCTATTGCAGAAGGAACTGTGTTTACAAAAGTGGAGCTTCTTCCATGGGTCCTTTTGTCAGTGAGTAACCGAACCTGTAAGTAAACCAGCCATGCAAGAAATCATCCATGAAGCAAAATTTTCTGTATCTTAGATCATATCTTCCCTTTTTCTCATGTTCACTACCACATATATGGAAGATTAATGATATTTCACAAAGTAGTCTATTATAGAAGTAGATATCTGAGACTAATCATGTCATATTCGATTTTAAAACCTAAAATATTGAACTTTTATGGTATTAAATTTTTAAAAATATTTATTTATTTGAGAAGCAGAGTTACAGAGAGGCAGAGGTTGAGAGAGAGAGGGAGAAAGAGGTCTTCCATCCACTAGTTCACTCCCCAATTGGCCGCAACAACCAGAACTACACTGATCCGAAGCCAGGAGCCAGGAGCTTCCTCCGGGTCTCCCATGTGGGTGCAGGGGCCCAAGGACCTGGGCCATTTTCTACTGCTTTCCCAGGCCACAGAAGAGGGCTGGATCAAAAGTGGCACAACCAGGACTCAAACTAGCACCCAAATGGGATGCGGGCACTGCAGACTGCGGCCTTTACCCTTTTAGAATGCCACAGCGCCGTTCCCAGGTATTAAATTCTAAACCAGGTAGGCATTTAGCCATAGAGTTGTGGGCATTTGGGGAGTGAACCAGAAGATGGAAGCTTGCACTCTCTCTCTCTCTCTCTCTCTCTCTCTGTCTGCTTCGCAAATAAACAATAAATGAAAGGGGGTTTCCCCCAAAATCTTACGATAGTAGCTTTTTGAACACTAGCTAAATCAGAGTGGTTAACTTAGTCGTCTGGACGTCAAAATAGTTGGATAATCGTGGCAGCTCATCATATAGCTGTGCAAATGAAGGCAAGCTACTCAAGTATGCTGAACTGCAGGAGAGGAGCAAACATAGTTCTGTGGTGTCTCGGGGGTGTTGTGAGGAATAAGCAAGACAGAGAATGTGACAGTGCTTTGTATCACAGAGTGTGCAATCCAGATATGAACCAGAAAAGGTAAAACATGCAGGCACTCTGGTATTTCTAGGTACATTATTGCTTTCATCTATGTGGTATTGCACATACATTTTATATGTAAACAAAGCTTGTAAGGTTGACTTTCTCCCAATTAGCACAGCTAATGAACACTTAATGGGCAGCTGCAAATACAGGTTTTATTGGAAGCAGAAAATTAAAGTAATCGAGGAGATTATTTTTTTCTCCATTGACATGTAAAAAGCAAAGGGACTCCTAATAAGAACATATTTACTTGTTCTCTATGTGTACCCACATTGCCTAACTTTTAAAGATATTCTCTCTTTGTTCAAGTATGAGAAAGAAAAAGTCAAAACCTCCTGTAAATGTTGCCATACGTTGGATGACTCTCCTGGGTGAAATAGATTTTATTTAATTTTGTTTGTTAGAACCATGTGGTAGCTGCCAGATTTTGAGGGCACAAGAGGCACAGCCTGGACTCCTGCTTTGCTTGTGTTTTGAAATAGAACATATTCAGAGCACATCTTTAGAATCATGCTGCAAAATTAATTACCTGGGCTAGTGATAGGGCAGGAAGTTGTTTTATCCCATTAATTCTAGCACACATTAATTTTCTACAACTCAGTTTTCCTTTTATTTTTATAAACTTTTATTTTCATTATATTTGAAAGGCAGAGGGAGAGAGGCAGAGAGACAGACACAGAGAGATCTCCCATCTGCTGGTTCACTGTCTAAATATGTGCAATAGCCAGGAGTGCGCCAGGCCAAAGCCATGAGCCCAGAGCTCAGTGTGGGTCTCCCGCATGAGTGGCAGAGACTCCAGTACTTGAGCCATCATCTGTTGCCCCCCAGGGTGCACACTGGCAGGAAGATGGATTGGAAGGGGAGTAATCAGTGCTCAAACCAGGCGTTTCACAATGGTATTTGGGTGTCTCACGGTGTCATGTGCCCACTGTACTTTCAGTAGTTTAAATCCAGAAGCACTTAACTAGTCATTCCTTGAACATAAGTACATGTTGTGACTGCCACTCTGAAAAGATAAAATAGGATTAGTGGTCAAGCTACTTTACTATTTCTAAGGAGTGATCATATGTACAGATCTATGGAGTTGAATGCCAAAGAAATCCAAACGGAGAGTCCATTTCCCCAATATCCAGGTGTGTTCATGGGTTACCTCTCGCTTTCCTCTTTGGAATGTTAACTCCTAGGTTCCAACTTAAAATCTTGTGAGCGAAATTAAAGATGTTAAGAGCCAGACCAAGGAGGATCACATCGGTCTCTCCCTGTAGCCTTCATTCATTTGTTTTCTTTGTATTCTACTTAACTGTTTTTCTTCTTTTTTTCTCTTGGAGTCTTTGTATTTAAAGACAGACATCTTCCTCTGGAAACTCATGCAGGTTCTGGTTTGGAGAAAAGCTATTCACAAAAGGAAATGAGACAGAGCACATACAGATAACTTGGAGTATACTGGCAGACTTAGAAGTTAATGAGGGAAAAAGGTCATAATTATCCTATTTCATCCATCAGAATAGTAAGTTTAGTACTTCTCCTTGGTTAACATCATTTATGTAGCCAGGTCTGGTGTTATTTCCTTGGCTGTCTTCAATTTGCTGATGAAGCAAATTCCCCTTTGGTCTTTATGATTCAAAGAGGGTTCAGCTAGATTTTCAGAAATTCTGTTTGGGGTGGAAAAGTATATATTAAGACCAAAATGGTACAGCCACCACAACCTATTAGTAAATTTTGCTATGAACGTTTATGTTGGGGCAGACATTTTGAGTAGTAGTTAAGACACTACTTGGAATACCTGCATCCCATATAAGAGAGCCTGGGTTCATGTCCTGCCTTCACTTCCACTTCTAGCCTCCTGCCACCCTGGGAGGCAGCAGTGATGGCACAGACGTATCTAGGTCACAGCCACACACATGAGAGACCAAGATTGAATTCCAGGCTCCTGGCCCAACCCTGCTGAGGGCATTTGGGGAATGAACCAGCAGATGGGAGATTTCTTTGTACCTGTTTCGCTACCTTTTTTTTTTTTTTTTTCTGATAGGCAGAGTGGACAGTGAGAGAGAGAGACAGAGAGAAAGGTCTTCCTCTTATTGGTTCACCCCCCAATGGCTGCTGCGGCTGGTGTACTACGCTGATCCGAAGCCAGGAGCCAGGTGCTTCTCCTGGTCTCCCATGCGGGTGCAGGGCCCAAGCACTTGGGCCATCCTCCACTGCCTTCCTGGGCCACAGCAGAAAGCTGGCCTGGAAGAGGAGCAACAGGGACAGAATCCGGCACCCCGACCGGGACTAGAACCCGGTGTGCTAGCACCGCAGGCAGAGGATTAGCCTAGTGAGCTGCGGCACCGGCCTCACTACCTTTCAAAAACATAAAAAGAAATAAGAAAATGTATGCTGATAGCCATCCTTTGTACGCCACACTTGACCTGGCAATCTGACTTTTAAGTTTTTGTCCCCTGTTAGATCTCTCGACTTTGTTATACCTGCCTCTTGCATATTTGGTCCCAACATGCACACTCATAAATAAATACAAATCAGCGCTTTTTATAATTGTGTCACAGGAAGATTTTATGTTCTTTTGATGTTACATTTTTTTGTTGGTTTTATCCTTAGTATTGAATTTGTACATTCAGGCTTTTCCATTCCTCCTAAATCCCACTGACTTCTTTGTTACCAGTGGGATAGCAGACAGGCTACTATTGTTGCCATTTGTTGCTCGCCCAGTGGTATGGAGAGCTTTGTTGTCAGTGTCTGTGGGCTCCAAAGCTTTCTCTCACTGTTCCTTTTGCAATGTTCTTTTCCTAGACCTGAACGAAGCAGTCCCAGAGACAGAGCGCCTGGATTCGAAAGCACTGAAAACCCGTGCCCAGCTCTCGGTGAAGAACAGACGCCAGCGGCCTTCCAGGACAAGACTCTATGACAGCGTCAGCTCCACGGACGGGGAAGACAGTCTGGAGCGGAAGGTGAGCACCCGGACGGCATGTTGGCCTCTACCATTTTTCCTACAGCGTATGGAGGAGAAGTTTTTTTCCCAACTAAAATCTGTGTCTTGGCTGGAAGAGTTCACATCTTTGTCCTCTGATTTCTTCCTTAATGTTACACACTGTTGTTAATTCAAATCCAGTGAGCTAACCAAGAGTGTTATCCCTATTGCCATGTTTCTTGAGGGTGCTTTCCTGTTCAACTGTTGGCTTTAGCAACTGGGAAATGCTGACTCTGTTTCTGTGTGTCTTAGCTGTCTGTGTTAGCTACCCTGTTAACATGGTGAGTTGTTGCGAGCTATGCATTCTCATCTGTAAACCAACAAGCAAACACGGTTTCCATGGGGATTCGCTTAAAAAAAAAAAAGCGATTGGTCTCATTTCCAAGTAAGTATTGCATAGAACCAATACTCAGTGTCATAACCTTTATAATCTCTTATACCAACAGCTTTCAAACAGTTTCTATAACCACATGCATATTACCAAATCACTTCTACCCAAGGGTTCAAGATCTTCTTCTCCAGAATCAGATTCTGGTGTTCCACCCCTCACCCCAGTGGCTAGCGATGTGCCCTTCTCACCTGACCACATCCCTGGATTTCAAGAAGAATCTCTGCACCCAGACGGGGAGTCCTTCTCCTCTGCCTGGGGAGACACATCCCCCTCCTCTCCTTCAAAATCTGATCACGACATGGAAGAATCTCCTTGCCACCATCAAGCTACGTCCAGGAAAATATCACAAGACAAAGGTATTTTAAGTTTCTTCCTGTTTTGCTTTGTCAGATTTCACCAGCCCCCAAATTGTGCAATATAAGGTGGCTTTTTCTTACAGTCATAAGTTATTTGTCTTCTCACTGCTAGCAATACTGCAATCCTTTTACATCATGGGAGCAAGCGAAACACACCTAACCCCCCCCCCCCCCCCCGTGTGATTAAGTTCAAGTGCGTCGTTGGTTTCTGCCTGGTTCAGTGTTTGTATCTCTTCAGCTCAGAAGAAGAGTTTACTATCAAAGGGAATTCTGGGAGGGATCTTCTAAGTATCTTGCAGGACAGTAGCCCAAAGTTTCAATAAGCACTAACATATTCATTTAGGAAAAAACCAGTAAAGATCAAAGTGATGTCAGTCTTAACCTATTTGTTGATTTTTACTTATTTTGTTTATTTTATTTTTATTTAGAAAATATTTTCACAGTTATGATTTATATTGCAAAGAATGTGATAGAAAGCAGCAATAAAGATAATTCAGGAAGGCTCATCAGTTAAAGTTTAAAACAGGCTCCTAGAATTACACCAGAATTTCACAGAACTCTCAGTAGACTTTTGTCTTTTTCTTATATACTTTTTAAATTTATATGAAAAGATGATCACCGTTACTAAGGATCAGAGACATGGTCATTTAAGTTAGATAGCAAACTACTAAATTTGGCAAATTGCCAACAACCTCAGATTGAGATTTGGGGTGAGATTCACTCAACACTGAGAGTTAAGGATGCGTCGCTCCAGTTTTGAACATTCTGTATCATGCATTTCTAGCAGATCAGCATTGTGATCCCTGTGCAGATGCCTTGTGGTCACAGAGACACTGTTGGCTGTGGGGCTTGTACTGTTGAAAAGCACCCAGCTTCGTTCCTGATGCTTTCTCATTGTTTTCCTCTCCTGAACCTGTTAGCTGCTAGAATTATCTTCCAAAGACCGATCCTAAGCACAGCTCTTCTAGAAGCAGTTTTGAGGTAAAAATTGAGTACTTGGAGTACAAACTGCCAGTGGAGGCCAGAGAATTTATGTCAGACCTACTAATTCAAAATGAGTTGTCAGGTTAGTGAAAAGCTGGCCTGTGATTTCAGCCTACTTTCTAAAGAATTGAAGACTTCAGAAACCTTCATTAATTAACCTAAATTGTGGGTTAAAATTACATTTTAATTTTATTTTTTTAAAGATTTATTTATTTATTTGAAAGTCAGAGTTAGAGAGATCGTCCATCTGCTGGTTCACTCCCCAGGTGTCTTTAATGGCCAGGGCTGGGCCAGGCTGAAGCCAGAAGCCAGGAGCTTCATCTGGGTCTCCTGTGTGGGTAGCAGGAGCCCAAGGACTTGGGCCATCTTCTACTGCTTTTCCCAGGCCATTAGAAGGGAGCTGGATCGGAAGTGGAGCAGCTGAGACACAAACCAGAGCCAATATGGGATGCCGGCGCTGCAGGAGGCGGCTTTACCCACCTTGCCACAATGCAAGCCTCCGGCATTTTTATTTTTCTTTTCTTTTTTTCCTAAGATTTATTTATTTATTTGAAAGGCAGAGCTACAGAGAGGCAGAGGCAGAGAGAGAGAGAGAGGTCTTCCATCCGGTAGTTCACTCCCCAATTGGCCTCAATGGCCGGAGCTGCGCCGATCCAGAGCCAGGAGCTTCTTCCGGGTCTCCCACATGAGTTCAGGGGCCCAAGGACTTGGGCCATCTTCTACTGCTTTCCCAGGCCATAGCAGAGAGCTGGATCGGAAGTGGAGCAGCTGGGACTTGAACCGGCGCCCATATGGGATGCCAGCACTACAGGCTGCGGCTTTACCCACTATGCCACAGCGCCGGCCCCGGCATTTTTATCTTTTAAATTGAATTGTTTGTTTTCTTTTTGTTAAATTTTTAAAAGTGTTTATTTGTTAATTTATTTATTTGAAGGCAAAGTGACAAAGAGAGAGAGGCCTTCTGTTTACTGGTTCCCTCCCCTTAATGCCCACAGCACGCAGGGCTGGGCCCTACTGAAGCTAAGAGCTCCGGCCTCTATCCTGGTCTCAGCATGGGTGGCAAGGACCCAGGTACTTGGGCCATCACCTGCTGCCTCCCCAGTCACGTTAGTGGGAAGCTGGATTGGAAGGCAGGGACGGGATTTGATCCTATACACTGGGATATGGGATGCAGGCATCGCAAGCAGCAGCCCAACCCACTGTGCCACAACACCCACCCCTCAAAAAGCACTTTTAGGGCAAGCCCTCTGTGATCTCTTTTTGTAAAAAAGATGTGTATAGACCTTTGTCTGCGAGGAGGCAGAAAGAGCAGCTGCACGTACTTTGGAGCAGGTTGAGTGTAGGAGACCTCATAAGCTATTGTAAAGGAATCCCATCATCCCGGAGGAATCCGTCACGCACACATGAAATGTGACCCGCAGGCTTTTGAAGGTGGCTAGCTCTTGTCTGGATTCTCCTTCTGCCGTTTCCCACTTATGGGGATTCTTTGAAGTTGGCAGATGTTTGCTCTCAGCTTTGAGAGGTGCTGCGTGGGTGTGAACCGGGCTTTGCGCTCCACTAGCGGTGACCTGCCAGGAAGCCGTCAGAAATGCACGGCGCCCCCCACGCCACGCCGCCTGTGTGCTCCTGGGCCTCCTTCAGGATTAAGCCCCAGTGTAGCAGGCAGGACCAACCAACCAGGGGAGCTTCATAGCTCACAGAGACCAGCTGCCACCCTCAGCATCCCCATTCCCGGTTTTCCTTGGCTGGCTGTGCTTGGGCTTTTATAAGGTACTGGCTTTATCCCTGGTCGGTTACCACTGTTACCATCGTTAGGTACTAACTGTGACCGGGTGAAACCAGTGCCAAAGCCTCACGTCCCTCCTTTACTTACCTTGATAGATACTTTGGAGGCCTTCCCTGTCCTCTTAGCACTAATCCATTCCTTCCTGTCTTCATGCCACAGTGGTTGGTGGACACCCACCCTGGGCCAGCAGTGTTCCGTAGACTGCTGTACGATGAGGAGCACGGCTGCTTCCGCTCCCTCAGGGGACTTCTCACTGCTCTGCCTGTCTGCCGCCTTCTGCCTCGCCCCCCACCTCCCTTTTCGGTCCCTTCCTCTCTCTCCCCCACACGTACTTGGTGACAGACCTTGCCACCCCCATCAGCAACAACTTGAAGACCGTCCACCTCTCGCCTTCTGCCCTGGGGCTCTGGTGCACCTTGAGAGAGGTCAGTGTGGGAGGCCCGTGACCCACTGACTCCCTCTCAGTCCCCTGTCACCAGCCCATGGTAACAGCCTGGCCCTCATCTTCTCAGTCAGGGAACTCAATAGCCTACCCTGAGTGAGTCAGGCTGAGGCTCTCAGACCTCAGGGCTCTCCTTACCCAGCGGCCAATCAGGGCACCCCACTAGCGTCCAGGCTTCAGCAGACTCCATGCTGCCATTGTTCAGACACTGTGGTGGCTGATGCCACGTAGATTAGGAGACTGGGGTCTACCTTTATCGTCTTCAAAAATAGCATTTACAAAAACTATTGAGTTCCTTGGCTCCTATGAAAGAACACTACTCAGATCTGGAGTTTAGAGAAGTTAGGTGTGGTTCACCTGTGGCTGCCGTCTCTCTGTGCTTCTACGTGCAGTTTTTCCAGCTCCGTGACTCAGCAGTAAGGGCACAAGTACACACTGAACTGCATGTGTGCACTGTAGCCAGACACTCCACTCCAGGGAATTTCTGATCCTCCTTCAAAGCCCAGCATAAAACTTACCCCCTTAGAGCAGACACCCACCCCTTCGCATCCCAGGCAGTGTGAATTACCCTCTTCTAGCTGAGTCATCGAAAGCTTCATACTGTTACTCCTGCCTCTCTTACTTCGTGTTTGATAAATGATCTGGGTGTCAAACAGGAGCCAAAGTTTTCTCATTTATCTTATCAGTATTTGTATTCCTATTTCCCAAGACAGAATATGGCATAGAATTGATGCTCACTGCTTTTCTGGATGAATTTCTAAGGGCATCTCTCTGGATAATCAGTGCAGATCTTAGCAGGGCATCAGGCAGAGCCACCCTGCACCTGTCTGTGAAGGACCGCCCCACTCTTTCTCTCCTATACTGTCTGCCTCCCTGCTACAGTGGCAGAGACTGTATAGCCACAACCTAAAATGTTCTCTGGCCGTGAAGAAGCACCTTCCTGACCCCTGATTTAGAACTATGTCTTCTTCCATTCAACATTGCCAATAAACTCTGAAAATGGCCCAGTCATTGGTTTCACTTACACTTTGGTCTAGCAGGTTGGTCTAGCAGGTTACTAAACAAAACGATTAAGTACAGTTGTGTCTGATTGCAAGCCTGAGGTTGTCCCTTGGTTGCTGTCACTGGAGTTGGAAGTTTTCTCAATGGTGCTAATACCACAATTGTAAGCTGTCATTTTTTTCATTCATAGTTGGGAGACTTTGGTGGAAATTAGGATACATTGAGCCCCATTATAACCAGCTAAGTGATATGCATTTTACTGAATGTCAGCTAAATTAGAGGAAATAAAAGTTTGTGTTTTTTTCTCCCTAGGGGTTTATGGATAAGGTTGTATGGCAGTAAATGACATGAAAATATTTTCCTAATTCTTACTTATATGGACAGCCTCATACTAAAGTTTTGGTGTCTGGTTTACATAGCAATGGGTCTTTGTTCCATCAGGATTAAGTAGAGTAAATTAAACACCATCGGTTTCTACTCACAATTACTAGAGATTATTATTCTAAGTTTATGTGTGGTTGGTTATTAACTCTGCCTAACATGGAACATGCCTTCAAAAATATTCCTTGAATTGATGACCTGGAAAATAAAACCTGGCTTTTTTAAAGCCTTATAAAATGCATTGCTTATTTGTGTGTTGCTTTAGGCCTCTATAAATATAGATATAATAAAATTATATCATTATTCAGAGGAGAGTGACGTTGCATCCAGCTGAAATTGGTAAACAAAACTTGCCAAAGGAGGTGCAGTTATAGTAACCAGGAAGGGACTTTAAGAAATACGAAAAGGTCGTGAAGGAGAGCATACTGGGTAGAGCAGTGGCATCAACAGGGACAGGCACACATACTGTGAATTTGGAGGAGTGGAGCTGTGCCAGCCTGCAGAACTGGTCTGTGCAAGGCAGGGAGGACACACATCAAAGTGAAGAGGCAGAGGAACCTACAAGTACCCTTGAAAGGAGGAACGCGAGTCTACACTGAGCACAGAAAATGGGCAGTCAGAAACATTAGGAGGGCAGCGTGATTAACTAACTTGGTCTTTGTGTTTTCACAGAGTGGGGTAAGCTCCAGAGAGAAGCCCTGGCTGGGAGGGAGATTTTCAAGTCTCCGCTATACAGCAGGAGATAGTTAAGTGTTTTGTTGCAGGGAATTTAAGGCGAATGCAGTCAAGAAAAGACCTTAGGATTTAGCTATCAGGAGATCATTTATTACCTTTGGAAATGAAAACCAGGTTGCCAAAGCTTAAAGCAGAGGCACTTAAATCTGCCGCTCGGACTTGTACTTGGTCATGAAGGTAGTACTTGGTCATGAAGGTAGTACTTGGTCATGAAGGTAGTACTGGTCATGAAGGTAGTACTTGGTCATGAAGGTAGTACTTGGTCATGAAGGTCGTACTTGGTCATGAAGGTCGTACTTGGTCATGGAGGTCGTACTGGAGAGATTTCATAAAATCTTAAACAAAGTGTCTTGTTGGTTCCTCCTTCTCTGAAGTCATACAAATCCAGTGTTGTTTTGTGTGCAGGCTATAGGTTCTGATGTGCATTATGGAGGGACGCAATGCATTTAAAGTGGGAAACTGTATTATTCCTGAATCTTGCCTCTTCAGCCTTGCAGGAACATTCAGTTCAGTGTTCCTTGGAATACACTTTGGCAAACGTGTGAGAAAATGATGTGAGGTTGCCTAGCAGCAAGGTCTGTGATGGACAGAACCTGGCTTTTAGTCCTGAGATGTCCAAATAGGTGCAACACTAATAGGTTACAGAGTGTTTCCATGTACGTTGTCTCAGTTGGTCTTCTCACCACTCGTTAAAGCATCCCCCAACTACCACTAATTCAGAAAATAATTGGGCAGTCTCCATTTAACTTTGCACAGTCCTAGCCATTGAGAGGTGCTTTACGATTGATCTGGAAGAATTTAGCACTTTCTTTTCCTCAGCTTCTATTAAGAAAATTGAAATCCTGCTTTTTAAAAATATCCATTAGCAAAATCACTTTAGAAGGTATTTGTGCTATGACTGTGGATTTCTTTAATGTGTAGATGTCACATCTGTGGCTGTTTAATTCTGTTACCCGAAGAATAATGATGTAAATATCCATTATAGATATTCAGGCTAGAAGTGGATTTTTGACACAGATGTATTTCTGACTCTTGCATTTCATTAGGTACATTTCAAGGAATTGATTAGTATAACCTAAGTTTCATTAACTGAAAATCTGAAAAGCTCACTGCTAAAAATCCCTGTAGTATTTGTCAGTGTCCTGAGCTCCCTGAGAGCTTTGAACTTAGGTACGTAAATGGGCACTGTGTGTGTACTTCATGTTCTTCTCAAATATCTGCCACTGCTGGTTTAGAAGTAGCAAAATTAACTACCAAAGTTAATTTAACACTATCTTTGGACAACTATTTCCTCTGTAGTCTGTGCTGGAAAGTTCCTAGAAATTCTTGAAAACTGTTAAAAGAAGCAGACATCAGATAGAGCAGTTAGGGAGAAGTAGTCTCACATGGAAGAATGTATCAAGTTGAAAATAGCATTGGTTGATCATGTCAGATGATTGGCTTTGCTGAGCCATGGCACCAACAGGATCCTCTGCTGGGTGGCTCCAGGTGGCGCCTTGGAGTTACCAGCCTTTTTTGGGTGGAATGAGTGTCTAGTGTCATTCGCAAAGCTCTCTTCTGATGGGTTTCTGGCTATGCCCCACTACTTCCAGCTTAACTCAAAGAGACAAAACCCCATTGGCTGCAAGTGCTAAGGAGGTTGGGCGTCTTCTACATCACAAGTTGTGTTCCAACACAGCTATTACGAAGGACTTTTTTTTTTTTTTTTTTTGACAGGCAGAGTTAGAGAGAGAGAGACAGACAGACAGAGAGAAAGGTCTTCCTATCCATTGGTTCACCCCCCAAATGGCTGCTACGGCCAGCACGATGGGCGGCTCGCCATGCAGATCCGAAGCCAGGAGCCAGGTGCTTCCTCCTGGTCTCCCATGAGGGTGCAGGGCCCAAGCACTTGGGCCATCCTCCACTGCCTTCCTGGGCCACAGCTGAGAGCTGGACTGGAAGAGGAGCAACCAGGACAGAACCGGCACCCCAACCAGGATTAGAACCCGGGGTGCCGGTGCCACAGACGGAGGATTAGCCTAGTGAGCCGCGGCGCTGGTCAACGAAGGACCTTCCAAAGCAGGAAAGGTTTCATAGCTGATCACTTACTTCACAAGTCCTCCCCCATGTTCTGCCCTCCTCTAACCCAGTTCTGGTCACAGGCCATTGGCAAGGAAGACACCAGAGTTAGGTAAAACTTTAGCACTCTTCCTCCCCAATCTCCCAGACTCTTAGAGGTGGCTTTCTGTTTTGGACTTTGAAGGCATGGGAGCAGTGGGGTGGGCTCTTGGTGGAGGACACAAAACCTTGGTGGAGGCAAGAGGGTATGGAGGACAGAGCCCAGTCATTTACAACCAAGACTTGGAGCCAGAGAAAGAATGAAAGGAAAGAAAGGAGTCACTTTGGTCCCTGCTTTGAATGCAGTGGACATTGCAGTGATGTGCGTCTTGGTCACCTTCCTTCCAGTGTGTTTAAAGCTGAAACTCTGCGATAACCCCCGTGCCTGCTTAACCAGATCATCCCCACACAACTCTATTTCCTACCACTCATTCAAAGGCATCTATCTTTCTTTTACAGTTAGGAATTTACACAAATGCCTTAGATTCAGAGGTACGCTGACATTTCGCTCATGGCTTTCAATAATAATTGTCCTTTTTCATCTATGCGTGTATCCTAGATGGTGCCAAGGATCCCAGGTCATTAAGGACATCCAGTTCATTGGTGGTGCAAGGAGGAAAAATTAAACGGAAGTTCGTGGATCTGGGGTAAGCACCTTAGAGGGTACAAAGCAACCCATCTGTAAAGGAGGATTAACAGAATCTCAGCTTCCACTGTCCTGACTGTGTGCTGTCATTATAGGGCACCTTTGCGAAGGAATTCCAACAAGGGAAAGAAATGGAAAGAAAAAGAAAAAGAAGCCAATAGGTTTTCTGCAGGTAGCAGGTACTGGTGCGTGATTAAGAACACAGATTTATTTCTGTACTTAAACTTTCTGGCCTCTTCTATTCTTAACCAAAATCAGTGGTCACTCTCTTTGAGCTGAGGTCATATTCTGAGAGTTGGGATGGGAAAAAAATTGCACAGTTGGTTTGTATTTGTCTTATTCCAAGAATAGCCTGCATCTTAACATAGCCATTGGTCCTTAATTACATAATTATGATCATATGCATAGTTTCAATAAATGTTTATCTAAATGCACTATAATTATATTTTTGTGATACGTTAGACATATTTCAGATTTGTCTTGGCCTGGCTACCCACAGTGTTAGTACCTTCTAGCTTTTGTTAAGTCTGAAAAGATAATTTTGCATTTAAGTACCTTGTTGGCATTCAAGACTGACTTGTCAGTGTGCAGGTAAGACTGACCACCCTTTCTTGCTGATCTTGGCCACCTAATTGACTTTGCAGGCACCAGCAACTGTGCTTCCTGCTCAGTAAAGAATTTCCTGTGGAGAAATGAACTCTGAACGACATATTGTCATGTTTTCCCAATTTTATTCTGAGATTACACACTTTTAAACTTGGGCTAGTATAGGAAAACAGTGAAGCATGAAATCCAAGTCCAAGTGCTTGGATTTGAATATTAGCTCTTCCACTGAAACCTTTTAAATCTTGGACAAGGTATTGAACCCTCTGTGAGTCTGCTTTCTCATGCAAAATGAGGGTAGTAACCTCATGCAATTAGTGCAAGAGTTAAGTGAGTTTTCTTGTAAAGCATTTAAAATGATACGTGGCACATGGGAAAGATTCAGACATACTCATTACAACAGTTTTTTCTGCATAATTATCCATATCATTTGCAAGTTACAAAGAAGCTGCCCCTTTGTCACTCCATTTGGTCCTTGTGGTGAGGTCGAGAGGGCAGATAATAGTCCCGTGCTTTGCTGAGGAAGGACTTCACCTTCACAGAATGTAATTGATTTGTGCGGAGCTGTGCAGCAGGTAATTAATGTCAAGCTGGGTTGTGCCTCCTCTCTGGATACCTTCCCAACACGTCATGCCACCTGCAGTTACCGATGCATCTAATGACACTTAAATTTCTTTATGAAACTTTAAGTCATGTCAATATCATCAAGTAAGGAAGAAAAAGACAAAATGCTAAAAATAAAAGTCTGTGAAGTCATTTAGGGATCACTTATCCAGCCCACGAGTTGTCCACCTGCTGTTTCCTTCTTTCCCCTTCTCTGACTCACGCCTTAGTGAGAAATGGTACCTTCTCCCCGGCATTGCAGGAGGCTGGGGTGAGATGGAGGAAGGGGAATTCCCAGAGGAGTTATTTTTGTTAGTCTGCGTTTACTTTATGCCATACGATGGAAGAGAGGTCAGAAACTCTGGTTATATTGTGGACAATAATCTCGGGAAAAAGAAAGATAATCCTGAGGCCATTAGCAACTCAAAAACAACTTCATTTTGAGAAACATAAAATAGTTTACTTTGTACCTTAAAACTACGAATAGAAAACTATCAAACATTTGTTAGAAGGAAAAACCAAAACAGATAGTGAGATTGTTTAAAAGTGACACGGGTGGGCATTTGGTGTAAGCGTTGAGATGCCCGTGTCCCACGGCAGAGAACCTGGGATCTGTACCCAGTTTGGGCTCTTTATTCCCGCTTTCACCAGTGCAGTCCCTGGGAGGCAGCAGATGATGGCTCGAGTACTTGGGTTCTTGCCCCCCAACTGGAAAATCTGGATTAAACTCCTTCCTGCGGGCCATTGTGGACATTTGGGAAGTGAACGAGAAAATGAGAATGCATGCTCACTCTCTCTCTCCCTCCCTTTCCTTATCAAATAATGTACAAATACACAAAGAGACAGAAACTCAGGCATGTCTGAAATGACACGACACTTTCCTTCCTTGAATCTCCGGGTGTCAGGGGCAGTCCCTGCCTCTCACTTGGCCTTCCACCCAAGAGTGATGTGAGCGTGACAGTAGGGGGAGGGTGTGTGACTGAATTCCAGGTGAAGTTCAAGTGTGAGTCGATGCTGTTGGTGAGTGTTCACCACAGACAGCCAGGGAAACGTAGTCATCGGCAGTGTCTTCCCCAGCCACCATCAGCTTCCTGAACTTCTAAAGCAGCCACTCAGGATTCTCCCTGCTCCAGTAGCCACAGATACCCCACATGCACCAGTGCTACAAAATGGTCATCAGTTAGACTCGCAATTTTATAATTATTTGTAATTACAATAGAATTTTGGCAGGGTGGAGAGGAATCCATGTAATTGAAATAATAAAGGAAAAGAGAAAAAAGACATGTTTCTGTTTCCAAAAAACCAATTTTGAGCTTTCAGAATAATTGCTCAGTACTAATCAAATCTAATGACAGTTCTGTTCTCTAGTAGGGATTAATAATGGGCCCAGAACCTTAGAAAGCATTCCAGGGAGGACAGAATTACTCCCAGGAGGTTCTTGATGCAGCTGAGTTGGTTTCAAAGGCCCCCAAGCTGGGTGGGCTGGTCCAGGTCTGGAGAGGAGTCAGAAATGAGCTCATCACCCCTACAAGGTCTTTCAGAGAGACAAGGGGAACACTCACAGACTGAGTTAGTAAGCTGTGATTTAGGCTTTTCATCTACTTCTTTCAAGCTTTTGAAACACCTATTGAGGTCATCAGTTGATTCTAACTCATGACTGTCAGATTTTAAAGAGGCAGGAATTTTGCTAAGTTTGTTCTTGGTTTTAGTTTCTTTCTACTCATAGAATAAGAGTCTAGTATGTTCTTTGTGAAGATATATTAATTCAAATACATAACCAACATGAGACAAATGTAGGAAATAGATGAGTACAATGGTCCTAATAACAAGTGAACCCAACAGACAAGCATGACTTGGTCCTATCCCTTTTCAAATATGTGCTTAGTGAACATTCCGATTTAAGCAGGCAGCATAGCAGGTAGCAAATCAGCTGTTGGAACACATTCTTCCTTTTAAGTACATGCTACAGGGTATGATGACATATTGTCCTGAATTCTAGAGTAGGAAGCCTCTGATGTCAGTGGGTGTCTTCTCGGAGCTTTATGGAAAAGCTTCCGGTTTAGTCACTGAATGGAAAGCAGATACCCGGTCTCAGGCTGGCTGGAGGGATGTTGGGGAGAGTAGGGGACAGGAGATGCCAATCCACTATGGAAGTGAATCTGCAGTCCCCTGAAAAGTGTGAACAATGCAGAGAATACCAACCTGGAATCCAAGGTAAGAGTCCTACTCTCCCATAGGTAAGTCCTCTTGGTTTCCTACCAGAAAATAGGTGTATTGGATGAAAATTGTGCAGTGTCTACTGCTCATCCATCTCTTTGTGTTCCATCAAACATGGCAGCGTCTAGTCAGATGTGGCCATTGAGCAGTTGAAAGGTGCCAGTCTGCACTGTTTCCTAAAGCAGAAAATGCATGCCAGATTCAACACTTTAGTATCAAATATCTTACTGTGATTTTATAATATTGATTATGCTAAATAATAATATTTTGAGGTTTAGAGAATTAAATAAAAATGTATTATCTTTGAAATTAATTTTACCCTTATTTTTTCACACGGCTACCAGAAGACTTTAATTTACATATGTGATTCATATCAATGTTGATCTATATAAATCTGTGAAAACAAAACCTTCTTTGATTTCTAACTCAATATTTAGTTGGTCTATAAATAAGCATGTAGTCATTTGTCTATTTCTTTTTAAGTGTATCTTCTGATTCTCTTCACTCCAAAATATTATCTGTATACAAAGTACATGTACTATAATCATAAAATTTATTTAAAAACTAGTTGAATAGGGAAAAAATAAAGCAAAAAGTGAGATTAGTACTTACAGTGCAACTCAGTCATACCTCCTAGTAAGTATTGCAGTGGCTTTCCAGGGAAGGCTAAGAGCACTTTGTCAAAATGGGCAAGAGCCTGGGTTCAGATCCCACCTGTGCCACTTACTATGTTGGGCAAGTTATGCAGCTCTGTGTGCCTCAGGTTCCTCATCTGTAAAATGGAGACGTGCACCATATAAACACACACACACACACACACACAGTCCCCAACTTAAAATGGCTCAACTTAATGACATTTTGAGTTTACAATCTTGCAAAAGCCACAGGCATTCAGTAGAAACCAAACTTTGATTTTTGAGCTTGAATCTTTTCTCAGACCAGCGATAAGGGGGTAGGATACGTTGCTGTGATGCTGGGCAGCCCAGCAAGCTGGGGCCCCCCCATCACCCCGGTGATCAGGGATAGCAAACCACCAATGCTGTGCACTGTGTGGTGTTGCTAAGCTATGCTGTTTGGTGTGTTAGGCATATTAAAAGCAGTTTCCATTTAGGATAGTTTCAATTCAGGATGGATGTATTGGGATGTAGCCCTATCATAAATTAACACATGTATGGTTGTTGGGAAGATTGGATGGACCACATAAGCACATTTTAAATCCTATCATTATTTATATTTAAAGCAAGTTGGATGGGAGGGATGGAAAATAAAGTATTCTCTATATGTATTTTGCTGACAGTCTTTTCATCCAAGGATGGGTTTTGTAGAGGGATATATGGATTATATTTCCAGCAGTTCTTCCTAGTTGATATCTCTGTTGAAGATGCTTTAGATAAAGCATGGTGTGTGTGAGATTATAACCTAAGGCACCTGCCTGGAGGGAAGCTCTGCCCTGCTGCTGGGGACTACAGAGGCCCTACTTGATGGAGACACCCGCTCCTAAAGACTGAGGATCAAGATGCGCATGTGTGTGAATAGACAACTCCTCTACCTAAAATAAGCCTAGCCCAGTGAAAGTGGTCACTTTTTATGGAGACCTTTGAATAATGTCAGCTTAGCCTTAGGACAGCAAACTTACTCACCTGTAACTATCCCATTCGTAGCTGTATTTATCAATTTAATATTCAGTTTTTTTCTTAAGTATTTCAGAAATCCCAGTGCAGTTATCAATGAGATTAATTTATTGTGTACATCTAAAAACACAAATATAAAATGAATTTTGGTGGCAAAAAAGAATTTAAGTGAGTGTAAAATTTTAGGATAGAATCAATAAACAAATTCATCTCTCAGATTTCTACTAGTACATATTTTCTAAAATATATTTATTATTCCTGAACATGGCACTTACGTGGGAGAGTATGGATTGTATTTACATGATCCTCTTTCCTGTTTCACTTTAAACTGTGCTAGCATGTGGAAGACTCATTAAAGGAGTAGTTTCACTGTCTCAAATGAGTTAAGGTTGAATATTCTACAGTAGTGAAAGATTCAGACCAGAACTCAGGATCTGGAAGCAGGGTCAGCAGGCTGTGTCTAGGGTAGTTGGTCCTGAGCCACACTTGGACACGTTGCTCACGGCTGTTACCCAGTGAGGTCTCTTAGCCCCCATTGGCTGGGGCTGGCCTTACCTGCCCCCTTTCCTTGGTGACTGTTTGAGCCCTACAGCACTCCTTCATCTGACTTGGATAAATGGATATCTGCAACCCTTCCCTGGGGCGCACCTAACTTTCTTCAATGAACTTCCTTTACTACCTGCTTCAACTCAATAGTTTTCCTGTACTTTTTCTGTTGTGGCAATTCCTGAAATCTAAATACTATTTTGATGAGATTCAGCTAGATTCTGAATAGTCCACACACCTGGTGTTCAAAGTTAAAGCAATAACAACAACAAAATCACCATGGAACAGAGAGTTGAGCAATTTGATAAAATGTATATAAATTTGTTAATTACTCTTATACTTACCAGCTATAGACCACATAGATGCCAAGACACAGCTATGCCAAAAATGACATCTGTGGATTATGAAGACTGAACCTGAAGCCATTCTTTTTCCCAGTTTCTAACAATAAAGCATCAGGGGTATAACAGTGACTTATGGTTATATGTTTTTTCATAAACAAGAGCAAGACGTTAAGCAGGTCAAGGCAGCATCGAGCATATGGCTGGCTATTTTGATCCTCTGGAAGTTATTTTCAAATCCATCAAGAGGTTTATTTCTACCAATCATGATTTGAGGAAGGAAGGAGAAAGACAAAAAGGAAGGAAGGAGGGAGGATAGAAGGAATGACTTTGTGTTACTCCTAATGTTTTTACACAACGTGCAATGAACTATAGGATTGGCCAAACTAGAGTAACCACCACCAAACCCTTTCTGTTCTTTTTATGGGCCCAAGAATTCACTTCATCCAAAACACAGTGGCATTTCCTTTAGAAAACATGTCTGGTGAACCGATAGGTCTGTAATTTTCAAGTAATAGAATAGGATTTTTTTTCCTTAAGCGAGTATTCTGTATCCTAGGTTCAGGCAAACAAAAGCACACCACTGTTCCGTTCTTCCAGGGTACTAGGCAGCGTGTAGAGGCCATGCCAGTTCCTGGGGTTTTACGTGTTAAAGCCACTGGTCCACAGAGAAATGAAGAGGGCAGGATGCAGCTTCAGCAGGGCCACCGCCAGACCTCTGGGAGAACTAACCGGAGAGCACTCTTGAGAATGCCCCCCAGCATAGGGCGCTTGGCAGCTGTGGGGACACCGCGGCTCAGACGTGGGCTTTCGTCGCTCCCTGTTCAGCTTCTCCTGCATTCTGTCAATTCTCTTGATGCATACAGCTGGAAAAGAGGCCGGGCTTCCACAGTCTGGGCCACCTACCTCAAGACCTGTCCTCCATACAAGTCCACGTGGAATTATTAGCATGGACTATTCCCCTGGCAGAGAAAATTTGATGACAGAGTTGAATTAGATGTGGCCAGCAGGCGTTTGTTTGCTTGTTTTTCACATGTACTCTGGCTGGGATTTGGCCTACCAAAATTCCTTTTCAGATAAGGTTACAGAAGGACAATTGGGAAACAATATTCACATTTGCTGCCTGTCTTATTGAGAAGGCAGTGGTGATGGTTCTAAGAGCATTGACGCAAAGGTAATTCTTCAGGGAGAAGGACAGCTGTCATTGTCACTTTGTCATTGGTCACTCCAGGGAGTGGGACAACTTCATGTTGTTAGGTATGGCCTATTTATAAACTTTAAGGCATCCATATATTTAAACAACCCACACTTCATTGGAATTACTGGTAGAACACTTTAAAAAATGCCTTTGATTCAGAAATGTATAACCAGCAATGATAATGATCACTAGTCCCAGGTTCTCCTGGATATGCCCAGTTATAAAAGTGAAGGCTACAGAGAAGATATTTTTATGTGACTGTATAGTTATTGCTTTCTGAACCTTTTTACTGGAGCATGGAACCCAAGGTAAAGGACAGTTTAAGCAGTTAAATCATGGTGGATGGGAGAATTCCAAAGATGTACCTCTCCAGAGGCACCTGGTGGCATTCGAGGAGGTGAGGGGAGACTGGAGTGGGTCCCATAGCTGTACAACGTGAACCTAAGACTGATCTACCCCCTGGAGACAGGTTTACATTCCAAAGCCCAAGAACCCACGATCCTTCCCAAGTAGAATTTGTCTACACTAAGGAGGTCATTTCTCCCCATCTCCAAGAGTGGCTGGGGGCAGCTGTCCCCTCCTGAGTGTCCATCCAGAATGACAGTGTTGGAGCTCCTTACCTATGCTGTGGAACCAGTGTAGGTTGGCATCTGGTTCTCATAGTGTCAGCTGGAATGAGCAAATCCATACCTGGAAAACCAGTACAGTAACTTGCCATGAGTAAAGAATGATATGTTCTCCAAAACCCTCATTTATATTCATGATCATATTATACAAGGGTGCATCAGAAAATTAAAAGATGAGTTTATTTTGTTGCAAAAAAATTTGAAAGTCATACATATTTTACATAATCCTTACTTTTCAGGAACCTTTTATTTTATTTTTTTATTTTTTATTTTATTTGAAAGAGTTACATAGAGAGGAGAGGCAGAGACAGAGAGAGAGGTCTTCCATCCCCTGGTTCACTCCCCAGTTGGCAGCAATGGCCGGAACTGCGCTGATCTGAAGCCAGGAGCTTCTTCCAGGTCTCCCATGTGGGTGCAGAGGCCCAAGGACTTGGGCCATCTTCTACTGCTTTCCCAGGCCATAGCAGAGAGCTGGATGGGAAGAGGAGCAGCCGGGACTAGAACTGGCACCCATATGGGATGCCGGCACTTCAGGCCAGGGTATTAACCCACTGAGCCACAGCACCAGCCCCTTCAGGAACCTTTTAAATGTACCTTATAAATGTAGATATTAACCACTTTAAGAGTCAACTCAGACTTGTGTTAGACTACAGATTATAGATCCTTCCTTCTTCCCTTCCCCCAGATTCTAATTCCATAAGTTGGGTTCCATGACCTGTATCTGAACAGCTTGTTTGGGGAATACTGCACTGGCCATGGCTGTCTTAGCAAACAGCCTCTCCCTGATAACAAGCTTCCTTAGGTCCAGTTATCGTGCTACCCCTCCTCCCATCGTTGAATTGTAGTTAGGAGAACTTCAAAATGTATACATTTTTTACTCTTTTTTTTTTAAGCCATTTGTTTATTTGAGAGGTAGAGTTAGAGAGGTCAAGACAGAAAGAAAGGTCTTCCATCTGCTGGTTCACTCCCCAGATGGCCACAATGGCTGGAGCTGGGCCAGTCCAAAGCCAGGAACTTCTTCTGGGTCTGCCTTGTGCCACGCTGTTTCCCAGGCCATTAGCAGGAAGCTGGATGGGAAATGGAGCAGCTAGGACACGAACTGGTGCCCATGTGGGATGCCAGCGCCGCAGGTGGAGGCTTTAGCCTGCTACGCCACAGCTCTGGCCCCAGTCTTCCTTACTATTTATAAAATGTTTATTTTCATCTATTTGAAAGGCAGGATGCCTTTGAAACTTTTAAGAATTAAGCAATAAACATAGGCCTTATACTCAGATGGTCTTCAGAACACTTTTACATGCATTATCTCACTTAATTCTTAACAACCACATCTGAGATATGAAAATATCCCACCTTCTACAAATGGGGAAATAGGAGCAGAGAGAATGCCTGAGGCACGCACTCAGGGAATGCTAGACACCAGACCCCACTGACAGCTGAAGGTTTCAGGTGTTGTGCTCCTCTTGTGGACTGTGATGGCCAACCCATAAGCTAATGCCTTGTCCTTAAAAGATCTTGAGCCCCCAAGTCCGCAACTTTCTTAAATAGACCATCTTCTAAAGTCTCAGAGCCTTGAGAGTAGGAGCCAGAGGAAAGCAGGGAGGAGCACTGGTTCCGAGCTCCCGTCGCTGGTGGGCTGGTGGTCAGGCACTGGTTTGCCACCCTGGTGGAGTGCTTGCTGTGATGGCTCATCTAATAGCACTTTCCTCGCCGATTTGACATCTTTCACCTACCTACAGTTATTTAGCACGCTTAATAAAAACTTGCCATGGCAGTAGTGACATGCAAAAATGATCATTGTTAGAGTGTGAATTTAGAGGCCAACAAGGTCACTGTTGAGATTAGTGCCATAGTCGCAGTGCATAGCTTTGACTGTGGAGCGGCACAGTTTCTCCAGCTGTTTTGGGGACGATATTCAGAGTCCCTTCAGAATCCGGGTCAGAAGGCTTACATCTGCCCTTTCTTGGTCTGACACTCTTGTTCTTTCTCTTCACAAAACAGGATCTTCAGAGGCAGACTGGACAACTGGAGACCCAGGCCGCCGTCCGCAGCGCAGGCCTCCACCCGCTCCCCTTGCATGCCTTTCTCGTGGTTTAACGAGAGCCGGAAAGGATCCTATTCCTTCGGAAACCCGTCGTCACCTCCAAGTCCCCTTCAGCCTTCTCCTGAGACTCTAAGTTCAGATAAAAAGAGGTCCAAGGTAGAAAACACGTGAATTAACCACGCAAACAAGGAAAACCCAATCCCTCCTTCTCTTGTCTTTGGAAGGCACTGTCAGCTTGTTTGTGCACCCTGGACCTGAGAAACCAATGTGATAACACTGAGTTCACAGTGCATGGTGTTTCCTGGGTGGGAAACGGAAAGCCCCACCTAACCTTCACCTCTTTTAATACTGTTCTGTTCTCGATTGTGCAGGACTCTTTGATTGGCCTGTCTTTCCACAGATTGCTGTGTCGTCTCGGTTTGCCAGTTTAGCCATGCTGGGAAAGATGCATTGGAATCATGGATCAGGGTGATAGATCTGTTGACCAAGTATTCTGCTTTAAAATATAGAACTA
Source organism: Oryctolagus cuniculus (assembly GCF_964237555.1). NCBI lineage: Eukaryota > Metazoa > Chordata > Mammalia > Lagomorpha > Leporidae > Oryctolagus > Oryctolagus cuniculus. The sequence continues at coordinate 40,865,196 of NC_091447.1, read as the reverse complement.
AACTATTTCGCTGTGCTCTTCAGAATTTACTGGAAAACAAATACAGTTGGGACCAATGTATGTTCAGTACATCTTCATGAAACTGTTTCAAAAAATGCAGGCGTAGCGTCCTGACTCACTCCTTCCTTTGGTATCAGACTTCCATGCTGAACAGCTGTTGTAATTCTGTCACCAACGGTCTTTAACTTAAGCGGAATTACTAGTGACCTGCATGAGTGTTACTTGCTTTTCAAATGCATGGTGGTGATTTCCAGCATGACACTGCAAACCTTAGCTAACATTTTATTGAACCCCATGTGGTCGCTAACCCTCCTCACACGTTGTTCAGTGTCCTTTACTCCGTGATCACTTTTCTTCTCTTGAACAGAAACGTGTGGTTAACGTTACTTGAATTTAATTTAATTTTTTCTTGAGGTCAACAGCTCACAGGATTTGGGCCGGGGCCTGGAACTGCGTCTACACTAACAGTGCCCAGGGTGAAGTTCTGTGTTCAGTGTCCCCTGCTGGGCTGCCCCCCTGGCCTCAGCCTCACACATGTGCTGGCATTTAGGCTCCTTTTCTACAGTTATAGCAAGACCTTGGAGTAGGTCTGGTACTGAGTTCTCCAGCCTCTGGTGTGGTGTTTCTTGTTGATAACCCACTCCTCCCAGTGCAAGGCAGCCTAACAGAACACGCCTCATAGCCCAGTTGCTAGGGAAGTGGGTCCTGAAACAAGACGGTCGAATGCATAGAGCTTCTGAGAACCCAGCCCTGGCAGAGCTACCAGCAGCTGTTATTTTGACACCCACACACGCCTTTGGCCTGGGGACATTTTCAGTGTTGGATCTGAGACATCTAAATGTTGCCTGAATGATTCTCCTATGATATCGTACTAAGGAGACTCCAGATTTGGTTTACAACATTTACAGGAGTGCAGCCACATAGCCCTTGTTAAGTTCTTTGATCTTAATACCCACTCAGCATTTTAATGGAGTTTCATGGGGGGAGCTTGATTGACCAGTTCCCACCTCCCCCAGCCCCAAGTGGTAACTTGGCGGTGTGTATCTGCCCTGTGCTGCAGTCTGTTTGCTACTCTGCTAGTGCTGGCAGAGAGCTGTTTTCAGCGTGTACTACGTGTGTGTTGTTGGCCTGTGACCGCCCCCAGAGCTCATCATCTTGAAGGGTACATCCAGGAGAGGATGCACCACTTATCACAGTATTTATCACAGCCAGGAACGCGCAATCCTTCCCAGGGGTGCTCCAGCTACCTTGCTAATAGGAATTGCCATCTGTTCTTAATAACTCAGCCTCTCTCCACACCATCTTGTGTTTTTACTTACACTGTTACTTGTCACGATTAGGGTCAAAGAAGAGAGCTTGATTAATACTACTCCTCCGAGCAGTTGCCAAGGATAATGAATTCTGTACCCTTGAAGGGAGACTGAAGAATCCTTCCTCTAAAACACCCATGCTTTCATCAGACGGGGAGAGAGCACAGAATTCCCTGTTAGCTGCAGAAGGCACCGCGTTCCCAGTCACTGCACGGGTGACGGCTGTCGCGGAGCCAAACCTGAGTTTCTTCTAAGATTTCTCTGGAAGATTCCCTCTGGAACGCAAGCACACCTACCTCTGGCCCCTTCCCTGTGCCCATCTAACGCCGAGCTCTCTTTATTCTGGCAGAATCTTACCTTCAGTGACGACTTCAGTCCCAGCAGCACCAGCTCTGCAGACCTGAGCGGCTTAGGAGCGGAACCCAGAACACCGGGGCTCTCCCAGTGCTTAGTGCTGTCGTCAGATGAGGTACTTGCTCGGCACGCCGAGACAGCTGCCTTCTCAAGGCCAAGGTTGCAGCATGAACCCTCTCCGGGAAAACGTTTTCAGGGCAGCTTTGCAGGGAAATGGTCAGGACAGTAGTCTTCTGAGGTTTTTGTTTGTTTGCTTGTTTTTTTTAAATCTAATAGGAAAGCAAAGCATTGTTGCTAAGACCCTTTAAGGGACCCCTTTGCTGTACCTCTGAGGAGGCCGGGCACTGGGGGGCCAAATAGAGGAGCAGCTCAGAAATCACGTGGAAGTTACAAAGCACGTATTCCCTTTCTCCCTTGCCTCCCCTACAACAAGCCCTAGCCCTGTGATTCGGATTGCCTGGGGATAAGGGTGGCCCCTGATGGAGAATCCTTGCGGTAGGGCGTCACTTTTCTACTGAGGGAGGGAAGCAGGTAAGGCCCTCTTCCTTAGAAACCAGGGTCTGGATGAGCATTGCTAATTATCACAAGGAACCGTGTACCACAGATGCCAGAAACCACACATCAGGGTTGACGTAGTTCTCAGAGGGGTGGGGACAGGAAGGAAGACAAAGATATTTTGGCTCTTATTAAATATGTTTCTTGTTTATGTCTGATAGGATTTTTGTTATTTAAGACTTTTCCTCGTAAACTTTTCTGCCCATGTTCTTCAGGTTTTTTGTGATTTTAAGTGTTTTAGAACTGTACTCTGAATACACTGTGTGTCCTGGTTCTGTAACACTTTTTTTCTCGATTCCTTTGTTGCTCCCTCGTTCAGAGCCTGGATATGATAGATGATGAGGTGAGCTCGCTTGTGTGGGGCCACTCTTGGGGTTATTGTTTGAACCTGCTTGTCTTTCTTTGCAGATGGCTTAAAAATCAAACAGTGCAGGAGCACTTTGCTCTGTAGCAGAGGGTTTCCTGTGTTAAACAGCTTCACTCTGTGCCCTTGTCCGCATCTTACTCTGAGATGTCCCTGAGGGAAGAGGAGGTCCCGACTGCCCCTCCAGAGCTCCTCGACTCACCTCCCATCACCATTGCCTTGGCACAGCCCATTCTCGTCCATGGCCTTGGCTTTCATCCCAGCTTGCCCCATCCCCTCCTCTGTGTTCCCCACATGGGTCACCAAGGTGACTCCCGCCCTTCCTCTAGGGGCCACCATCGCCTTCATCTCCTCTCAGCTTAGCAGCGCTAGGAACTACCCACCTCTTTGCCGTTCTGCGGTGGGCTGGGCCCGAGGTGTGAGACGGGACGTTAAGCACTAGCTGTTGAGCTCCACTACTGTCTGTCTGTGGGGTCTTGGACAGACCAAGCAGCCTGCTGGGTCTCAGCCTCGCCATGTGTTAGAGGTAGCTATGGACATTGCCTGCCCTGTCTTCCGTCACAGATTTGCTTGCTGCTTAAAAGGAATAAAATGATGGTGGACTTTCCCCTAAGAAAGTTTGAGGGCTTAATGCTCTCCTCTTCCAAGTGAAAAATATTTCAGTATTCTTGAATGCAGTTTACAAAACTGTCATGTCTCATCCGTGGATAAATGCAGAGTGACACAATGCATGCAGAGACATACGAGACATTTGTTTTCCACATTCGATCATCTTTCCAGGGTGTTTGAATACAAAAATTTGCAACATGAGAGTGTATTTTTTCAGTATTAAACTTCATACATGAGTAATGCTGCTTTTTTTCTGGGGGAATTTTGAGATTTCCAAATACCTAAGAACATGTAGGTAAGAAGCGTGTATCTTTTTAACACAGCTGGAGCCATCAGCTTATTACTTTATGGTTTGGCAGTAAATGTGGCTCCAGTCGGTTAAGAAATTGCTTTTGATGGTGTACTACAAGCCATGGCGTTCTGGTCCTTTAACAACACTGCGTAACATTCCTATCTCAGATCCTTGATGATGGACAGTCTCCCAAGCACAGTCAGTGTCAGAATCGAGCCGTTCATGAGTGGAGTGTGCAACAGGTTTCTCACTGGTTAATGAGCCTAAATCTGGAGCAGTATGTATCTGAATTCAGTGCCCAAAACATCACTGGAGAGCAGCTCCTGCAATTGGATGGAAATAAACTTAAGGTAAAGAATTATATGTCTGTGGTAGGTTATCAGGTATAATTTGTATTCCTCAAAGCACCCGAAATGTTTTCATTAGGTACGAGCTTTTGCATATCGTAGCAGTAATTCTCAGTGACAGTAGTCAATGAGTTCCAGAAGGTGTTCAGGGGTTCTCCATCAAGTGTCAGGCTGCTGATTAGGAGAGCTAGGGACCCACTCCATGGCTTCCACCCAGCAGCACATGGGCCACTTATTAACTGCATACTTCCTGCATGGTATGAGTTTTAATAATGGCCAATGTGGACCTGGTCATCGCATTAAAATTACAGCCCCAATCCATGAGTCTTCCTTTGCGTGTTCGTTCTCCTCTACCCCCATTTCCCTGCGCACCACCCAGTGCTGGGATGGTCTTCTCCCAAAACTTCCTTCCCTGAGTACATGCAGGCCCTGGCTTCCCCACCCGCTCCATCACTCTCATCTCCGCTTGTCCAGTCCATCTGTCTAAGAGCCTGCGGTGGCACCCACCCCTGTGGGAAAAGGGCAGAAGTTGCTCACAACCAGTTCCAAGGACCCCTCCACCCCACCCCCAACCCCCAGCCCCCAGCCCCCTGCCAGGCTGACGGGCAGATGAGCAGCTCTTGACAGCGTGGAAAAGGTTAGGGATCAGTCAATAGCTGGTGACGCTAAAGGCCCCTTGACAAGGCCTCCCTGCTGGGGAGATGGATGCATCCCCACTGTGGGTTCTGAAGGTCAGAAAACATTTAAAGTATGCAACCAACTCCCCTTGCTCTGCATTCCACGCGCATAGAGCAGCCACCTCATTATAGTCAGGCTTCTGTTACAGGCCGGCCCACAGGGAGAGAATGGTGGGTCCCGCTGGCGGGAGCATTCCGGCACCAGCAACACCCTTGGTTCCCACTGTAAACGAACCCTAGAAGGGAAGCCAGCACTCTTCCTCATGCCCCTTCTTGGAGCTCTGTGGCAACAGGTGCCCACCCCACCCTTTGAGGTGCTATTTCCCGTAAATGGCCACAGCCCAACGATGGGGAGAGTGGAATCGTGCTGTTTTTCCCATTTGCTCACCCATTAGTTACCAATTTGGAAAAGTGCTTAATGAGTTTTAGGGTGTACTTTGTAATGGACTTCGAAGCATGAGTGCAGTCCTCCCCTACGAAGTGTGTACATGTTTAGCACATGCAGCAGCTCCTCCTCCGTCCTTTCTCATTGATGCTTCAGTTAGTGTGTGAGTCTGGACAGACTGTGATAGTAGCCTCGTCGGCCGCAGCCAGGTCACGGCTTCGCAAATTCAGGCTGTGCGTGTTTTCCTCCTCAGGCTCTTGGAATTACTTCATCTCAGGACCGCGCAGTAGTCAAAAAAAAACTCAAGGAAATGAAGATCTCTCTCGAGAAAGCTCGGAAGGCCCAAGAGAAAATGGAGAAGCAAAGGGAAAAGCTGAGGAGGAAAGAACAGGAACAAATGCAGAGGAAGTCCAAAAAGACAGAGAAGATGGCGTCGGCCGCCGCGGAGGGCGCGGGGGAGCAGTAGCGCGCCCTCCTGCAGGGGGCGCAAGGCGCGAGGAGAGCCCGCCCCTGCCTGCCCTGCTGGCCTCCCGAAGAAGAAGAAAGGCACGACCGGGTGGTGTTGCGCTAGGCAGATGGAGAACTGTGTGTTGCGTGACTGCATTGTCTGCAATAATAGAATGCACTCCCAATTTTAATCTACTGAAGTTATCCCTTGGCACGTTGGGTTTATCCACACACCAGAGATCTCATTTGTGAGAGAAGCAAGGTGGCCAATCTTTTCCTCACCAACATCTTGTGTTGTGTTGGGTGTGTTGTGCCCCCTTGGAGAACCAGCAGGACCCTGCCCCAGGAGAGCATGACACACCCTGCTCGTGCTAATGGAGTGAGTTTTCAGTACGCGGTCCCGAAACTGGTCAGGAGCTGATTCCACACAGCTGGGAGCTCCCTGTCGCGAGACCTAGGCTCAGAGCGAACTTCTAGGGCTGCAGAATCTACTTCAGCAGGTGGGACACATTCCCCCTCAGTGCTCTGGGTGTGGGGGCCGTGGGAAAGCCCCACTGCGGGGGGACATGGGTGCTCCGCCCCGCGATCACCCACTGAAGGGAAAGGCTCACCCACTCTTCTGTCTGCGGGAACCGGAGAGAAGGAGTTAGCTGTTGCTTAGCTCTAGAAGGAAGCAAAAGCCTTGCAGACGTGGGCCTGGGTACCCCTTGGAGTTCTGAGGGTAACATTTCTCCTCCAGATACAGCTGAACAAGGAAGAGAAACACAGACATTCATGCAGCAGTGGGGTATCGGGGTCTGCTGTTTACTTTGCTGCCGGCTGCGTGTTCGCTGTGTCAACAACACCAGCAAACACAGCACAGTTCCTTTTCCTCTCCCCAACAGATTGAACAGGAAATTGATTTTTAAGGAAACCAACATTTTCAGGTGTCGTCTCCTGGGGAGCGTTCCCCAACCTTCATCCTGCCTGTGACACAGTCGGGAACGCGTCCCTATTTTCTACTCAAGATTTCCCTAGTGGGCTCAGCTAGTGTTTTAACACATGTTCTCGTAAGAAAAGCAAAAACACCAGTTAAGGAAAACTTAGGTTTGAGTAACATGCTGCCCTGAGGTGATGTCTTCGAGCACAGAGAATATTCCTTGAAAGGAAAGCTGTCTGCCCCGTTTTAGAGGTGTTCTGAATGGCTTCGCCTCCACACTTTGCAGATTTTCATTTTTTTATTCGCGTGTGTTTATGGCGGTCCATAGGCGACACTTTAGTCGTGGGGGAACTTGTACTTATTTTAAAGCCAGTATTAAGGAGTCCAGTATTTCACCAAACTGAAGTGAGTGCGGGAGATTGGGGCAGGAGGAGGAGAAGGTAAACCCACCCTGGGAGATGGCAAGTGGGTTGGATTTGGTTGCTTGCTTTTGTTTTATGTTGTATGCTCATGGGTCTGGTTCTGTTGGCTGAGGTCATCTACTTTCTAAAGGACTGGTTTCATGATGAGGCTTGAGGCTGGGTGAGTGCTTGGCCGAGTATTTTGCTCCCTTTACCCTCCCGGCCCCTCCTCTGTTCCTGGCGGTATCTAAATCTCCGGGGGAAGTTTTGTGTTTGCAGAGCTTGGGGACAGTGTTGGAGCACCACAGATGTCAGAGAACTTAGGGGCCCTCTTGCCCACAGAGCCCCCATGTCATATTTTGAACATCGTGGCTTACTTCTTTCTTTCTTTTTATCTTATCTGAAAATCGAGTTCTGGGACTGTCTAAATAAGGAATTTATAATCCTGTACCCCCTGCCGCAGGCCTGCTTCCTGTTCAGTGGGAGTGGAGTCTGTTTTGTCATGGGTACAGATCATTCATTCATCCTCAGAAAAGCTGACATAAAGTCAGACTGTGTTTACCATGGTCAAAGTCACCACGGTGTTTTGCTCTCCATCACCATGTGGGGTCATGATAATGAAGCTGCCATACTGGATGCTCTGTTAACATCTGGAGACGTCTGGTGCTTTGCTATTTATTAATATCATGAGAAATGAGAAGCCACTATTAATGAACTATACAATTTGGAATGCTTTTCTAATACTAAAATACTACTAAATTATTAAAAATCTGCTTTGTAAATTTTTGCTCATCCTTGGGGGAAAAAAGTAGCCTGGCTCACACTGGAAGTTTCACCGCGTTCATTTCAAGGGTGGAAGTTGAGTTATGTTTACACTGGGTAATATTTTAAAATGGGTGTATATATTGAAGATGTCTATAAGTCTGTCTCTGCACATAATTTATGATCTATTATATTGCATTTTCTTACATGTCTTAAAAATATTATTCTTTGTTATAACTTTATTTGTACATTTTCAGTATTTAGATCAGTGTCCCAATGGACAATGTTATAAATCAAATTCTTATTCATCAAGTCATCTAGCTTGTATTCTAACTATCTTTAAGTTAAATTATAGTAATTTTAGGGCTAAATGAGCTATCTTAACATTACTACTTAAAACTGCTGAATGTGCAAAAGGAACCTGATTTCACTGATGGAAGGGTATGAAAAAAAAGTGAAGGCCCTCAGATCTTGTGAGCATTTTGTTTTCCTGTTATTTCGTTTCTTATTGACTGTAGCGCACGATGCCCATTTGAGGTTGCAATGTCTTGCGCAACTCCTGCTTTATTGCTCTGGCTTTTCACTGTCCATACAGTTTCACATAGAATCATTGCTTCATGAAACTTAAAGATTTTTGCTTTTTTTATTATCAAAAAAAATGAATAGAAAGGGAATATGTGGTCCTTAAGAGATATAGTCCCTACCTACAGTGACGAATGTCCCGAGGGGCCTCTCAGTGCGACTCTGGCAACAGGCAAGCGTGCCTGGGGCTTAGACAATGCTGTGCGGAGTGGGGGTGTGTGGTGGAGCCATGCTGCAGACAGCAGCGTATGCGCTGCATCTGGGTCAGGGTTCTCCACTGGAGGACTTTGGTTTTATAATCCATCACTTTGTTAAGGTAACTCAGAGTTTGTGAAACACTCTTCCCATTCTTTTCTTGCCTGAATGAGGAGTTTACCCCCAGAGTGTTCAGTACAGACAGAAACCTCATTTCTCCCATTCTAACTCTCGGATGAGGCCGCCTTGGGTTTCATGACAATGAGCCATGCTGTGCTGGCTGCCTTTAGCTGGGGCTGACATTGATTTCCCACCCCCAACATCACATACGCCTTGTTAACCCACAATAGTTCATGATTGCAGGCTGAGAGGTGCTGAAGCTTTCAACCGGCAAGAAAGGGGGCCATCTACATCATGAAACAAAAGTGACAAGAGGAAAAGCGAGGAACCAAATCCACCCTTGTCACTCCCCGTGACCCTGTAGTCATCCCTGGCCTGAAATCTTAAAATATCCCAGGCCCAAGCTACAAATTCATCACAGGTTATTTAATCTGGTATCTCAGCCTTTACAGTTTTTGTTGGACACAGAATTTTCACCTAGTTTCTTTGTACAATAGGATTAACATACGAAAAAACGACATCATAAAAGAGGTAAATGGGAACTTTCATTTATACAAATATTCTGATTCATTTATATGTGTTTCAAGTTACACAGACTAAGCGTCAAGAGGAGACCCAGTGCTTGAACAATACTGTTGATGAAGAATCTAAAGAGAGGTGCCCCAACAATTCTGAAAGGAAGAGCTACGCTATGTATATGTTGTAAGCCCCTCTTTACGCTGTGATATTTAAGAAGTACCAAGTTCCGTTTGAGTAACTAGAAGTAATCTCAACAGAACTGGAAACAAAGGGCACTTCACTTGTAGGGTCACTGTCACCTACTTCATGCTAAGGCCCAAAATGAAAAACCAAGTCTTTTACATCATTTTAAATTTGCCTTTGATCATAGATCTACCTATGTGCTATTCTAATAGAAACATAGTATTTCAGGATGAGGTCCAGAAAGAAAGAAAATGAGAAACTGTATTTTCCTATCAGAATTGTTTCCAATCTGATGGAATGAGGAGGAAGGTAAATTCTCTAAAGAAAGTGTCGAAGGGCGCTGGACATGAATCAGTGACTCTTTCCTGGAAACCAGGCTGAGTAGATGGGCAGATTTTATTTACAGTTGTATTGGGCATTTGAAGTCTCAGGAAATTTAGTTTTGGTCCAAAACACTGAGGGGAAAAAAAATAACACCAGATGAAGCACATTTTAATAACCTAAGGTAGCAGTATAGAGTAGGCCCAACTTCGAAGCCAGAGGGGAAAGGCAAAACCTGCAGAATCACATCTGCCCTGCAAAAAGAGAGCGAGAGAGTTCTCTTTATGGTCATCCGAGGGTCCTTGCTGGCTTGTACAGGAGTTGCTGGAGTGGTAGCCACACGCAGGTGTACTTATGTGGGCGTGTGGACCAAGAACAGCTTGTGAGCTACTTGCAGATCCTTAGAGTGGGGAGGGCACACCCACAACCTCCAAATCACTAGAGAGACAGCAGTGAGTCAGAGGTAAGGAGTGAGAGAACAACAGGTCACTTCTCCATAGTGTGCATGCCACTTGTGTAGATGTTCAGAACTACAGATGTGTGAACCTGTCTCCCACCGCACACACACACACATGCACACCACAGTCACCTGGCATAAAAGCATCTGCTTCTGGAACTTGGTAATGTCAGTTAGGACCCTGAGCTGCAATCACGGCCTTTTGCCACTTTTTGTGTTGTGTATACATTGAATGGCTCATAGATTTTAAGAGATTTTTTTAATGTAAGTATTTCTACTAAATGCACTTATCCTTCTACATGTTTATATATTTTGGTAAAATTGATTTATTAGATACTTGGTATTTTAGTAAGAGGAAGTTTCCTCAGCTGTTTTGTTAATGCTTTGATGCCAAGCTTGCACACTGCTGAGCAGGCACTCAGGAGACATTTGGGCAGCCTGTGGCATTTTCCACTGCAACCTGCAGTTTTCTTAGCTAAAAAGTGCACCGTGTGCTCTTGCACCTGTCTCACGCTTATTCTAAAATGACATCACTGGTAGCTGTGATGCTTGTCATCAACCACTGGCGCTCTGGTGGTGACATTGCCATCACATGACCATTTAGTTACTTCTCATGCCAAGTCATGGCATTTTGGTCATCACCAAAAATACGGCAAGTGGTTTTGAGTACGAATCTGTTGTTGGAAGGTGTACACTTCTGTTTCTTTCCACTATTTTATCTGTATACCCTGGTTTTCTGTTAAAGATTTAATCATCCATTCATTTGTGGTAGAACACTTAACCAAAAATAAGTTAACTAAAAAAGTGGAAACCAAAAGGCACTCCAGCTACACAACACCTTGCAACAATATCACATTTAGCTGATGCTCAGTGAAGTTCCTCAATCCACGTTTTCCTCATTATTATTTAATATCATAACTATTGCTTCTGTGTCTCTTAATAGTATTGCCATTCAACCACTAGTACACCTGCTATGTAATTCTGACAAAACTGGGCAGCTGAAAAACAGAAGAGAATAAATTCTGTTCCACTCTAAGAAATTGACGGATTTTCATCTTTCTTTGTGTATCATTAAGGGAAAGGAGCTGTTTGAAAATAATTTTAAGTCTGATAAGTGTGGATAGCATGTTACCTGGGACTTTTAATTTGTACATTTTGATGTCTGATCATTTGCATGGAAGAGACAATAGTGCCGCGTCTGAATTGTTCTCTTGTGCTTGGTTAATCTGTACCTCTCTAGATTGTTCTGTTTCAAATGACATTCCTTACTCTTTGGTTTTCAGAGGCATTCAAAGCAAAACTCTCACAGTGGTCTTTTGTTTTTTTTTGATCAACCTAAAAAATACCTGTGATTAAATTTTGATTTGTTAGTGTAAATAAACTTCTTGCCAATGAGTATTATTGTTGTTAGACAACGAATGCAATAAAAAGAGAAATACAAAGATCTGTCAATGTAATTTTTCCCTCCTCTTCCATTTTCACCTTCAACTAAAACAAGCCTCAACCTGGTAAACCTGCATTAACCATCAAAACATATCTGTCAATCAAGAGAAAAGTACACATTTTTCATGGAAATGAAACTAAAAATAAGTTTTAGCTCAGGTATTTTGTGCATTGGCAGCTAGAATTACATCTGAAAGTACAATTATGGAACTGGGCATAAAGTTACTGGAACCTCCCCTGGAAGCTGCCACACCCAACTTATCACATAGGAAAGGATCTGTGACTAATCCATTAAGCCTGTCCCAGCAAGGGGCTTGTTGAGAGAGAAGCAGCCTCATCTCAAACAGTGAAACTTCAGAAGATTTGGTTTTACCAAATGAAGGGTCTTATTGTCATATATCCCCCCCATGCACACACACACACCTGTGAGTAAATCTTTGACAATGCAAAAATTTAGATCTCGGCATCACAGAATAAATGAATTAAGCTATTTCCCCTTAGGATGTAATGTTATGAGATTTCTTTTTTATTTATTTGAAAGGCAGAGAGAGTGAGTGGTATCGCTCATCCATTGGTTCACTCCCCCAGATGGCCACCATAGCTAGGGTTGAAGGGTTGAGCCAGTCCAAAGCCAGGAGCCTGGAACTCAATCTGAGTTGGGACCCGACTACTGGAGCCATCACTTGCTGCCTCCCGAGGTGCGTGTTAGCAGGAAGCCAGAACGGAGAAAGGCAAGGGGACTTGGACCCCGGCCCTGCAGTACTGGATGCCGGCATCTCCAGTGGCAGGCAGCACATCCTCCCGCACCTGTCACTCAGCTTTCTTGCCAAGGTGCTGCCCTTTTTTTTTTTTTTTTTTTTTTTTTGACAGGCAGAGTGGACAGTGAGAGAGAGAAAGGACTTCCTTTTCCGTTGGTTCACCCCCTAATTGCCGCTGCGGCCGGCGCACCGTGCTGCTCCAAAGCCAGGAGCCAGGTGCTTCTCCTGGTCTCCCATGGGGTACAGGGCCCAAGCACTTGGGCCATCCTCCACTGCCTTCCCGGACCACAGCAGAGAGCTGGCCTGGAAGAGGGGCAACCGGGACAGAATCCGGTGCCCTGACCAGGCCTAGAACCCGGGGTGCCGACGCCGCAGGCGGAGGATTAGCCTAGTGAGCTACAGCGCCATCCAGCCCTCTGACTTGAATGCTTGCTATGACACATTGGATAGCTTTCTTTTGGGGACAGAATGTGCTTACTCTATCAAGAACAGAAATACAGAATATGGCCCATGAAAACCAAAACAAACAACAACAAAGACATCTCTACCACTACCTCAGCATCAGTATAGTCTTTGGCAAATGCTGCACGTTCTCTCCCATATGCACAAGTTAAAGCCCATCTATATGAATTTAGACTAAAGAGTGCTAGAGATTGGGGAGGGGAGGGGAGGGGGAGAAGTGGAGAGGGGGTTGGATAACGGGCACCGAAACACTGAGATGCTTCACTGGGGCACTGTGGTTCAGAGTAATGTATCAGATCCTGGATAAAGAACTGGGAGAGAGGAATTGGTAGCTGCCAGACATAAAGAAAAAAGATAAGGAAATAGAAATGTGAATTGCCCGATTTGACCAAGGTAAGCTGTACGCCCCATATACAAGTGCTGAAATATTACACTGTACCACGTAAAAATGTACAAGGAATCCACAATAACAAAAAATTAAAATATGGAGAGAGAAGGAGAGAAAACGAGTGAGTTTTGGGGGCACTTAGCTTAACCTGAGTCAATTATAGGTTTTATTCTGTATCCAACCATTTAACCAGGTCAAAGAGACTGAAATATACAATGCTTAGTTAGCAGTGCTGAGTCAACAGACACTTGGGATTTTCAGGGGTGACGACACTTCCAAGAATTCTACCTGCCATTGCTGCAGGACATTGAAAAGAGAATCAAGGAGAGCCGGGGTCATGCAGGTTAATGGGTACTGAGAACGCCTTACATAGAAGGGGACGGTGGATGCAAGTGTGAGGACGCCAGGGTGTCCAACCGCTCGGCTACAGAACCGAGCCTGGAGTGGAGAGCTCACCGCGCTGCACAGTCGGGGAGCTGGAGTCCCTGAGTGAGGACTGGGGTTCTGGCACCGTGATCCCATCCTGCTCCCCTGTTCTCTGCTGTAACAGCACATGCAAGGCAGAAATACACTCAGATAGTTTCAGGGAACAGCAGTGGTAGGGAATGTACTTTTTGGACGATAAACGGTTAACTTATTAAGGACTCAACAATTGACATGATAAATTTCACTATTTTAATGAAAAGGGGCTTTATTGGTAAAGTATCCCAAGACTGATTTGAATTCACGCTCAAAAAGCCCTACTCTTCATATCCACTCTAGGCTGCGATGCAGTTGATGTCAAATTTAGGGTTGTCCATCATCCCGCCGAGGGCACTGTGGCCCCAAGAATGTGGCCGGCAAGCAGTTGAAATCGTGGGTGCCAGTGTCCGCGGCACGGGTGCTAATTGGCCTGTGAGAGCTCACAGTAGAGAGCTTTGTGGAACACGGTGCCAACCAGCATTTTCCCTTTGTACACAGCGGCCACCGTGCTGCCCTGTAACACAGTGCCATTTTCTGCATAAGCCACTGTCACTTTGGGCTCTTTGGATAAAATGTCCTGGATTCGAAGCACCTATCAAAGCAATAACAGGTTAATATGACACTAAGTTTAGGTTCACACTAGGTCGCACACCACAACTTTCAGCATCAGGTCATTTCTCTGTAAGAAGCCATTTAGAGCAGTCATACTTTGTTCCAAAATTTTACATTTCAGACACCCATTTCCTCACTTGCAAACCAACAGGTTTTGATCATGCGATTGTTTGTTGGTTTGTTTGTTTCATTTATTGAAAGGCAGAGAAGTAGACAAAGGGAGATCCGATGTCCTTAGGTTCATTCCCCAAATGTCTACAAAATCCACCCAGTCTTGGTCAGCCTGAAGCCAGGAGCCAGGAACTCCGCTCCCAGCAGTCACAATGAGGAAGAGGAAGCTGGCAAGGAATGGGGTAGTGAAGTCCCAGGCTTCCGCTGGGTCACGTCCAACAGGCAGAGGCCAAGTTCCTCCCAGATGGCCTGCTCCACACACAGCTCCCTTCTCTCCTGGCTTCTGATAACCATTTCCTGCTCTCTTGCTGGCCCTGGAATTTGCATTATTCCCTTATACACTAGGAGTATCCTTTTACTCAAGTCTCTTCAAAGTACCATCTACGTCCTGCCTAGACTCTGACCAAAATATCCCCGTAAGTCCTTTCATTTCTAATCACTTAGATCATCTATACATGTGTCCCCCTTTATTTTTATATACAATTGAGAATTGTTTTTCATGAAAAAATAATAGCTGAGAAAAAATTATCACGGACACAACTAACTTTTCAAACTGACCTCTGATGCAGGAGGATTCTTTGGGTCATAGTAGAAGATTCGCATGCCATTGGGATGACAACCAACCCAAAGGTCCCCTGTCACAGGATCCACGGATATGTTGTCCACAAGAGTGTTAAAGTCGAGGGACTTGCAAGGTGCAAACAGGGAGAGAAGGAAAGGCAAAGTGAAAACAATGCAGCTACAGCCTTGTCGGTTTCTGGTTACCACACAGCAGTGTCCAGGGACCGGATTCAACAGCGCGAGGGAACTCCTCTGGCCTTCTGTCCGTGCCAGTATTTTGTTCGTTTCCAGAACAGATGGGGCAGGCAGAAGAGACGGAAAACCAGGGAATACTGGTAAAAGTTAGATGCAATCATTTGAACTAACATGTGTCCCTGAACCTAAAACTAGGAAAAGAAAGTTTTTTAAGTGCAGCATAAACCAGTTGCTTCTAAAACAGCATGCACAAATGATATTCTTACAAGCATTCCGAACACAAGCAGGAAACATACATTCATTTCTGATGAGAACCCAGATGAAATGTAGGCTCTTTAATGGCTAATGATAGGCTGTGCAGCCAGAGAAGAAATGACCACCTAGGGTCTAATCTTTGCCTTGGAGTTGAGAAAAAGTTTGTTCTTTAAGTTCCGCGATGTTATTCAACTCCCTGTTCTCCTGCTATTTATTCTCTCCATATAAATTGGAAGCGCAGGATGACTGCTCGGATTGCTGTTGCACCTTTACATCAGGATCGTAAATAATACCAACGATTCTTCATTCCACCATGCATCATCTTGGCTGCCTTCTACCGGAGAGAAATCCCATCTATTTGTTTACCTGTAGCTCTCACTGGAGAAACAATATCTCCCATGTACCTCAGAGTCCAGCGTGCGTTAGTGCCTGGAGACCCAGGAAGTTACTGGTGGTACTCACTGCAAAGGCCAGCGTGTGGGCACGCAGCCACTGCTGCCCCACGCACGCTACGCAGAGTGAGAGCTGTCCTCACACGTCCGCAGAGGGATTAGAGGGCTCGGGCAACATGGTGGGGCCTCATGCTCACCTTCCTGCACACCTGTCACGCCTTGCCTTGGCAGCAGGCCAGGTTAGGCAAAGGAGGCAGCTGAGCAAGCCAATGCCATTCAAAAGCTCCAGGATTGCCTCATCCCACTGCACCCCAAGCCCCCGTGTCCCCATGATGCTCTGACACATGGATTTCTGTGAGGGAAATGTGTGAATGAGGGCTCTGCTATTATCTTTGGAGGGGGTAGCCACTTGGTGAATTGCAAGGCAGATGAAAGCTAAGAAGAGAATCGGGCCCGGGGGAGTTGGGTGAGAAGGACGTGGAAACCCGGGGTCCCCCCCATTCAACATGAAGCTGCTGAACCCCTACCGTGCCCTCTGCATGCAGGTCGGCACCTGGAAAAGCAGTGTCCCCTGCAGACCTGGTTGGTGCCAAGCAGGAGCTTGGATGCCCAGCAGTGATCCATTCCCGGCCAGGAAATGAACTCTTGCCTTTCGAATAAGTGATTCCCAGCCGTGCTAGCACATTACAGCTTGTGTGGGACCACACGCATCTCACTCCCACTGAGCCAGCTGGGAAATTTTGCATTTTTTGCTCAAGAAAATTTAATCAATTATTCTCTTTGAAAAACTGTTTTCTGGGTTAATCTCTTGGTTTGTAGAGAACGGAGGCTCATGCTCACTGAAGTGTGAGTAACTCATTGCCTGAGTCTTAGAAACTCTTTTGGGAGTGTGGGGCACTATTTTTGTTGTGGTGAAATATACATGCAATTTTGTAACAACCATTTTTAAATACAATTACAATGTTGTGAAACTATCAACACAATATATTTCTAGAACTTATAACCATTCCAAACACAAATTCTGTACTCGTTCAACAACACACTCCCCATTCCTCTCTTCTCCTAGGCCCCTGAGAATCATCATTCCACTTTCTGTCTCTTTAAATTTGTCAAAGTACTTCATGTATGTGGAGTCACACCATATTTGTCCCCTTGCGTGTGGTTGATCTTGCTAAGTGTGACATTCTCAAGGGTCATCGATGTTGCAGACCTACCAGTACATCACTGCTTCCTGGGGATGAAGGGTAGTCCGTTGCATGGCTCTATCATGTTTGGCAGGAGATAAACCCATCCACACTCATCTCAAGTTTTACCATTAGACCCTGTAAATTCATCTAAATTGTTTACCTTCTAATGTATGAATTAACTGCTGTTAGTCAATATAATCCTTCAAATGAAAGACTAATCCTACTGAATAGTTATGATGGGAACCAGGCATGAGCTGTGACCGAAAGTGGGAGCCAGACGAGAAATCAGCCTTGGCTTAGATCTTGCCTTGGTGGGAACAGAGCCCTAGCCTTCTTTGTTGAATGTGCATTGAATCGATTTCTATGATAAAATTCCCTGACTTTCAATGTATGTAAGTATCTATTGTGATAACCACTGTTCGTTTGTAGTCCATCAGCCAGTATGAGTGTGTGAAATTCCATTTTACTTCAGCTGATACAAACATACCCCTTTTAAAAGTCAAACTGTGAGGTGCCGTGGCTCACTTGGTTCATCCTCCACCTGTGGCACCGGCATCCCATATGGGCGCCAGGTTCTAGTCCCGGTTGCTCCTCTTCCAGCCCAGCTCTCTGCTGTGGCCCGGGAAGGCAGTGGAGGATGGCCCTGCACCCACATGGGAGACCAGGGGGAAGCATCTGCCACCCATGGGGGAGACATGCATTGAATTCTGGGCTCCCAGCCTTGGCCTAGCCTTGTCTTGGCTGTTTCAGACATTTGGGGTATGGAACCAGAAGATGCCCCCCTCCTCTCTGATAAATTAATAAAAGTTAATATATATAAAAAGAAGTATATTACATATGATATATATTTAATATGTACAATATACATATTATATATATGGAGGCTGTTTATTTAGCTGTTCCATTAACATAGAAAAGGGGAAATGGAAGGACATGGAAGGACAGCAGGGAAAAAGACCCAGAAGGCCACTGCCAAGCTTAAGCATCACAAGGGCAGAGAGAACCTACGCCCCACAGGTGTGAGTGTGGTTCACTGTTCTCCAGCCTGCACTTGGGGAAAGTGAGCAACACACACCTAAGGATGCTGGTGGCTTTTAATAAAGGAGCGAAAAATTAGCTCTCACCCACTCCAATTAGACAACCCTGTTTTCTTCACTTTTAGTTTCACAACTCAGAATCTAATTATCACTCTGCAAACTTATAATGTTAATACATCTTACCTTCAATGGAGTTAAAGTCCAATTAGCGTGCTTTTCATACACATGGATCTTATGAGCCAGCAGTTCAGCTATATAGACATACCTTCAGAGAAGAGAGAGCTACATCAAAGTACTGGATATAATTGGAATTCAAAAGTCACAGTGGGGTTATAATAACTGCTAGGAAGAACTTTTGCTCAGGGATCGGGAATAGAGCCTATCTCAAAGCACACTAAATTCAGAAAAAACTCAATGAGTTTCCAATGCACAAGGGGGGTTACGGTCTGGAAAGTTATTTCTAAAGGGGGGAACCTGCTTGTTCCTAATCAGTGTCAATGGCAATCAGACCTAACACCAGCTCTTTCTTGCTAGAAGCAAAATGTATAACAGTGCTTCTTTCAGTTTGTTAATATAGCAGCAAACCCCAGGTTCTGCATTTCGGGGGATATGGAGTCTCGAAGGGAGGGTGCAGGAAAGTGCTGTGACAAGAGTTCCTTATTTTGATGAGAAGCAACAAGATGCTTGGCCAGGATTGACAGAAATCTTCCTCGCCTTCATGGCCCAAGTCTGGTCTGGACCCTGTGGATTCAGTACGCTGTGCAGACTTCAATGCTACACATCACAAAGTCCATAGCTCATGGCCATGGCTCATGGACTCAGCACTGTGCATTTCAGATCATGAAGAAAAATGACTGCTGGATTACCTTCTATGTTTAAAGACCAGGAAATGATATGAACCAGTGAGGATATCAATGTTGCTTTTTCTAGATGTTTATTAACAAGCCTCTGAAATTCTTGGTGATTCAAGATGAGAAAAGACAGCTGAATGGACATATAGATTTTGTGTATATACCAATGGTACCCAATGGGTGGGCCCCCATCCAATGCTAATATGTGAATTGTTTGTTGCAAAGCCAGTAAGAAATGATTGTACAAATCAACTAATCAGTAAGGACATTGCTTAGTTAAGTAAAGGACATACTTTCATCATGGTGAAACTTCCTTTTTTAAAAAAAGTTAGACATTTTATTTATTTGAAACAGAGAGAGAGACTACAGGCAGAAATGTCTCATCTACCAATTCTGCACCCCTCCCCCAACCCCAACCCCACTGCCAAATGCCTGCTATAGCCAAGGCAAGGGCAGTCCAGAGACAGAAGCTGAGAAACCAATCAGAGTCTCCTGCATGGAAGGCAGGGACTTGGTAAAGGAACAGTGCCTTGATTTACTCTTTGGCACAAGTTACTTGTCACAAACCAGCACTATTGATATGTATGCCTACACACTACTAATCCCACTATATGAGGGTACTTCAGAAAGCTTATGGGAAAATGGAATTAAAAGATAAATTTCTTTTGATGCAAATTTTGTCAAGTCCATGCATAGTTTTTCTCATAGTATCCGTTTTCCATGAACTTTTTGAAGTCTCCTCCTACATTCAAAATTCTTCCTTCCAAACAATGCTGGTTAGGAATAGTGAATGTTTGTCTCAGTTTTCTCTCTTGAAATTTATTATTTTTTTTCTGAAGAAAAAATACAGTGTGGCTTCACAAAATATAAGACTTTCATTTGATAAATCTTACTCATTAAAATATTAAGATATTTTACATTTCTCCTAATTCCATGAGATGTAGCATATTACTTAGAAAAAGATTATATTTTGAAGACATCTAATAAGACTCTGAGTAAATCCATTATGTTTCAAAGAGTGTACATACTTGCCGTCTGGTGAGATGTTGATTCCGTTAGCAAAATCAAATCCTTCTGCCACTACTCGAACATCATTGGGACTATAATAAGTAACAAATGACCACGCTAATCCCAAATGCATTTCCCAGGATTTTAAGTAAGGGTCAATAAAATAGTGATCATTGGTAGCATAAAAGTGTTCAGGTCCCACAGCGACAATGTCATTCACACTGCAATTAAAACAGAAACACACAAACATATTAGAGGTGAAGGGATTGTACACTGGGATTATGACTTGGCACTCATTAATGTCCATTCCCAAAATCAGCTTATGGGATGGAGCCTTCACACTGTTGGGATAATACAGAATTCATATGAAATCATTCTTATGCCAGCCTCAAAAATAATAAATGCTCTAAGAAATTCTAAAGGAGTGATCACAGCATTGTAACACAAAAACCCTATTAGCTCTATCTTAAAAATAGTGTTCTGGAATGTGTGTGTATGTGTGTGTGTGTGTGCAGATGTACTATAGTCTGTAGATGTGAAATTAGACCAGGAATCATTATCAGGGTAAAATGTAGCTGTGCTCATATAGCACTGACTCCCAAGAGTCCCTGACTTCATAAAGCAGTAGGAAAAAATAAATCACTGACCTGTCAGCCTGGAGACTTGCATTTTAGTTAAAACTGTGCTACTAGGAGCTGTGTGTTGTAGGCAAAACCAATCCTTGCACATGCCATGGTCTCAGTTTCCCTAACTCTAAGAAAAGAATGATGTAGACTGGCCCATCTTTCAGCCTCAAAGTTTCATGGCTCCAAACTGGATAAAACGTCTGTGAACAGGAATGCTCAGAAACTGGATGCCAGGGTTTTTGTTCTCTCTGATTAGGATTCTCTGGCTGCTACTGGACATGTAACACATCTGAGTCTATTCTTCTGCTTTAATAGGTGCAATTGCAAACACATAAGGAGTCCTCCTGTGCTGATTGAGGTGACGAGTGTTCCCCAGGGCTGTGATCTGGGAGAACAGGATGCCATCTACTGTGGAGGACGAATGGCCAGCCCACCAGCTCTGGGCTCCTGGGCAAGCTAAGCAACACACAGCCCCTCCGTCTTCTCATCTGTAAAGACAGGTTAAATGATTTCCCAGAGTCCTACAGCTCATTAAGAGAAGAATCTGAATTTGTGGAGTTACGGGGGGAATTACAATGAGACGATGTCTGTTGTGTGTTTTGCAGGGAGCCTGGCATTCAATAAATCCTCCACCAATGGTAGCCACTATCCCTACCTGGAAATAAAAAGGTTTAGGAATTTAGGATTGGTCTGAACAAGCTCCAGACATAATTCTGTAAGCTGGTTTTACTCCTGCTTTGTTAAAAGTAATTTGCTGAAATTCATGTGGCTTATGATGATTTGCTTATTTCTCATCTACAGGAACATAGTAGAAAGGTTTAGAGCAACCGCTTTGAAAACCAGTGACACTGCCTGCTATCGGCAGGGGCTGTAGCATGCTGCTATAACTTACAAGCCTGGGTCAAAAAGAACATGAAATAATTCATGAAAAGGCCCTGTGTCATGCCTGGCATATATTAAACAACCAAAAATAGTAGCTGTGCTATTATTAAAAATAACATTCTTAACTTATAATAATAGATTTAGTACTTGGAATATTAATGCCAGAAACAACAATAAACACAAAGCTACACCTCAGTCCTTGGGTTCTGAAGGCAGAATTCCAGGTAACTGTGGCTCTCTGGTTATTTTCAGTTTGGCTAGGCACTGCCAAAGACCAATACTTTTACAAATGGCTCAGAAAAAAAAAAAATCACACCCCAGGAAACTAGACAAACCTGAGATTTCCAAGATTAAATAGTGAAACAAAATAAATTTTCATTATTTTCATAGCTCTGGTGGCTCAGGATTCAAGCTATCAAGATTAAAATCCCTTCTGCACCATTTAATGATAGTGTCACACAGAGTAACTTAAGAAATATTGCAGGCCTCGGTTATTTTTTCTAAATTCACAATAGGTGTAATAATAAAACCTAATTTAGAATGTATTTCTATACAGTCAATAAAATAGCTTGTTTAAATTGGTTAGTGTAGCATCTCACTTGTATCTAAAGCTTGTGAAGTTGTTTCACCATTGTTACCATGAGCACAGCTTCTCAGTTCCATGTATTATTCCCCACATTAGCTCTGGCCTTCTTCACATTATCCAATCATTCATGACTTCATTCTCTCCCCCAAAGTATATTTGTTGAATGAATGCATGAATATGTTCTTCCACCAAAAGACTTCCAGGCTTGTGGAAAAAACTACTCGGCCACTAAACAGTGGCTTGGCCTTTATCCAGTAACTCAATTTCTCTCCCATCTCAGTTTCCTAGTCTTCAAAACCACCAGGTAAGAAAGGTGAGGAGGGGCCGGCGCTGTGGCACAGTGAGTTAAAGCCCTGGCCTGCAGTGCTAGCATCCCAGATGGGCGCCGGTTCAAGTCCCAGCTGCTCCACTTCCGATCCAGCTCTTTGCTATGGCCTGGGAAAGCCGTAGAAGATGGCCCAAGTCCTTGGGCCCCTGCGTCCATATGGGAGATCTTGAAGAAGCTCCTGGCTCCTGGCCTGGGATCAGCTCAGCTCCAGCCACTGCAGTCATTTGGGGAGTGAGCCGGCAATGGAAGACCTCTCTCTCTGGCTCTACCTCTCTCTGTAACCCTAGCACTTTGCCAGGCACCTGCAGATGTGCAGTAGAGATTCACCAATAACGAGGCAGTCAAATGCTGCATATAAATGACACAAATAGAGGTTGGGATTCTAGAAAATCAGAATAATCAAGAGGTAAAAAATGTTTTGGAAGATAACGTCAGGTTTCAGTCCTAAATTCCTAACTGGTCTCGTAAAGCACATATTCACCAGACAAGTCAGGAAGTTGTGTGTTGGGGATACTTGTCTGTACTCTTGCCCCCGTATGTTATATTGTTAAGGAGCCTAAGATGAGTGAAGTGTTACTTTAGATGTGCTATTATGTAAATGCTGTACAGCCAAACAGCAGTACAGGCAGCACAGACAGGTCCCAGATGGGGGTCTTCTCTTAAATATTCATCTCCAACTCACATAAACATCTGACATGCTCTGCTTTATAATATAAACAGAAATAAATCAACTCAAGCTGTAGAATCTGTCTATGAAGGTTTGTTTGGGTTTGAAACAGGAGCAGAATTTTTTTCTTGGCGAAAGCTCGAACAGAGATCCTGAGGTCAGGAGCCAGCAGCCAGCAGCCATCCTGGGAAATGAGGAAGAAAATGGGACTTCTTCGGGAGGACTGGAGGCCTTAAAGGTTCTGCCCAAGAACATTTGGAGGAGTCTGTGGTCACAGAAAGGAGAGCCGAACCAAAAGGCCAACCCGTAAGTGGGTTAACCACCAACTACTGTTAAAGAAAAATAGAAGCCGCATTGCAGTACCTAGGCAGAAGCTTGTGTCTGATGGTTTTCAGATGCAAAAGTGATTTTTCTTTTTCTTGGAATTTAAACAACTCCACTGTGGACTTTGAATCTGGATGGTTCACCACCATCAGGTAGACGATATTATCTGAAAGGAGATTAAAAACAAAAGATCGAAATGTTCACTGTGCTCGCAGCTGTCAGCTCTGCTCCAAAAAGCAATTTCAACTCCCCTCCAACTAGTACTTAGGATGTCAGGCAGATGGAATATTTTCATCTCCTTGTAGAGAGAAGCATTTGTGATTACTCCAAAGAAAAGTGGCTGAAAGAGGAACCAGTGACAGTCGCTAGAAACTCAAAACTCCACAGGGAGAAAAAAAATCCCTGACTTAAGATGAGCCCCACTGACAATACCATTCCAAGGAGCGAGTTACGCTTTCTCGTTCAAATGGTCTTTGCGAGATGCAGAGTTGCGATAAAAGGGATAAAAAAGTGCAGAAACTGCTAATACAAGATGTGTTCAGGTATCATTGACACAGTGTGAGTTGACAAGTAACATGAAGAGTTTCTGGGAGACAGGAACAAGCAGAAGCAGCTTCTTGGAGTCAAGGTGTCTTTGGGACACAAAGGAGACCAGTTTCGCCTTCAGGAAGGCGTGAACCAAGTTGGCTAAACTCAGAGCATGCTCTCTGCTTAAGAAGCAGTAAAACTTTAGAAACCTCTGACATGGTCAAGTTGGTGTTTGAAGGGGGAAAAAAAAGTGCAAGGTGTAGCAGCTTGAAGCGAAGCAATTTGAACAGAGAACCAGCTGAGATGCTTCATGAACCCAGTCAACAAACAGGTGTTCAATTTCTTTGAGTTGGTGTTCAAATGCTGCAAAGGAAAATAAAATTGCGTGAATGGATAGAGAGGCATGGGGTGTTTTCTTCGTGGGGTCAACAATGAAACACGAGAGCAAATCCTGTGGATTTCTAGGGAAAGAGCATTCCAAGCGGAGGGAATATAGTATACAAAAGGCCTGGGGCAGCAGCTCCACACACATTCACTTAACGGGAAAGCTGGAGCTGGAGCTGGAGCTGAAAGAAAGCAAGAGAGGGAGAGTGGGAGCGTAAGCCATAGAAGTAGGGAGCAGGCATCAGTCTTGCTAAGGCTTAGGGTACAGACCAAGGGTGTATCTACGAGTTAAGTGCCCAGAAGGAACCCCAACCTGAGGCTACAGCAGTCATGCAGGCAGGTGGAGAGAGAGGCCTGGGCCAGAGCATGGCTCTGACAGAGACAGGAAGGGACTTGGACAGAAAGTGAGGGCTAAGGCGTGAGGGAGGCAGAAACCAACCACCAGGGCTGATAACAACCTGGTTTCATATCTTGTACAGCAGATTCTCTCTCTCTCTCTCTCTTTTTTTTTTTTTATATATATAGGCAGAGTGGACAGTGAGAGAGGGAGATAGAGAGAAAGGCTTCCTTTGCTGTTGGTTCACCCTCCAATGGCCGCCAAGGCCGGCGCGCTGCGGCCGGCGCACTGCGCTGATCCGAAGGCAGGAGCCAGGTGCTTCTCCTGGTCTCCCATGGGGTGCAGGGCCCAAGTACCTGGGCCATCCTCCACTGCACTCCCTGGCCACAGCAGAGAGCTGGCCTGGAAGAGGGGCAACCGGGACAGAATCCGGCACCCCGACCGGGACTAGAACCCGGTGTGCTGACGTCGCAAGGCGGAGGATTA
Organism: Oryctolagus cuniculus; assembly: GCF_964237555.1. Lineage (NCBI taxonomy): Eukaryota > Metazoa > Chordata > Mammalia > Lagomorpha > Leporidae > Oryctolagus > Oryctolagus cuniculus. The sequence goes on along the minus strand of NC_091447.1, from coordinate 40,840,467 downwards.
GCCTGGTGAGCTGTGGCGCCGGCCAAGCAGATTCTCTTAATCTGCAGTCTATCCCAAGGAAATAGTCACAGAAGATGCGTGCATAAGGATGTTCATTTTGGCCTTGTTTGCAATGAGCTTAAAGATGGGGAGAACCTAATATCCACTAGCAGATGAACACACAACTGATTCGCGAGTACCCCACACGGCAGCTCTGAGCGCACTGCCATAAAAGATAACCCCTGATGCAGTACTCGTTGCAAAGGAGATGGACAGAGGTACTTTGTGTAATACTCTCCCCACTTTTATTTTTGAAAGTATATACCAAACACTATGCTTTTTACACTTAAAAATATTTTAAAAATAAAATGTAATGCTAACCTATGAGTGAATGAGTGGCAAGGCCACTGAAGAGAATGTACAAGGAGGCTTCACAAAGTTGGTGGGAAAATGGAATTAAAACATAAATTTAGGGGCTGGCACTGTGGCTAAGCCTTCACCTGTGGCATCCCATATGGGCACCAGTTCGTATCCCAGCTGCTCCTCTTCTGATCTAACTCTCTGCTTTTGGCTTGGGACAGCAGTAGAAGATGGCTCAAGTCTTTGGGCCCCTGCACCCATGTAGGAGACCTGGAAGAAACTCCTGGCTCCTGGCTTCGGATCAACCCAGTCCCGGCCATTGCAACCATTTGGGGAGTGAACCATTGGATGGAAGACCTTTCTGTCTGTTTCTCCCTCTGTGTCTGTAACTCTACCTCTCAAATAAATAAGTAAAATCTTAAATGTGTGTGTGTGTGTGTTTATTTTGGTGCAAAAGATTCAAAGACCATGTGTAGTTTTTTTAATAATAGACCTTTTCTGGCTGGCACCGCAGCTCACTAGCCTAATCCTCCGCCTGCGGCGCCGGCACCCCGGGTTCTAGTCCTGGTTGGGGCGCCGGTTCTGTCTTGGTTGCTCCTCTTCCAGTCCAGCTCTCTGCTGTGGCCTGGGAAGGCAGTGGAGGATGGCCCAAGTGCTTGAGCCCTGCGCCCGCATGGAAGACCAGGAGGAAGCACCTGGCTCCTGGCTTTGGATCGGCACAGTGCACTGGCAGTGGTGGCCATTTGGGGGGTGAACCAGCAGAAGGAAGACCTTTCTCTCTGTCTCTCTCTCTCACTGTCTAACTCTGTCAAAAAAATAATATATATATATATATATATATATACCTTTTCCATGAACTTTTTGAAAACTCATCGTGTGTGTGTGTGTGTCTGTGTGTGTGTGTGTAAGGAAGCTGTATAGCAAAGAGGTGGAGAAGAGAATAGAAAATGACGGAAAATGATTTCTGACATTTGGAGTTTAAGGTGCTACAGGAGAGGAACTCAAACAGAAGGCTTGCAGTAAAGGAGTTAAAGAGTTGAAGAAAATAATACCTGTATTTAGAGATACTCTAGGAAGCAGGCACAGTGACACTTGTTTAAAATTTCTGAAATAGAGAAATAAAGAGGAGCTACAAGATGGAACCTCTGGGCCATGTCAGAGAACCGGCAATGATGACAAAGCGAGGAGCAGGGGAGTAAAGCTGAGGTCGGATCAGAACCAGGGTACGTCGGGGCACTGGAATATTGGGCGGGAGAAGTTTTCTCAAAGAAAGTGGTCGATAGTATAAAGTGATGTGGCGGGAGGGAGGGAGGGAGGAGAGGAAAGAAAGAGACAGAGGAGTTTCGCAGTAAGGAACCACTGATGACTTCCAGGGTAGCAAGTTTAGCCACCCACAATGGGAAAGTCGGGAAGGAGGGCTGAATGAGGGCTCCTCTGATGAGGAAGGGGAAGCAAGGAGTATACACACTGTTCGCAACCCTGGCCTTACACTTTTATCACCTGGACGACCTTTGACAGGTGCTACTGTCCAGGCCTCCCTAGGATCCACTGAGTCACAGAATCTTTGAGTCGGAGGCCTGGTCTTTCAGAAACACTCCAGATGCTTCTGTGTGCACCGGGGTTGAGATCCTAGGCAATGACAGTGAATAGGGAGGAGGAGATGGGATGAGGCCCTAAGGGATGAGGGCAACAAGTCAGGCATGGAAATGTGGAGGAGCACTGTGAACCCCGAGCAGAGGAACCACGCGCGGGAAGCCACCGAAGGTGACAGGGCCGAAGGAGAGCAGCCCTGTGCCTCGCTGCCGCCAGACCCAGAGCTGCAGATGCCCAAGGTTAGAAAAGCCTGCTCCCAAGAATGTCCACATCTTTAACATCGTCTAAAATGCAAATCCCGTAACGGTTGGGAGTACGCATTGTTATCACAGTGGTTTCAGGGATAATGTGAAGGCTGGCATTTTACAAAACTGAGTGTCAATATTTTAGCATCTTCCAGCATTTAAGTAGTTTTAATATTGTATTTAATTAGAATGAGGGTAGATTTAATACCTAGAATAAGAGCGTTCGTGATAATTATGTTTTCATTAGCTGAGACAAAATATTCATTCATTGGAATGTTGTATTTATTTTAAATTTGATTTATGTATTCATTCATTTGAGACAGAGAGAAAGAAACAAAGAAAGAAAAAGAATTCAAGATCCTGTCTGTTGGTTCATTCTTCAAATTCCAGGATCTGGAGGCTCAATCTGGGTCTCCTACACTTGACCCCTCACCAGCTACCTTCCAGGGTGCACACTAGCAGGAAGCTAGAGCCAGGACTCAAACCTAGCCATTCTGATAGGGGGTGCAGGTGTTTCGACCACTAGACCAAACACCCGCCACTGTATTTTCAAATTTTAAAAAAATAAACAGCAAATGGAGCTGCTATTAGGCCTAGTGGCTAAGAAGCGTGTTAGAATGCCCACATCCCACATTAGAAGAACTGGCTTCAACTCCTGGCACTGGCACTTGATTCTGGCATCCTGCTGATGTAGCTCCTGGGAGGCAGTGGTGAGAGCTCAAGGAGCTGGGGTCCTGCCATGCACCAGAGAGACCTGGATTGAGTTTCTCCTTCTGGCTCCAGCTCAGCCCATTTCCAACTGTTATGGGCATTTGGGGAGTTAATCTGCAAATGAGAGCTCTCTCGGTCTCTCTGCCTCTTACATAAATAATATCAACACAAAGGTGGAAAAAACCAGTAAATATTGTTACCTTCATCTGTGAATGTGCTAATCCCATGAGGGTTAAATGAAGATAAATCAAATGTACTTCCAGTAATGCCCAGTTCCAACACTACTGGGTCTTCCTCATTCAGGTCCATTAGAAGTATCTTTCCAGACTTATCAGGGTCAAAGCTCATTATTCCAGGATATTTTAATCCCTTAGAAAACATGAAGGAGAGAAAGCAGCCCCGTTATAAAGACTTCCAATGCTGATGGAGCAGTGGACGGGACACAAGTTCACACCATCTGCCCCAGGTCACAAGGTGCCAGGGCCACTTGTGTATCCTCTTACCTGGCATGTGCTGTAGACCCACAGAGACCCTAAAAACTACATGCTCTCCACAGCCACCCCCACAAACCCTCCCATCACCCAAAGCAAAGTCACAGGTACCACACCACAGTTTCCAGCCCACAAGAACGTGGTAGGACTGCCCAGTTTAACTGAAGGTGGGCACTGATGTACAGAAGCCCTCAACTGGAAAATACTCTAGGACACAACAGGTGCAGCACTCACGGAGCTGATGAAAGCCAGTCCATTGGGCAGTATTTCCAAGTCTTCAGAACCATTGTCTGGAATAAAAACGTACAACCATTGAATATTACTGCATGGAGCTGAGAGCCCATGTCTCCATCACTCATTTGAAAACAGGGCTACATATTAGCTCTTCTTTGACAGGTTAGAATAATTCATTCTTTCATTTATTATTCAAATTGGTGAAGTGATTACATAGAAATGTAAAAGATTCTGATAAACAGCTTTGTTACAAATTGATGGACTAGAACCTTTTCTTCAGAATCTGAAATCACTTACATAAACTCAGATATCCACAAAATGTACAAAAGGTAGGATTATTTGGAAGTAGATTGCTGTCTTTCTAAAGATACAGAGTTAACTAAACTACAAACATATATTGATATTACATAGTTCCAAATCAATTAAACTCTTTGAAAACCATATCAGAAGTAGGAATGTATTTTAAATGCTGAAGTTAACAGGAGGATACATTTCAGATGATCAAGGACTTACATTTACTGGTGCTAATTATAAATCTCAGTAAAATATCATTGTCTTCAAGTTATACTATATCTTCCAGTTTATATATATCTTCAAGTTTATACTATAAAGTACATGAAGATTTTGACTTTCAATTAATCTAGAGATAAATGAAATATGTGATTTTGTGTTTATACTCAGTGGAAATGTCTTTTTTTAAAGTATACAGTGATATTTGACATCAATATATTATTTATTCTAGAAAAAGTAATACAAAGTAGCCAAGTTCACTGATAGTAACTAAATAGGTCTTCTAGTCTACCATTCTGAGCCTTAGTCAAGGGAGATAAAAAAATTTAAGAAAACAAAAATAAGACCACCAAATGCAACAAAAGCATGGATTTCAAACACATTGTCCTCAAATAACAAAGCCCCTTGGTTAAACCAGACAGGGACTTGAGCCTGGAACACTCCATGGGCTGTCTACCAGTTGCTAGTCCCCTGCTTTTTCATCTTTGCTGAGAGTAGATCCAAGAGTTACTTTCCCAGCTTCCTTTGCTGCTACGGCACCAACCTGCCCTTCAGCTCTGCCTAATGAGATCTAAGGAGAAATTTGTAGGGAGTTTCTGGAGAAATTTCTTCCTCTCCAATTTTAATAAGAGATGCATGCAGAGAAACTGTGTGGTAATTGCAAAGCCCTGTGAAAGTTCTTTCTTTTCTCTTTTTAAAGTATTTTTCACTCACTGCTTCATGTTTGTTCCTCTTTCTTCCCTTTCCTGCCTAACCTCAGGTTAGAGTCCCATGAAACCAAGCATGCTTCTGACCATGACTTTTGGTCTACTGATCAAACAAAAACAATCAAAATTGCCAATACCTAGGCAAAAACATTGCTGAAATCAAAAGTCAAACAACATGGAATTTATAATTAACTACTGGCTTAATCATCTACACCTGGTTCAAAGTTCTATTTTTGAACAGAATTAAATGCATACATGAATTCAATAGAGAACTAATACTGATAGTTCAAGAGAGACACTTTCTCCACTCACATACGTACCAATCCCTTTAACTAAATTACAGTTAGGAAGTTCCACTGGAGTTACTTCACGGTGAACATTAAATCGTGTTCTAGAAGAAAGGAAGAAATAAAACACACATAAAACTCTTCAGAAATTAGAATTCAATCACAAGGGTGAGTAGCCCACAAAGTTCTCCTTTACTGTTTTGCCTTGGTTTCAACCCAAGTTAGTGGCTCCTGGCATGTGCAATTCTCTCAAGGCCAGAGCAAGACAAGTAGTGTCCTCTGGGCACAACAGTCGGTGTTTGTGTAGCAGAGGCGGTCAGACACACACAAGAGACCCCTACTGTCCTGTCCAGGGCTCTGTGCACCTTGACAGAAAGTGTTCTATCAGTGATGTGAGAAGTTCTGTGTGGAAAGTTGGATTGAAAGGCGTCCTGCTTCAAGTTGATTCCATGGTTGGGTAAGGGCTGCTGACAAATGGGCCTTCATTCGTCTGCCCAGTCGGCCTCCCCAGCCTGAACTGGGCATTTGCTTTCAGATGTAGTGCCTGAAAAATGCAGGTGTGTTTAAAGGATTTGTAGCTTCAGAAAATCATACCCTGTGGTAGCTAATTTGTAAAGTATATTACAAAATCCTTAATGTATATGAGTGAAATTCACATCTTGGGATTTGATTACTGTTTTTAGCCCTTGTCTATATTCCTGTAGAACAGTGGTCTTTCTACTTTTTGCTTCTTGAACTCTTTATTTAGTGGAGGATTAAGCATGTGTCATAAAGTAAATTAGAAATATTTTAGTGCAAAAATTGAAGGAAAAAAGGAAGGAACGAGCTGAGAGAAGGGAGGGAGGGAAGTATCATTATTTTCTTAGAATTATATCTATTAACTACATGGAGTCTGTTCTGTTTATATAAATAAAAGGGAGTGTATTTAGTGGGTACACCCTTTAGCTAATATTAAAGTTTTCATACTAATTTGTTTTCTCTTAGAGACATTCTGGTTTTATAATAAACATTTTTTAAAAAATATAAGACCATATAACTATGTAAATACAAGAGAAAAACAGTTTTTTTTTTTAAAAAGAGAATCATCTTTTCATTTCTATTTCATTTACTTAATGCTCTAAATTGAGTTAGTGAATATTTGAGTAGGAACTCAAAGGACGGACAAAATGTGCAGGATGAAGGTTGAAACCAAGGAGATTACAAGAGGAGCACAGAAGAGAGTGAGAAAACACTTGTGAAAAATGCCAGCAATCACAACACTCCCTTTTCCACATAGCAAGAATAAGCGTGCTGAGGCTGGTGTTGTGGCCCAGCGGATAACGCCTCTGCCTGCAAAACCAACATCCCATGTGGGCGCCAGTTTGAATCCTTAGATGCTCTGCTTCCAATCTACTCCTAGCTAAGGCGCCCGGGAAAGCAGTAAAGATGGCCCCAGTGCTTGAGCCCCTGCACCCACGTGGGAGACCTGGATGAAGCTCCTGGCTCCTGGCTTCAGCCTGTCCCAGTCCCAGCTGTTGCAGCCATTTGGGGAATGAACCAGCAGATGAACATTTCTCTCCCTCTCTCCCTCTCTCTGTGTAACTCTGACTTGCAAATAAATAAATCAATTTTAAAAAAAGAAAGAAAAGAGGGGCCAACACTGTGGTATAGTGGGCAGTGTAGTGTAGTGCTGCCTGCAGTGCCAGCATCCCATATGGCTGCCAGTTTGGGCCTGGGCTGCTCCACTTCCAATCCAGCTCTCTGCTGTGGCCTAGAAAAGCAGTAAAGATGGCCCAAGTCCTTGAGCCCCTGCACCCATGTGGGAAACCCCGAAGAAGCTCCTGACTCCTGACTTTGGATTGACACAGCTCTGGCCATTGTGGCCAATTTGGGGAGTGAAACAGCTGATGGAAGACTCTCTCTCTCTCTCTCTCTCTCTCTCTCTCTCTCTCTCTCTCCGGCCATTGTGGCCAATTTGGGGAGTGAAACAGCTGAAGGAAGACCTCTCTCTCTCTCTCTCTCTCTCTCTCTCTGCCTCTCCTTCTCTCTCTGTGTAACTCCATCAAATAAATAAATAAATAAATATATATATATATAAAAACCAGAATAAATGTGCTTCCTGACTCTCAGGGTTCATTAATCAGGATGGGTTAATGCAGGACAGTAGGCCTTTTTTGCCCCTATTCTAATTCATACTTCTCTCTCCTGGAAGGTGACCTCTCATCTGGACAAGATAGAATAATCACAATACAGGGAGCCCAGTGAGGGCAGTGAGGCACTGAATCTACACCCTCTTGTTTGGGTTCCAGTTTGGAGCCCAAACAAGTCATATGTCAACAGAGTAATCATTGTGATTATCAAGTACTGTACACAACTCTTCCTATCTTCAAACACCTTCCCTTTCTTACAAATGACAAAGATGAAATGACTGAGCTGGGATTGGGACTCAAGTATGAATACAAAGCTCACATACAGTCTCCTAACCAGGAAATTCATAGTGCTGAAAAGTTGCAGGAAACACCTCAAGACTCACCTGCATTATTCTCAAATTACCATAAAATATCTCGCCAAGGCCTTAAGCCCAAATGCTCCAGGTCTACGAGATAAGGTTTAATGCCTGGGAGATGTTCCTGACTCACAAGCTTCTGAACTCTGTCCAAGAACACCACCTTTGCTGGGAACTATTCTGTGAGAAAGTCTTTTCAAAGGAAATGAAGAATCTTTAGTTGTGCAGTAAGAAAAGCATTCTGGAGGACATTTGGCATAGACACTGAGTTGCCAGTTGAGACTCCTGCATCCCATAATGCAGCTTCGGGGTTGAGCTCCAGTTTGTCTACTTCCAATCCAGTTTCCTGCTAACGGGCACCCTGGGAGATAGCAGATGG